>NC_134012.1:7752794-8062500 GCF_047716275.1 Strix uralensis | reverse complement strand
GAGGATAGAACCACTCATTTAAAGTCAGACCATGAGGTCTGAGTTAATGGATTTATGGCTGCAGGCAAGTAACTAGGTTGCAGACTGGTCCCTTGCTGAACATCAGAAATTGCTGCACACGGCATGTGCAGTGCAGGAAGCCAGTACAAGTTTCAGAGAGCGCTGTGAGGAATGGCTGGATTTCACAACTGGTGAAGGGGAGTTGCCCGAGAAATGGCCAAAATGCACACAGAAACTGGAGGGGAGCGCTACAGACACGCTGGGAAGTGGAGTCGCGCAAGGAGAAGAGCACCAGCGCAAACATGGAACATCATTTCAGTATGACACTGCCTAAATAATGCTGTCCAAAGTACCAAACCTGGGACCAGATGCAGCCAAGTTGGGACCAATGGGGAAAAAAGTAATTAGGGCTGAGTTGTTTATTTTGGTAAGAAGCTGGACTGGGGAAGGTGAGGTACAGGGGCATCTGAGAGGGCTGCAGAGAAGACACAGACAAGGCCTTGGTGACTGGCATGAAACGCCGATGGTGAGCAGAAGACACTGGTGAGGAGAGGGAGTGGGAAGTGGGGCTGTGGTAGCCCCAGACATGTCACACCTGACAGAAGTCACCCCCAGAGGCTGAGGGTTTGTGTCTTTTTTCCAATTGCTTTGCCAATGCTCCCTTCCCTAGACAGGGATGCCAGCTGCTTGGCTTCCTTACCCTCAAATTCCAAGCTACTGGCCCCATTATCCTAGCATCAGAACAGCCAGGTAATAATGTGCTTGCCTGGATGATGGCTGAAATTCTTTTGCATATCTCACAGCTCACTCAGGGATAGGGATCAGGTGATTACCTCTGGTTCTGCCTCTTTCTCTTGTTCTCGTGATGTCCCTGGTTCATTGTCATCCTTTACTAAGTGAACTGATTTTTTTCTGTATTTCTTCTTCTGTATAGGGACAACTGATACTGGCACGGGTTGGTTCTCTGGTTCAGCTGTAAGGCCTGTCACCGGGGTTGGGGTAGCCACAGTGCCTGTCTGTCTGTTTTCACTCCCCTCCCTCTGAGGGTGCTGCATAACATCGAGCTGTGTTTGGTAGACACTGGCCAGAGCCCAGCACAGTGTGGCAAATTGTGCCTCTTTGGAATAGCCACAGCATTTTCCTTTCAAATATTCTATCACTTTATCAGGGTCCTGTAGTTGTTTGGAAGTGAAGTTCCAAACCATTGGAGGTGAGAAGTTCTCTAGGTACCTGCCCATATTGTCCCACATCTCATGCCACCCATGATTATCCAGCCTCTGGGCAGATCTCTGGGTGGTACTCTTAAACAGTTCTTTAACCCTAAACAAGACATGAACCACATTCAGGAACATGCTGGTTCCTAGCAATAGGGCCATGGTGGTTTCAACATCCCAAGGATATTCAAAATTCTCAAAAACTATTGTAACTAGCCTGGAGGAGAAGTGGAAGGTAAAGAAAGTTGTCTCCTCCACAGACTGGATCTCTGAGGAGAAAATGTAAAGAGTGTAATTATTAATAGTTTCTGAGAGATGGCTCCCAAAGTACGGGGATGATGGCAATGTTGAGTACAAATACCAGATTAGTCCCACAACAGATAATTTTATCATACTGTAAGCCAGAGTTACATATTACAACAAAGCAAAAACCTTAATCCACCTCCCACAGGTGATAAGCAGCAGCACAGGGAATATATACGCAAGTGAGGTGATACATAACACAACTCTAAGAACAAACATCAAAACTCTAAGAGCCAATAAATCACCACTGTGACCAGTGACTATTAAACTAACACAATGAATGCTTATAACAAATCTGTTTTAACATGCTCTGGTCAGATCTGCCATTATCTCAACCCTTCAGGCCCCACATTCGGTGCCAAAAAGGACTGTTGTGGTTTAACCCCAGCCAGCAATTAAGCACCACACAGCTGCTTTCCCTCCCCGCCCCCCCCCACCAGTGGCATGAGGGAGAGAATCAGGGAAAAAAAGTTAAACTCTTGGGTTGCAATAAAGACAGTTTAATAGGACAGAAAAGGAAGGGATTATGATCATTATAATTAATATTAATAGTAAAATAAAACAAGTGATGCACAATGCAATTGCTCATCACCTGCTGACCGATGTCCAGCCAGTCCTGGAGCCGTGGTGCCCCCCAGACAACTCCCCCCACTTTATATATTGGGCATGACATCATATGCTATGGAATATCCCTTTGGCTCGTTTGGTTCAGCTGTCCTGGCTGTGTCCCCTCCCAGCTTCTTGTGCCCTCCCAGCCCCCGCTGGCAGGGCAGTATGAGAAGCTGAAAAGTCCTTGACTTAGTATAAACACTTCTTAGTCACAACTAAAATACCAGAGTGTTAACATTATTCTCATTCTAAATCCAAAACACAGAACTATACCAGCTACTAGGAAGAAAATTAACTTTATTCCAGCTGAAACCAGGACAGCTGGTTTAATTGAAAAAGTGGGCAGCTGTGAGTCCCCGTGGTCACCCTGTTAGCTCTGTCCGAGCCATCTGCAGAGACAATTCAGCCCACAGGAGCCTGGATGGCAAGCAAGTGCTCCCAGGAGGTTGGAGGGGAGCTCAGCTGGCAATCAGCCTCACACTGGAGAGATGCAGAACGGGAGCAAGGGAACCACTCAGGACTTCCCGCTCACTGTCCCCCCAGGAAAGAACAAAGGGCAGGAAAAGAGGTGAAAGAGCAACACACTCCAAAGCCTATCTCTGCAGTGATACTGATCCTCCTTGTTTCTCTGCTGGCCCTCCTAAGAAACCACATCTTTGAGGGCAAAGGCTCTTGTGCTTAGCCCAACCTCCAGCACCAATATTCCGCTTCAGAAGTTCAGAGTCATGCTGGAACAGACCAAGTGTTTTTCACCAGCATTCTTTGTGATAGAAAAGGTAGTTTCCTCAGAAATATGCTTCACCTGGAGGAAAAAGAGATTTTGTTGTAACAGTAAAATATTCAGGAAAATCCAGATAAATGTTTCATTTTGGGTGGAAAAAACTCAGTCTGGGTCTTCCAGCGCTGCTGTAGTGTTAAGCAGTGTGGGATGTTCATGAGGGAGAACTAGCATTTCCATAAGGCCTTGTGATGGGTCTGACTGATGTAGTCAGACAGAGCACCCCAAGGTTAGGTATTTCAGTACTTTTCAAACAAAGTCAATTAGAAATTTTCATTTTGAGACGAACATGCAGTACCAATGCTCATCAGATGTTGACATCCTACAGAACTGCTGTCTAAATCATTCCAGATTTCTTCTGATCATAAAAGTTCAACGTAATCTATCTTTTCCATATATTTTTTTTTTTTAATCTCAGGCTCTATTATTCAGTTCGTGGTGTAAAGCAGCTTTACTTTGTCTCAGAAACATTAAAAAAAGCCCCACTCCCAAAAAAAAGTCCTTCTAACAGAATCATTGTTCTGTATCTATGACCTGTGTATATATCAATGTTTGCATTGGCTGATTTTAATGTAGATAGTTAAAATTTATTTTGTACAACATCTCTGCACATGAAAAAGACATCTGTCTGGTTTGCAAATGGTAGAACTTGTAGTCCCAGGATAAGTGAAATCTAGGTATCTATTTCCACATTCAGGATCAGCTGGGAGCCATGTAACAGCAGAACAATGAGCTATGCAGGTTTTTTTGGTTTCATTTTCCTCTGTTAAACAGGGAAGAGACAACTGAAGTTACCAACTAGAGAGCAGTTGGAGAGAACTGCAATAATTTAGGAGCTCATCAAAAACCAAATTTTCAACATCCAGTTGTAAAAGTTCAGATGTTGTAAGTGGAGGTCCTGTACCAGGTCAGGGCAGTTACCTCTGCAGAATGTGAGAGACTGGATTTTACATTCTCAAGTACTGCTATCACAACTTTATTTACACTAGTAGAGTGTAAACCTTCAACGTCAAGAAATTCTGTGATTTGGAAGGCTGAGGACAAAATCATAGATCAATTTCTAAATCAGTGCTTCATGCTTTAACATGGTGGTTCCTCCTAATCTCTTCCGGTATGTCCTGGGTGCTCTTTATTTTCTTATTCCTTCTTCATAGAATCAGATCATGTTACTGATTTCCATTTGGATGCTGAGCCATTGACTGTAACTCTTCCAATGCGGTCATCCAGTCAATTCCTTATCCATCTACTAGTCCATCCATCAAACCCCTATCTCTCCATTCTAGCTACAAGAATGTTGTGGGGAACTGTGTCAAAGGCTTTACAAAAGTCCAGGTAGATGACATCTGTAGTTTTCCCTTTTCCACTGATGCAGTCACTCCATCATAAAAGGCCACTAGATTAGCCGGGCAAGGTTTGTCAATGGCGAAGTCATGCTGGCTATCTCTAATCAGCTCCACACCTTCTCTATGTTTCAATATATCTTCCAGGAGGGTCTGTTCCATGATGCTGCTGGGCAGAGGAGAGGCTGACTAGTCAGTATGTGTTCAGTAAAGATGCAGTTCATTAGAGATGCATTTCACAAATTGTCACACTGGTTAAGCTGTTAAGTGCTAGAAAATAAAGAAAAAAAGAAAAGACTAGTTTCTCAACACTGTGTGTTGCTTACATTTGACTTCAGTAATAACCCAGGATTTTGGTCACTGACCAGGTTGTGTGATATTTTGAGTGAGATCTTCTCTAAAAATTCTGTAAACACCAGCCTGAGAGAGATTTTAAAAGTGACAATGTGCATTTCTCAGAGTCTCTGTGTTGTGGTTTAACCCTGGTAGGCAGCTCAGCCTCACCCAGAAGCTCACTCATTCCCCTCTGGTGCGGGGAAAGGAGAATCAGAAGGGTAAAAGTGTGAAAACTCATGGGTTGAGATGGAGACTGTTTAGTTTAATAGGTACATCAAAAGCTGTGTGTACAAGCGAAGTGGAATAATTCCTTCACTACTTCCCATCAGCAGGCAGGTGTTCAGCCATCCCCAGGAAAACAGGGATCTATCATAGGTAACAGTGACTTGGGAAGACAAACACCATAACTCTGAACATTCCCTTCCTCCTTCTTTCCCCACCTTTTATTGCTGAGCACGACACCATACGGTATGGGATATCCCTTTGGTCAGCTGGGGTCAGCTGTCCTGGATGTGTCCCCTCACAAATTCTTGAGCACCCTCAGCCTGCTCACTGGCTGGGCAGCGTGAGACACAGAGAAGGCCTGGACGCTGTGCAAGCACTGCTCAGCGATAACTAAAACATTGGTGTGTTATCAACACTGTTTTGGTCACAAAGCCAAAACATAGCACCATAAGAAGGAAATTCGCTCTATCCCAGTCAAAACCAGTACACTCTGTTAGCACTGTTCCATTTTGAATAAAAAGAAACAGCTGAAGTTTTATGCCTCATTTCTCTATGTGTATCTTACCTTTATAACCTCTGTGACTGGTTAAGTTAATGTGTTAATTTGCTGTTAGGGTATGCTAAGGAGGTCTATTGTGACTCAATTGATAGATGAGGGCAGGTAAAATTCATACTTAGTCATGATCATACAAGTCAGATCAGGTGAATTTGTTAATTATTTGAAATTAAACTTCTGTGAAGATTATATTTTTTTTTTAATTCCTGCTTCAGTCACCCTCTTTACCAGTGTATTTGCCTGGTGAAATGTTTACAGAAAATTGCAATTATATACATGTTTTTCCTACCATCAACCATGTCTGGTTATAAACATCACAGCCTTTAGGAAAATTAAGAAGAATTAGAAGTGTTGCCTTTGAAGTAAGTGGCTTTACAGTGGTTTGTCCAATTCAAACAACTTGGCTAAACCTGGTGAAAATATCATTATAATTACTCACTATTTTAGCTAACAAAGATGCAGTCAACAGCTTTATTAAGGGTACTAAAAAATCTTTCAGCATTTCTGTTTGCTTTTTACTACCACTGCTTGATATGCTAAAAACATTATAGTTCAGAGCTGACATATGAGTTTTTCATAGATAGTACAAGCATCTGAGAGCAATTTAATAAATGATAACTGACAAATGTGCCAAAAATTAACTTCATATATGAAAGGTGAATAAACTAAAATACTATTTTAGAAATAGGATGGAAATTAAAACCTGTTTTTTTAATTTGAAAGTTGTGTAGACATGATGAAATGAGCCCCAGTAAATAGTGAGACAAGCCTATATATGAGAATGTCTGTTAGTTGACAGAGTAACTGCAAATTCATGACTGTATCTTACACTTAAAATTCACATGCATTTTCTCAGGAAACTTAAGGTTTCTTTAGAAATTAGCAACAAGGTGAGAGCAAGGAAAATAAATCAGGTGTCCAATAAAAACTAAAATTGTTCCTAAAAAGCCTAGGTCATCATTCTTTGAAAGGCAACCTCTCCTACCATGAAACATGGCAGTTGCTCAAAAACAAGTAGCAGTTCAAGGAGATGCTGAATCATAGCTGCCCATCTTATAAAGGAAAAAATTAGATGGTCCCAAAACAATTTTTTTAAGTGAAATTTTCCAAGACTCAAGAGGATCATGAAATCTAAAAGAGTCATCACCTTTCAGAACTCCAAGTTCATATTTAATCTGAAAAATACTGACTTCATCAATAGCATTAATGCAGGCCAGATGCAGAAAATGAATAGTAAGTACTTTGAATCCAATGCTCAAAGGTTAATGCTCATGATGAATTTTATACTGTGAGTAAGAAACCTCTGGCAGGTTCAGAGGAACCACTGATAAGCTTAAACAGATATACACATCATATAAATTTTGTTGCCTGAAATTAAAAGATGGTTTTCTTAAACAGTTGATGGATTTCAAAACATTTCTCATTAATACTAGCCCAATTTACATAATGGGATTTTAGGGTTTTAAGATATGTTGCATAAGGGAATAAGTATATTGATGACTTTTAGCTGTCATTCATCCTACTTATATAAAATGGATCCGAATTTGATCATGTTGCATTCTACAATTACATCTTGATTGACTTCCCTGCTTAAAAAACTCTGTATTGTAAAAACACACTACAGGGGTGGAGGACGAGTGTGGTGGGGATGAACACAGAAACCTCTCCACTTTACCACTTATTTAAAGGTGAACTCAAGCATTGAAGGAAGAAGTGGTTTCCCTGTGGTTTGCCTATGAATGATTACCTGAAAAATAGAGTCAAAGAATTAGACTCATACGTCTTGCATTAAAACACAGTTTCTTAATCCAAAGGGAAGCATACTTTCTATGCAAAGAGAGTGAATGAGTTAGAATTACCTCTTTCTGAGCACCTAGATGTGATGTCTCTCAGCTTAAGCACATGTTTGAGAGCAGCTCTATGCAGAATACACTCAGCCTAGACAGTCGCCATCTGGAAGCAATTAGATGCAAAAAAATAGTTTGCAGCTAACGTAGACATTCCTTCTCAGTGTATCACATAGTAGGACTGGAATACCTAGGTGTAATCTCCTTCTATCTTTAACTTTTAATTATTTAGGACAGAGGTACGGAAAGTTTCTTTTTCTGGATGTTTCAGAACTATTTTTCTCATAACTCAAAAGTAGTGGAGAATTTTCTCAGGACGGTGGTTGTAGTAGCCACTCAATGGGACTTTTTCCCTCATTAGTTTATTTATTACACTACTGAACAAACAAAAGTGGGATTTGTAGTTCAAACTTTTCTCCACCTGAGTGATATGATGCCTTTTCTAGGGAAGTGTGCGTTGCCATTCTAACAATCATTTCCTCTGTCTCCCTGTGTTGCAGTTTAGCTCCAGGCTGCAATTGAGCATCATAGTTCTGCTAGACCCACCAAAAGTACTATGATAAAATTATAATTCCATCCCAGCCAGAAACAGTACACCCTTGTACTTCTTCATTTTGCATTCAGTGCACAAACAGCTGTTCACTTTTAAATAAGCAAAGAAATAAATACCTATGCTTACTCACTCAGGTTGCGTAGTTCATGTGGTACCGCATTCATACAAACCTGTTCCTTTCCTTTGGCCTCATAGTTTATTCACTTGACAGCTGGCTTATTTCTTCATAAAAGACTGCAATGGCACCATTGAAATAACTTTAATTATTTAAGAGAATGAAGGTTTAGTAAATTGTTGTGTGGGTTAGGTATATATAACATTACATTATACAAAATAACTGTTTTGTATTTGACAGAAACATGTTAACCTTCCTTTTAAAAAGGTTAGATCTGCCCCTCTGGCATGATCTCTGCAATTGTCTCATTTTGTGTTTATTGTGCTAATAAAAATGTTTGTGTACACAATCGTCTGCAACCTATATTTTCTACACTTAGCAAATTTTTTTCCTGAGTCACTAGATTTTTCCCCTATATAAATGAAGCTGTGATGGCAGAAGGTACATACAGGGACACAAGTTCACTGCTTAACCCTCTGTGTATAACTGGGTTAAATGGGACCTCCAGCTGTTGCTATTTCCTGTTGAATACCTTTCCCGATTTAGGGTCCTAGGCCAGCGATGCTGGTGTAAAACTCTTACTCCTGATCTCTAGCTTAGGGACCAATCACTGTACAAGTTATTCGAGCAGTCCCTGAATTCGAGAGGTCTTCTTTGGGTATGTGTCTTTGGGTAGTGTCTCCTTCATACTATATAACTGGGATGGAGAATTTATTACTTAATTAGTAAGACTGGACCAATATTTTCTCTTTCTTTCAGTGCAGATCCACCTGTATGCCTGGTAGTGAAAGAGAACCAGTTTGGAGAGGTGGCACAAAAGCACAGAAAGGCATTTAGTCTGCAGTACAAAGCGCGTATAACCTGTCTGTAAGACAGGTAAATACAGATGAGCAGACCATGCATGGACAACATTGGTGAGCCTGTTGAGATGTTTCAACACACCAGCTGCTGAATCAATGTTTTTAAAGTGGTTTTACAGGCATCACAGCAACAGGGATTTT
Source organism: Strix uralensis (assembly GCF_047716275.1). NCBI lineage: Eukaryota > Metazoa > Chordata > Aves > Strigiformes > Strigidae > Strix > Strix uralensis. The sequence continues at coordinate 8,053,623 of NC_134012.1, read as the reverse complement.
TAAGAGAGGATCCTATCCTTTTAACACTTACCTCCCAGGGGTCTGACATCCACTTTGATGTTCTCTGTGTTGAGATGTTGAATACTGATTTTTGTTGGTGGCTTGGGAAATAGAAGCATAGTGAATAATACACCTTGTATTGCAGCACATGAAACTCAGGCAGCAGGAGGAAAGGTTCTTTTATGAGCGTATCCTTAAATTTTCCATTAAGGCTTGAAAAGATACCAAAAAAAAGGGATCTTAGGTTTCCAACATAACTATCGGGGAAGAAGAGTGCTTTCATGATTTGTGTTTGTAATATTTGCAAATGAAAGCACAGTGGCTGTATTGAATAAAGGATAGACAGTTAAATCACTTATATTTTACCTTTTATGACATGATTGAGTTGTGAATTATGTTCATTTTCATTGCATTTACAGGCTGGAACAGAGGATGAAGGCTTAGTGATAGGGAATGTATCTATGACTATTACACTGTTTGTGCCAGGATGGCTTCCTTGGATGTAGATTCACTGTCTGAATTGTGCAGGCAGAGTCTGGAGCACTGCAGGTTGTGCTTGGAGCGCAGACCCCAGATGGACACTTGAGGATGATCCGAGAGCAGCTGAGCTGGTTTACTTGTATCTGCCATACTTTAAGGTCGGCGGTATGGTCTGGTTAATAGGGCTATTGGCTTTGTAGTCAGGAGGCTTGGATTCTAGTCCAAAATGGATAAAAACTTCCTATTTCCATTTCTTGTCTTCAAAATGTGTACATTTGTCTTTCTTGCAAAGTTCTTTCAGACACTTGGGTGAATAGAATTAATGTGAATGCTGTAGTTCTGGACCTGAATCTCTGTTCTTCTCCATATGTGTCTGTAAACAGATACATAGAAAACGTGAACAATGAGGCTGCAGGACAGAAGCCAAATACTCATTTGTTCTTCTGAAGTGGGACTAATGGGTGATCATTCTTGATTGGAAGCTTTGAGTACATTTTAATAGTTCTTCATTTCTTAAACTGATTTACAAAATGATAATGCAAGAATATCCCTAATGAATAAATTAAGTATTCTACAACATTCTAATTTGCATGACTTTCTTCTTCCTTTACAAAATTTTCTTGAGAAAGCCATAGGCAATGGTACAGCAAATTTAATGCTACATACTTCACAGTCATTGGTAAACACCATAAATCATTCTACAGCAATTAAATTCAGATTTCCACCCTACCAGAACTCTCCTGCATATATGTGAGGTCAGTGAGCTGATGGAGATTGCCAAGGGATGTTCATGAAGGTATATGTAGTTAGGATATTTTCTTGTAGCTGGAGGAGGTAACCTTGTGAGATGTCATATGCTATTGGTTCTTGTCCTTCATTCAAACAATATAGTAAACTGGAGATTAACTGTTGTTAATTACACAAAACTAGAAATTAAAAGCAAGAACATAATTTATTGTAAATTCTGCTGAACAGAGCATATCATCAGTGTGATCTTCATGTGCACTTATGTGATCCTAGAGCACAAAATGTAGACAAATGTTTAGCTGTGAGACGTGAGCCCATGCCAGGAGACTGTTTAGCATACTGTTAGGACACCTCATAGTCATATCTACAAATAAGAACTCCTCTTTCTGCCCCAAGTCCCAAAGAATGTAGCCCAGTCTGTGATTGTGTTTGGGCTCTTTTCACAGGACTGAGAAATTTAGTGATAAGCTAATTCTCACTTACATGTCTGTCACTTCTACTGGATGTTTATTGAAAAGTTTAACTCTTGAAGTAACATTTTATCTACTTTCTAGAAAAAGATTTGTGACAGTTATTACGCTGTGCAAATCTTAGTTTTGTGCAGTTTCAAGATGGATAATGTTACTGTGACATGCATTTACAGTTGAGTATCATTTGAACCAAGTCCTCCATGCTTTATTTTTGGTCAAAGGACATTTCACCTCTGGATAAACACAATGGAGTAGGAGATCTTCAACAATACAGGCAGTGTCAGAATCTGACCTTTTTATTATTTTTATTTCAACTATAACTTAGTTCTTGTAGGCAGCTATAAGATCAAGAACGTGTGCTTGTAGACCTTGCAAAGCTGTGTAACATTAGTAGACATGTCAATTTTCAGTCATTCACAGAGCCACTTCTGAAAACCTCTTGAAGGACCTAAATATTTGTAAATATATGGCTGAGCAGACACAGGATGCTGATGTTAACAGAATGTTGTTCACTCCAATAGCACTTGGATCTGGTCTCAAAATAAATGATCATGTACATGTTTGATTTATAGTTTGGGCTATATATGAACTGGTCCAAATGACACCGTGCAAACAGCTGACATCGTTAGCAACAGCATCTGGTCCAAGCAGGTCTATTGTTCCAGATCTTTCAGCCTGCCTCATCTGTTTTCCACAGGGCTGTCATGCATAAATGGTGGTCTGTGAGAAGGAATAAAAGGCAACTCACCATGGCAGAGTATTCTTGTGTTTGTTGTGACTGGGGATTCAGGATGAAAGTACTCAAGAGTTTGTCGTGAATGGCCTGCATTTGGTTTAAGAGGGCATAAAATGCTACAGAATTGACTGTAAATCAGGGTAGAAATGATTCACCCCCTCCCTCATATTGAGAGTGCAGTTGTTTCACCACTGCATCTGGCACGGCTGACAGTCTGCATGGCAGACTCAGCAAAGAGGAGTATGATGGAGGGAGAGACCTCTGCTCATTTTCATCAGTGAAAGGACTTCTGCTGACTTCAGTGGTGCAGGAGACTGAAAATTCTCATTCCTATAGCTGGTCCCTGTAGGCTTGGATTTTGAGGCATACGGGTAGTGCAGGTCCTTTAGAGATTAATTCATACCTGTGGAAGGGAGATAAAAGTCACCAAGGCTATTAGTTTGACATACTTTTCACACTTTGAACTCAATATTACAGGAAACAGGGGACAGAATCATTCTTCTCACACACGAATCTTTCCACAATCTGGAGATCCACTTTGTTTGTTTGAATCACACTGCTGGAAACGTTTTGTTTCCCAACTGTATAGCATAGGCTGAATAATAATGAATAGTGACTATTTTCTTGGTGATTTAAACATGCAAGACCTGATGCTTGCTGCATATAGAAAAAATGTGTTTAATATATTTACTCGGAAATTTTAATGTAATCACAATTTAGGAATAAATTTTCCCCTTTAATAAAGATATATCATTCCCACCAGAAGCTAGAGACTTTTTTCTATTAACTGAATCCTCTTACATCTGACTCACCTGGTGTAGTGAAATCCTGAATACACAAGTGACTTTCCAGTTTCTGCCGGTATTCATACTTTTGTCGTTTGCTTCACTGATAGGTCAAGAGAAATCCAAAGCAAGACTGACTCATTATGATTTTGTTCTATGAAATGGAGAGGAAAAAATGTCTTCTTCCTGTAAACTGTTTTTCTTCTTCAAGAACCATCAGTCACAGCATTTCTAGCTCAGAAAAATAGGAACTTCAAATCTTGTATTAAGATTTAAGGGGGCTGGTGGTTCCTGTTAAGCTGTAGCGTGTAAAGCCATGTAGCCCAGTGAATATGGTTTTGTCATACTGGTTAACAGGTCACAGGCTTTGTGCTAAGCTAAAAATGCAGAGCTTTCTCTTGATTTATGTCACCTACCTGCTGTTTTCCATCAGCTTGTTTAGTTGAAACAGAAATTGCTTAAAAATCACATGACTATTCTTATTTGGTTTGGCTTTTGCTCAGCTGTGTACAGTTGTGTAAAGTAAGTCCTATGGTTATGTATCTCTGCATTAGGAGATAATAAAAACAACAGGTTGTTTGTTATTTAGTGTAGAATGAACTGTTGGTGACACTGGATTAAAAATGCATTACAGGAGAGGTACAGGCATTGCAGGATAGCAAAGGCCTTGCAGCTGTGGGTTTAGAAGGATATCAAAGGCCCATGGCTACAGACAAATCACCAATGATCCACTACTGGTCATTGAAATAATATGGTCTTGGGAACCAGGTAAAGCTAGTTTTCTGGATAACAGAGAAAAGAGAAACCACATCTCTATCTGGCAAATGGTATATAGTAAATCTGGATATTAGTTGGAACTGTGAATCACTAGAGATCAAGTAAGAGAGCTGTGTCAGCAACCATGCAAAGATGAATCCACATGGATGCAGGAACGAGAAAGAAGAACCTCCCCCTCCTTGATATCATACTCCTCCTAGCAAAGGACTCAGGATGCTGATGAGTCATCTTAAGCTGATGAGACATCCCCAAACTGATGTTGGATCTTAGGAGCAGAAGGGTGAACATGATATCACAGAAAGAGGTAGATACTGGAAAGTTTGTATGTATCAATTTTAATTTTATCATTATGATGAATGAGCTTTAATAAATGGATTATTTTAGCTACGTGTTAATAGCATTGCAGCTGTGCTAACATCATTCATTGATTAGACTTCACAGTTTTTAATTAGTTGAACAATTAATTATTGACTTTGCATAGTAGGTGTGTTTTCCTGATTCAAGTAAAGTGCAAAGATTGTAGAGAAACAAGTTAGTGGAAAATACCAGCAAGGTAAGCTGTAATTTAGACATGACAAATAGGTTTCAGGTGGGGTGGTATTTGTCTAAATATATGTGTTGGATGTTTTTATAAAGGCTGACAAATGTTTATAGAGAATACTCCTGATGAATTTTGCCTAGCAGAATTATGTTACCACTTAATTCATGAAGCAGACAATTTCATAAAAAACAACAAAACCAACAAGAAGCCCTACTCTCACATAATGTAAGAACAGGTGAACCCTGGGATTAGTCTATCTGTAGGAAAATGATATGAAACTTGGGGTTAACTTCCAGTGTGTGAATGCAGAAGACCCTGGTTTGGGGGGAAATGTAAGGTGACTAATGATTAAGCGTAGTTTCTGGCCTTTGGCCAAGACCAAAGATCACCCTAAACCTAGCTAAACCAGCCAGTTTAGCTTGTTAGGAATGGTTAAGAAGGAGCAGTTGCTGAAGACAAGGCCATAGACGGGAATGAAATCAGGTACCCCTGATTCCTGAAAGGGTTGACCAGGGCTGGGTGAAAGCCTGAGACTTCCTCACTCACAGTCCAGGCTGAGACTGAAGCACACACTGAAGCAGGATGACTCAAGGGCTCAGTCTCTGCAGCCTGTGGAGGGAAGCTCCAAGTCTGCTCCTAAAGCACCAACAAGCTTGATTCAAGGTTGGCATGAATCAACTTTGAATCTTGTCAAGTTGTGACTAGTGCAATGAAGCCTGGGCCCTAAGTGCGTAGTTACCAAAGTCTAAACTAACTCTTAGGTGTAGCATGAAGATGGCCAGTGCATAGTGTATTTGCACAGGTACCTCTATAATGACAATACTGTCTGCTCAGGTTGCTCTGTCAAAAATATGGATGTAACTAAAAGTTAATTATTTGCACTAATGTGGTGATTGACCTTGGCTGGCTGCCAGGGGCCCACCAAGCTGCTCTCTCAATCCCCCTCTTCAGCAGGACAGGGGGCAAAATACGATGAAAAATTCATAGGTCAAGATAAAGGCAGTGTAATGAAAAAAGAGTAAAGACTGTGCACAGAAACAGAGGAAAAAACCCATATTCTCTACTTCCCATCAGCAGGTGATGCTCAGTCAGTTCCTGGGAAGGAGGGCCTCAGTACATGTAGAAGTTGCTTCAGAGGACAAATGCCTTAATAACAAGTGTCGTTCCCAGTTCTCTTCCTGTTAGCTTTTACTGCTGAACATGACTTCAAACGGTAGAGTAGCCCTTTGATCAGCTCTGGTCATCTGTCTCACTATATTCCCTCCCAACCTCTTGTCCACCCCCAGACTACTGGCCTTTGAGGAGGAGTCGTTGGAGAGGCAGCCTTGAGCACTGCTCAGCAACAGCCAAAACACTTGTGTGTTATCAACGCTGTCCTACAAATACAAAGCACTATATGGGCTTCTATGGCAAAAGTTAACTCCATCCCAGCCAGACCCAATACAACCAGGTAAAAGGTTCATACTGCTTCTAGCAGCTTTCTCTGTGGGGAAAAATAATCCAGCTGTGCTTTGGAAGCTATTGAAAAGGAAAGCAAAAATAAATATGTTTGAACCAAGTTTCCCTGATGGATGTAAAAGGTTTTTTGTCTTGCTTAGTACCCACTCAACATTTAACGAGGAAACTTAAAACCCCAGACAAACAAAAAATTAAGCAAACCCACAAAATGTGTGGCACTCCCTTCAGATGGAAATGTGATGCTTTAGATATGATATTTTCCTGCTGACAGATCCTGACAGCAGTAGGTTCTATGCTTACAAGTAGCTACACATCTAAAATGGAAGGATGTACATATCAAATGGGGTACAATTTAATATATCTAAAATTAAATGTTTTTTTCCTTTTTTTCTGAAATCTTTGCAGATTAGTAGGAGAATTCAGTAATATGCAAGAAAACACTATGGGGAATTTTTCAAGCAAAGCCCAACTAAGCTTTCAAAGTGGAATGCAGCTGAATTTTGTGTTCCCCAGAGAAAACTGCTACAACAAACTTGACATCACACTGTTCTTTTTAAAAACAAACTAATCAAAGGTTTATGATTGATTGTGCACCCTGTGGGAGAACACCATAACAAAGGCATAGAAGGGCATTTTATTTCAAGAGAAAGAAGCAAAAGCAACCAGCCAAAACAATAAAACCAAAATGTTAAGGTACTTGTGAGACAAGAACAGGAGGGGTAGCTTTCCTCACCACCCCATTGGCAGAAAATCCCTAAACAAAGTCTGATGGTAGATAAAATGTGATACTATGGTTTAATACACATTGTGGCTTGAGACACAAGAAGTGTATTTAAGGTTTCACCAGTCCTGCTGATCACGGTGATCAGAGACTGGTGTGTGACTGCCTGTAGTTGGGAGATACCACAAGCTGAATGTCTCTGAGAGCCTAGAAATGTAAGATTTCAAAAATCAACCTTGAAGACAGTCTGCCAGCTGTACATTAATTCAATGTGTTAAGTCAGAGGGGAAAAAGGAACATCCACATTTGATAAATTTACAAAAGGAAACAAGTTGTTTATTCCAGAAATTTAATTTTCAGCTCTTGAATACAAACTTGGACACAGCTGCAGCAGGTGAAAACAAAACAGACAAATGTCAATAAAGTGTTTTTCTAGGGCTCATGTTTAGCACTTCTGGTGAGGATGTAGCTGGAAGGGTTTAGAGGACAGAGGGAGTACCTATGATGTATTAGCGTTGCAGGTGACTGGACCAATATCTGCGCTTTTGTACACGTGATATAGTAGCATTACAGGTGACAGGACTGGTATCTGTGCTTTTTCAATAAACTTTTCTCTTTCTCTGGTATATAAGGCTTGTGCTATCAGACTGAAAGATGGAACTGAGTATAGGATATGCTGAAGTACATATAGGTATGGGATATAGGATTTTGCCTCTAGCCTGTAGTCCTGTGTCTTACGCTTCTAATAGAAGCTTCTTGGGGAAGAGCATTCTGTTAGGCCCTGTGTATATACACTGCCTAATGCAGTAATATCTGTGAACTGCCATTGTAACTCTAAAAAAAATTATTCTCATATTTCAGAGGATGACTCTTTGTTTTCATACAACATCTAGAAGTCCACCTTGGCTGCGTGAAGCATACAAAACATGTTCTAAAGTATCTTCCTGTCTCAGAGTGTTTACTGTATTGACATTGTAAAAGATTATTTTCTTCAGGCATGGGAATGTAAGATTTCATAATGGGTCTGGTATGACGTTATTTGGGCCTCTTGCAGCTTTGCAAAACAGCCAGTACACCACAGTCTTCCACACTCTGGAGGTCTGACAGAAAAGTCAGGTGAAACCCCTGCTTTGAATCAAGTACAGCTGAGATTTGAGCCTGGGCTTTCCTCCTTGTGACTGGGCAATTGTTACTCTCAGCAGCAGCAGGGTCAATATCTGCATTGGATGTAATGTGTCTTTATGCAGTCAGTTGGAATGTTTCCCTTCAATGGCAAAAAAAAAAAAGAGAAATTAAAACAACATCACTGCAACAGAAAAATTGTCCCATGGTGACTGTCCATATTGTCCTGAAGTCAGAAACACATTAAACTCCCCCAGAGGTTGCCAGGAAAGCAGTTCGAAAGATGGGTTGTCATCAAATGAATTTCTGTCTGAATTTTCTTGGAAAAGTGTTGGAATTGACATTTTTTCTGAAAAATTGGATGAAAATATGCTTAGTTATGAAATCCCTCAGCATTTGTTAGGGAGCAGCTTCATGTTCTCTTGTGCAAGGCAAGAATTCTTTGTGTAAGTTTTGGATGTTGCAGATAAACAGATGGAAGAAAATGGAGAAAAGAAAAAGAAAACCAGAGTAATTCCACCAATTTGTCTCTTCTTTGGGAGTCTGTGTGTTTAGCTGTTCATTTCTGTCTTCTTTGGCAACTCCTGTCCATTTCAATAGGGTATGTCAAACTCAAGTCAGAAGGATTAAAAAAGGGATATTTTGAGGTATCTTCGCAAGGTGCATTAATATCTAGTAAACATGGACTTTCTACAAAATCACAGTATTGTCTGCAAAGATATTTCCTACCCACTAGCACTGTAGAGTAGAATGAAATTCCCTCTGCTCTATGAAAAAAAAGAAAAATACCACAGAGACCTTGTGAACACCTCAGACTGTTTTCTTCTTTGGAGAATTTGTTCATCCAGTGAGTATGTCATTCATTTTGACTATCAAAGAAGGTATTTAGTACCTCAGCCTTTTTCATACTTTGTGTAACCAGATCCCCTACCTTGTTCAGCAATGGGCCCACATTTTCCCTAGTTTTCCTTTTCTCACCCATGTACTTATGGAGACCCTTCTTGTTGTCTTTGACATCCCTGGCCAGATTTCATACCGCTTGGGCTTTGGCTTTCCTAAAGTCAACCCTGCATCCTCAGACAATATCTCTGTAGTCCTTCCAGGTTACCCTTCCCATTTGAAAATGCAAAGAAAATTTGATGAAGGAATGTGTGTTCTCTTTGTAGCTTCCAGTAGTAGCTCAAGTTGGGTAGAGAAGCTGCAGGTAGGTAGGATGAAGAAAAGTAGTGCCTTGGGAGACGATGATTTTCAGGACTGTGGTTTTGTTGATAATAGCATGCTACTTAAACTGAAAGACACAGTTTCTAAGACAACGCAGACCATTCCCATACAGATTCTAACAGTGTGCAGTAAAATCAGGGAAGACAAATTAGGAGTTTTTTAAATGCTGACTGTGCATCAGAAAAGCCATTATACAAGATTTTCTTCAGCAAGGGGAAGGGCTCAAGTATGTTTAGAACAAATTGAATGTGTCTGAAGACCTAACAAACTCCAGGTAAAGAAAAAAATTATTCTTAGCTTGCATAAAATACAAAAGGAACTGAAAATATTGATGCCTTCATTATTGACTGTTTAGGACAATTTTTCCTGTCTGTTTTATGACAATGAATCCTCATTCACCGCAGTTTCTGCTGCAGGGGAGTGACCGTTCTTATCAGCAGGGCTGTATTACCACCAAAAAGCTTCATGTACTGAAAGGATATATTTACTTGATAAATAGTGTAGAAATTGTGTCTCAGGCCACACAGTTCCTTAAAGCCAAGTAGTTACATACAGTGAAAAAGCTGCTGAATTCTAGATACCAGTTATCTGATGCTTAATGATAAACTATTTCTTGCATTTCAGAAGGAACTGCATGTCTCCATATGATTGTACTTCACAGAGAGCTAGACAGAAAGTCCCCTACTGATAATGCTTAATCATATTTCTCATCTCCAAGTATTACCATAAGAACCATAGCATTTAAGAGTGCAAAATTCAATTAATCTCCACTTACCTTGTTACCTCTGATTGTAGCAAAATGACCTAACCATTCCTCAGATGAAACAGGTTTTTTTTCTGTTTCATAGAGTCAGTCTTTATTCCCCTGATCTCAGTATACTTGGATAGAAATGGCATTTCCTTAGCTATATTACAATAACCATCCCATCAATTGGTCTCCTAAGGTATAAGACTGGCTGTCTTATGTCAGCTCAGAGCACCATGCAGCCTAGTCCAGTATCTCTGACACGGCCAGTTGGAGGTCCCCAGGGAAGAAGAACTGAATAAAGAGAACATATAGTAATATACTCCCCACCCCCTGCACTGCATTCTCCCATCTGCCAGGAGTTTTAGTCTCACAGTCGTCCTGAGCGAGGAATAATACCTGAGGCAATTTTTCCTGTGTATTTTTCTAGTTATCTTTTGAATCACTTTAACATCTGCACCATAGCATCGCCTGGCAAAGAAACTCATAGCTGAATAATCTGCTGAGTGGAGATAAATCATTTAATTTGTTTTTAATTCAATGGCTTAAATGGAAGTGGCTACATTCTTGCACAAAGAATCATTGAGTATCTGAAGCCCATTCATTTTTCTGCATTTGCTCTTCTGCCCACATACCCTTCCTTCATACCCTTTCAGGAATTACTGGAAGCTGACAGAAACCAAGGATCACTTAAAATTACACTCTTTGCACTAGAAGTAAGGTTTTTGAAGGCTTTTTAATCTTATTTTCCTGTTTTCAAGATTTCTTTCTGGCTGAGAGCAGCCAAGAAAACTCTTCACATATAGATTCTGAAGCATCTAGATTTAACTGCTAAAACTGCCTGTGGATGTTCAGTCCTCAGAGCTGGGTCTAACAACTGAAGCCGATCAGCCTGCACCTGTGCACCACAAAGAAAGTGGTTTTTTATTGCAAATACTGAGGAGCAAACACAGTTCTCTGGAGTTCTCTGCTAAGAGCAATGAACAATATACAAGACTTGCCCACTCCTTTCCTGCAGCATGCTGAGGAGACAGCTCTACCCATCTACCTCGTCTGCCTTCCTGGCTAAGGTTGACACTGACTGTGTGTTGAGCCCATTTGTCTTCTCTGGATTTTAACTTTGTCCTTGAGCTTCACATTTTATTACCACAGCTACCAACCAAGAGGCATGAACAATTTCAGCCAGTGCCAGTCCGCCCTGGATTTGAACACCTGACCCCTGTGGTCGTTGCTGCAGCCAGTTGGCGCTAGAAACATGTTAGTGTACAGATAAACAGATAGATTAATGTCTTCCTTCTATAGCAGATATTGTCCTCAAAGGAGCCTCCCAGGCTTCTTCACTGAAGAAGGCATAACTCAAAGAATGTGTGCTGCTTCTCCTTAAAATGAGCTTGTCACCTTTGGCAGCAATTTACAGACCTAATTTAGATTGAAGATATTATGCCTGAGCACATCTGACAGGTTACAACTTCTGAAATGTCCCATTCCTTTTTCCCCCTCTTGTCCCCATCCCTGATCCAATCTCATGGTTCCTTCTCTTTCTATCCCTCCTTCTTGCTTCTCATTTAATTTTTTACTGAGGTGAATTGGCTGCTTGTCCCCTAATTTTTGCTTTTGTTAGGTTGATTTAGAGGGAGTTTTCTGAGTTGACACAGATCAGCAAGGGATCTGAAGGCTACCAAAATCAATGCAAGGTGTGTGTGTGTGTGACAGAAGGAGGGGGAGAGAGGTAGAAGAGTCTCCTCCTTTTCAGCCGGTAGATTCGCTACAGAATTACTACGCACCTTCTCCGTAAATGTCCTATCTAATATGTCAGATGCTAGATTTTACAGTAACTGCAGCATCTGCATCTGTTGTGGCTGTTTGGAAGCAGCAAGGCTGCGATATCTGTTGTGAAGACTAAATTACCAGCTGTAATGTGATACAACACCCATTTTGTTGTACTGCCACTTAACAACAAATGGGTTTTGCACATTCTTCCTCTGTGGAATTTACTGCCTATGCCTTTTTCAGTATTCATCCCATGCTGGCTATTAAAATAGAGCAAAAACTATGTATTTCTACAGACAGAACCTCCCCAGTTTCAACTGTATTCTCCTGCATCTATAAGTAACTCTCACAGCAAACCTCAAGCTGTTACTAAACACATTTTAGTAATGTGTTACAGTACAACTATTTCTCTGTATATATGGTTAATTAAAAGAAAATTAAAACAGGGTAACAGAAGCTGAAGTGAAGGACCAGAGTGCAGTGCTAGGAAGGCATGTGAAGGAGGAAGGACTATGTTGTGGTGCCTCAGTGCCCAATTAAGGTGCCAAGTTCCTCAACCATGTTGTTAAAAGGGAAGGGAAATTTAAGCTTTGCAAAGGAAAACAACAGCTGCCTGGCTGTGCAGCTGCCTTCCTCAGTACTACTTCAGGACAGTGGTAGGGACACTTGTCACTGACAGCAGGAACAGCAAAGATGTAACACTAGGGCCTTTCTAGGACTCACCAGCCTGAGGGCAGCGCAGGGACTCAGTGGTTACACCAGGCAGCCATGTAGTCTTTTTGATTCATTAAACTACTTGCATGCCAGATGTTTTGTGGGATCGACAATTATTCCCTGACTTTGTCACTGCCTGCAACTCTGAGTTGCACTGTAGCTAGCAAACTGTGTTAAATGCACGGGTTTGAAATGTGCTGGAAGAAAAGAGTAAAGTTAGACACCAATAAAGTTGTAGCACTTTCACCTTCTCAGATGACATGGAAATCAAGCAAGCATAATCTTAATAGCTTGTTTCAGAGAAGTACAGTCAAAAATGAAATTTACTCTGGAGATGTTTTGTTGATGATGGGGTTAGCTGCCAGTTGGCTCAGGTTTTCCAGCAAAGGTCTCTAGTAAAAGAAGGTGTGAAAAGCTGCTGAGAATTTCTCTAGCATAATTAGGGGAATAAATTGTTTCAGGAATTTGTTTAAAATACAGCTTTTTTTTTTTAGACCAAAAAGTTGTGAACTGCCCAGAACTGTTAAAAAACCCTCCAGTTTTCATAGGTATATTTTGGTAAAATCAGAGTTAAAAACTAACCTTTGTGTCACTATGCAGCAGGCAAGACATTTTTCTTCTGGTAGCAGAGGAATCTGAATCTTCTAGGGAACCCTTAGTACCATAAAAACTTAAATTGAACAAACCACAATTCATTTCACTGTCTATTTATGGAGGAAGACAAAGGAGTTATGCAAATGTAGTATCAGTTGACTCTGAAAATGTGGATCCCATTTATAAACACATACGCATGTGCTATATGTATATATATGTATATACAGATACTGCTAGGATTTGTGGGATCCTCATTCAGGTTTTAACCTGATGCAATCATTTAAGGTGCAAAAAATCTTTTGATATTAGTAGCACTTCACAAATGTTTTATAAATGTTTAGAACATTTTACAAATTTTGGCATTGTCTTAGAGGAGTGCTGTGTTTCAGAGCTTGACATCTGTGTAGCTTTCCATACAAATACCTGGACCTACAGTCCAGTGGTGTCCAAAGTGGGGTGCAGGAAGAAGATATTAGAACTTCAGTAGTTCACATATACAATTTATAAATAAATAAATATATGTATATTAGGAGGGGAGTACTCAGAATTTTTTTTACTCAGTAGGGTGCATGATCAAAATACTTTGGAGGCCACTGTTATAGACATCATTCGAGGAGTATCTTTGCCTACAGTCCTCCATGGAAGCATCCCTTGAGTACTGAAACTCAGGAAAACTGAGGTAACCCACTTCTGCTTCCCAATGGTTATTCCAGTTAGGCAGGTATGTGAGTGTTTCAAGTATTGTTCCTATTTACTCCTTTAATTTTTCATGTCATTTATGTTGAGATCAAATTTAGCATATAATGGATATTAAATGTGTCCAGACTGTTTCTACATTCAGGAGAATTTCTCCTCCAGCTTTCCTGCATTTGAGGATGTGTTTACTAGGATTTTCTCTTCCCCTGGTCTCTATGGTTTCCATTATGGAAATAGAAAAAATATTTTATATACTTTGCACCTTCTGGTGCAGGATCCATATCAATTAGAGAATCAAATAATAACATTAAAATGATCTGTTGAATATTTTTTTTCAGAAGCACTCATCATCAGTGAATAGAATTAGACCCACAGTGAAAGTTGGAACTTTCCCCCTAAAACTTCACAGCTCAGCATTTAGCTGCAACTGTTTATGCACGTTACTTTATGTGCACCTTAGCCCAGCATTGGTTTCATCCCCCAGCACCAGCTCTGTTGACAAAAGGTGTCCCCTGAGCACTCACATGGCACGGTTGCTACAAGACGATGCTGCAGCATTTATTTTTTCACTAGCAAGGGAAACTTCTCTCCCTTACAGGGAGTTACAGGTGCTGTGTAATGCAATTGCATAGGTCTGCCCATTAAAATCTCAGGAGGTGACACCCCATGTTTTTAATTCCTAATGCTTCTTGTATAGATCAATGCAAGAAGTAATGCATCCAGCCATTTCAGGCCAGTCTCTGAGAAAATCTTTGCCAAATTGTTTTTCAAATTGGACTTTTCCCTTTCTACAACCCCATTGACACTTTGGTTGTGTTTGCAGGGCTGCACAAATTTTATTTATTGCTCATCCTGTAGAGTGGGTCCTTCTGTTGTTATTTCGTGTTAGAGGAATACCAAATTAAGGCATTAGTTCTCTCAGCAACTTTCTTGCAACAGGTGTTGCATCTGCATGTTTACAAAGATAGCCCTCTACCCATCCTGACAACATATCTAAAATGAAAAGGACATACTCAAAATTACAGCACTGAGGCATTTGAATAAAGTCAAACTGCAAATTTACAAACAGTCTCCACGCTTTAGGGTGTGCAGCTATACCTGTCTTTTGCTGCTGTCCTGTATTACATGCTAAACAAACTGGGCAGCTGCTACACTGCTGTTGAGCTATAGTTGAAAAATTTAGAGCAAAGCAATCTTGTCATCATCTGCAGCCACCCCCCTTTTGCTGGCTGAGCCACTGGATGGGGCATAGGAGCAAGGGCAGGTAACAGGATCAGAGGCACTACCAGGTGGCTGCTGTGGGAACGCAAAAGGGAGTGAGGATATAGCTGGCATCCCCACTGAGGCCATGCTGCCTTTTCCTCTTCCAGTGTTGAATCTTCTGCAGTTCTGCAATGGAGCAAAAACTGGGAAAGGGAGCAGACAGACAGATGAAGGATACAGGAGCCACATCCCTTGCCACTACTACATCAGCTAAGGCATTTCCTCACAAGACATCACCTTGAAGAGATGGTCCTGACCTTTGGCAATAGCTGTAGAGCCATAAATTCAACCTCTCAGGGTGCAGGCACATTTGGGGTGTAATATACAGTATAACCTAATTTATGTAAGAGTTCTTTTACATGGAGGGTTAACAGGGGCAGTAGGACTTAAAAGGAAAGCATGGTGTTCAGGAATGGGGTTGATAGTCACAGGTGAAGTAGGTGTTACCAGACGAAATATGTGTTCTCCTGAAATACCAATGGCATTTACTGTTTTTGAAGACAAGGGAATTGCAGGAAAACCAGAGGCGTATGAAGTATATTGAAAAGTGCCAGTATCAACTGTAATAAAACATATATGGTATTTGTTATTCAAATCTCAAGGGAAAAAAGAAGTTGTGGTCAGGACATCTTGTTAAGTAAACTAAGCATAAAGAGAGACTCTGTTAATACCAGATTGTGTTGTAACTAAACTATGTTGTGGCCGAACAGTTTTGTAATTCTCTTATGTATAGAATTTCTAAATGTTTTTGCACTTTCTATGCAACCTCAGGTTTAAAAAGAAATAAGAAATAAGATGTATGTACATAGTTCCTGTTGTTAAAACCAGTTGTTAGAGGGGAGCTAAAATGGTCCCCACCTTCAAGCCAGACAGTGTTGTGTCCAGACAATGCTATGACTAGACTATGGTGTAGCCAGACTGTTATGACTGCAAAAACACCTGTGCTGAGTCATCCCCCATAAATGGAAGAACCCAAGAAAAGCCGGGGAAAACTTGTTTACAACTTTGCAGACCCCTCAGGGTACGGCCATCATGAATATGGATGAAGGCTACACTATAAAGGGACTCAGTTCTGTCGCGTAAGGTGTGTGTCCTGGTAGAGCAGAGACTCCCGGCACACCCAGCGCTGTTTTGCTCACTCGCCGCTTGCTAATAAAAATTTTATTGACCACTAAAAATTGAGAAGTGATTATTTCCCATTAAATTACAATTCCTCTATAACATCAACTAGGTAAGAAACAGTGTTAACATTAATAGATAAATGAGGATAGTCTGGTCTAAAGAAAGTAAAGGATCAATGATGCCTATGTCTATGTCCTTTGGGATGTCTTAATGACATTTCTGAGACTGTGGCGTGAAGGAAATGTTGGGTGAAAAGTTAGGCTTCATGAATCCTGCTGGGCAGGAGGGCTTATGGTCAGGTCTGTAAGGACACTCTTAACTTCCAATGCCCTTTTTGTTTGCAATAACGGTAAGAGTTGTCAGGAGCATTTTAGTATTTCCAGGAGCACGATGTTGAATTGGCACTGCTGTGAGTCCAGCTTCGCCCTCTTTTTCCTCTCGTGACGGGCACTGCCGTGATGAGCCATGGTAGCTAATTCAGCAGGCGGCTTCGTCTGCCATCCGGTGGCAACAGACCGTAAGTGTGCTTGAATTTTCAGTTGCAAGCCCTGAACAAAAAGGCAGCTGCCACAGCCCCTGAGCGTTTTCAGCAGCCTGTCCTCCATGCCAGTGTCTGTGTAAAGACATCATCTGTGCCAGACCGTCTGTTAAAAACTCACAGAGGAAGGTCCGGGACTGACCTGCATTTAGCAGCTGGGAGCCGGCAGCCCCCACGCCGTGGGAGCCTGCAGACGGTGTAGGTGGGGTCAGAGCAAGGAGCTGTGCCTGCCTGCTGCTCCCAGGGGACAGCGAGCAGCCAGACAGACTGCCCAAACCAGGCAGTTACAGAGCTTATATGCCTTTGGGTGATAGCACGTTTTTCACGGAACTGCACTAAGTGCCAGATGAGCAGGACACAGCAAATTACAACAGAGTGGTTCCTTATGGGTAACATCAGAGGAAGGCGCTCCAGACAGTCAGATAAGGAAGCTCTGGGCATGTTGTTCTTTTACAAATAACTCACCCCTTCCATAACGGGATGATGCTGGCTCAGCAAGGCCATTGGGTCATGCTTCAAGTATTTTCTAGCTTGTGGGGCTTGTGAAGGGCCACAAGTTGTTAGCTATTTTCCTTCCACCCTACTGAAGGGCCAGCTGGGACTTGGGGGGTTAAAATCCTCACTCAGGTTTTAGCCTGGCTCAGTCATTTAAGGCAAAAGTTCTTCTGGTATCAGTAGCGCTGTTCAGCTGTTTAATGAAAGTCTGGAACATTTTACAAATGTTGGCATTTTCTTATAGGAGTGGTGAGTTTCAAAACTGCAAGTCAACAGAAGTCAGAGTGAGAAGAATGACAAAAACGGATCCCAGCTGAGAACTTGGGTTGTCTTGACAGGATCTTGTTCTTGCACAGACGCACAGGGGTGGATTGACTGCACAGGTATGTGACACAGCCCTAGTGCTACAGCTGCCTCTTCTCTGGGAGTGTTTGTGTACCCATGGTCTTCAAAGATGGGGGTGTGCAAGACAATCCCTTGGGCTCTGGGAAGAAAACACCAGAAATCCCAGTACATGTTTAAAATTTGTAAATAAATAAGTATACATGTGTTGCATGGGAGTGCTCAAAAATTTTAAAAGGGTGCATCATCAAAATACTTTGGAGGCCACTGCTATAGTCATCCTTCCAGGAGTATCTTTGCTTTCAGTCCCCCATGGAAGCACGCTTTGAGTATCAAAACTCAGGAAAAAAGGTCTAACCCACTTCTGATTCCTAATGGTGATTCCAGTTAAGCAGGTATGTGGGTGTTTTGATGATTGTTCCTATTTATCCCTTTTATTTTTCATGTAATTTATGCTGTAATAAAGTAAGCATATAATGGATATGAAATGTGCCCAGACTGTTTCTACATTCAAGAGCATTTCTCCCCCAGCTTGCCTGCATTTGCAGATGTGCTTATTGTGCTTATCTTTCACTGGTCTATATGATTTCCTGTAAAATTCCACACTGGCATCAGAACTAAGCCCTACACCTAATTATAAGCAGTATTAGTAAACAATTAGTTATCAAAACTAAGTGATCCAATCTTAGGCCTATCTGAGATTTTTCTCTGAGTTTGAAGGCAAACTCCAGCTTTGCCCATAATACCACTGCAGCCAGTTATCCCTTGGTCAATGTAAAGCTGATTGTAATAGCAGATACGACTAGATATAAAAGTATCTCTGTAGCAGAGAAGAAAGGAAAAGGCAGGAGAAATAAATCTGCTAGTGGTATTTGCACTTACTGACCCGTGAGACAAGTTTTAATTTCAGAATTGTAGGGATGTGAAATGCACAATGAATAAATACCATCCTGCTGTTGCAGATTTTTTACTCTGTTGAATCAGAAAAATATATAACACATCAGAAAACACCAGGAGTTTTGTCCTTCTGCAAGTCCTCATCTGGTTTAGAAGACGACATTATTGCGTTTGACTACCATTTGTCTTTTAGCTCTCAGTTTTCACAGGTCTATAACTTTGTGAACAAAACTAACCCTTCCCCACCCCTGGAGGAGCCAGGGGTCTGAGCAGAGCTGGGTTACACAGTGAGGAGCCCAACTGAGCCCAGAGCCAGTGCTGGCAGAAGCCACTCTCTGAAGATTAACCTGAAACGTAGGCAAGCAGCCATCTCAAAACCACAAGCAATTTCAAAGTGCCCAGAACTGCCGTGGGCACCGTGTCCCCAGCCAGAGGCCAAGTGCAGAGGGTGCTGCTGTGACGCAGCCCTGTCCCCAGTGCCCCAGGGCTGCTGCCCGCTCCACCACTACTGGGTGCTGGAGGAGACCTCAGAGGATGGAGACAGATGTCCAGAAATGCTGCACTGCCCATCACATCCAGGACATTGGCAGCTGTGGGGCAAGCGGTAGCAATGTACGCATATTGAATTGTTGTCATGCCGGTGTGTAAAGTCCCAGGCATTAGTCTGGCATCCATGGCCTTTGTACATGTGCATTTATTTGGAAACTGCTATTCATTTTATTTACTTTCTTTTTGCACAGAGAGTGATTTGTTTAGTATACCCTGTTGAATTAATCACAGTTTAGACTTCTCTGCAGGAATACAAATGTACAAATTTGTATTCCATAAAAAGAAAAGAACACTATATTTTGCTTTCTAATACATTTACAACTACATGGTTTGGGGAATAAACTAATTTTTAACTGGAAATCAGAAAGCATATACTTTGCTGCTTTCCCTGTTTACTCAGAGAAATCCTTTTATTGGTAGTGAAAAGGGGGTCTTCTGCTGCACTTAAATATATGATTGATTTCATTCAAGTCATAAGACTGTTATTTTTTCATGTTCCTTCCAGTGCAGAATTCCTATCAGAAAGTGAAATCATAACATTAAACTGGTTTGTTGAACAAATTTTTTTAGAAGCACTCATCGTCAGTCCAATTTTTGTTGGTTTGTTATCAGTGTCAGAATGAGTAGAATTGTGAGTGAAGATTGGAACTTCCCTCCTAAAACATCACATCTCAGCATTTAGCTGCAAACCCACATTAGTTTATGGACATTTACCACTGTTTTGCCACTACTTTCCTTCAGAGAAGAAAGTCACGTCAGGAGCAGAAGAAATACTTGATCCTTGCTGCAAGATCTACCTGGAGCTGCACCTCCTTAGGATTGTATATGTGAAAAATATTTACTTATGCTTTGTGAACAAAGACTAATGAGTCATGAAGCAGAGAACAAAGTTATGCCTAACCTTGCTGTGTAAAATACGCAAAATTGTTCAAGCAGCTTTTTAATGAATCTGGCACTCTTCAATCTTAGTGTAGCGCTGTCATGTTTATCAACTCTGGCTCCAAAGAAACCTCAGCCGTTTCTAACTGTCCCGATTTCGGTTGGGGTAAGAGATCATTTTTCTTCTTAGTAGCTAGAATAGTGTTATGTTTTGGATTCAGTATGAGATTTGGCATCAGAAAAATGTTAATACACTGATGTTTATGGTTGTTGCCAAGAGATCAGAGACTCTCCAACTCCCCACGTCCTGCCCATGCACAGGTGTACAAGAAGCTGGGAGGGGGCACAGCCAGAGCACCAGACCCAAACTGCCCAATGGAATATTCCATATCATGTCACGTCATGGTCAGTATATAGACGGGTGTCAGCTGAAAAGGAGGAGGTTCCCTCTCCTGCGATTGCAGGATCTTGGTATTTCAGGATCGCTAGCTGGGAGCAGGCTGGGTATTGGTCAGTGGGTGGTGAGCAATTGCATTGTGCATTACCCATTGGTACTTTCTATTATTGTTATAGTTTTATTTTATTTCAACTATTAAACTGTTTTGATCTCAACCTATGAGTCTCCCTTTACCCCTCCAATTCTGTCTCCCTATCCCCTAGGCACGGGGACGGTGAGCAAGTGACTGTGTGGTGTTTGGCTGCCGACCGAATTCAAACCACAACAGTCCTTTTTGGCACCAAACATGGAGCTTGAAGGATTGAGATAACGACAGATCTGATCAGTCTGTCATAATAAATTTGTTATAAGCATTCATTGCTTATCAGTTGCTGATCATAATATTGATCACTTGGCTCCTAGAATCATGGCTTTTGTTCTTAGAGTTGTGCTATGCATCACCTCACTTGCTGTATATAGTCCCCATGCTGCCGCTTACCATCTGTGGGAGCTGGATTAGATTTTTGCTTTGCTGTACTATGTGACTCTGATTTATGGCATGATGAAGTTGTCAGTCCTGAGATTAGTCCGGTATTTGTACTCAGCATGGTCATTACCTCTGTACTTCAGGGGTCATCTAGTGGAATCGGTTAACAATTACACCCTTTACCTTTTCTCCTTGGAGAGCCAATCCATGGGAGACACCTTCCCTCACCTTCCCCTTCTCCTCCAGTCTACTTACAATTGTGTTTGAGAAGTTTGGGAATTGAATGTTGACACTAATGTGATTGTCATATTGCTAGGAGCCAGCATGTTCCTGCACGTGGTTCAGGCTTCGTTCAGGGTTAAGAAACATTTAAGAGTATCACCCAGAGATCTACCCAAAGGTTGGAGAATTATGAGTGGCAGGGGGTGTGGGATAGCATGGGCAAGTACCTAGGACACTGGGCACCTTCAGTGTTTTGCAACTTCACTCATGAACAGGTGTAGAATCCTGAAAAATTAATAAAACATTTGCAAAAAGTATGTTGTCATCCTGGCGATTCCAGAGAGACACAAATCACTGCAACATGCTGGGGCTTGGCCCATGCTTACTGAGCCCTGTTCAACACTGTTCAGTACCCTCAAAGGGAAGAGAAGGGCTCTGGATCTGATAACAAAATGACAGACACTTCAGCCACACAACAAGTGCTGCAGCCACTCCAACTGCAGCAACAGGTATTGCAGCTAATCTGACCCTGGCAACCGGTGCAGCAGATGAACCAGAGGACCAGCCCATGACGGTGTCGGCTGCTCCCACACATAAAATGAAAAATACAAGAAAATCCCCTCACAGTGTACAGGGTGATGATGAACCAGAGCCATAACGAGAACAGCAGGCGGGGGCAGAACCATCTCAGAACCTAGATGATTCTGTGATTCTGTGATGATTCTGTGAAATGAAACAGGAAATAGGTCATGCAGTAGCCCTTGGGCTGGTTCAGACAGAACAAGACGTTAAATATTTGCTCTACATGGCAGCCGGAAAGAATGGCCCTACCTGGAATCTCTGGCAGAGAGCACCAGGGGAGACTCGGGGTCGATCTCTGGGGTTTTGGAGTCGGGGATACAGAGGATCAGAAGCCAGCTATACTCCAACTGAAAAGGAGATACTGGCAGCGTATGAAGGGGTCCGAGCTGCTTCAGAGGTGATCGGGGCTGAAGCACAGCTCCTCCTGGCTCCCCGACTGCCAGTGCTGGGCTGGATGTTCAAAGGGAGAGTCCCCTCTACACACCATGCAACTGATGCCACATGGAGTAAATGGGTCGCATTAATCACACAATGGGCTCGAATAGGGAGCCCCAGCCATCCGGGAATATTGGAAGTGATTACAAATTGACCAGAAGGCAAAGATTTTGGAATGGCACCGGATGAAGAGGTAACATGTGCTGAAGAGGCCCCACCATATAATAAACTACCGGATAATGAGAAGCGATGTGCCCTGTTTAGCGACGGGTCCTGTCGCATTGTGGGAAAACATCGAAGGTGGAAAGCAGCTGTATGGAGCCCCACATGATGGGTTGCTGAAGCTGCTGAAGGAGAAGGTGAATCGAGTCAGTTCGCAGAGGTGAAAGCTGTCCAGCTGGCCTTGGGTATCGCTGAGAGAGAAAAGTGGCCAGTGCTCTACCTCTGTACTGACTCATGGATGGTGGCAAATGTGCTGTGGGGGTGGTTACAGCAGTGGAAACAGAGCAACTGGCAGCGCAGAGGCAAACCCGTCTGGGCTGCTGAATTATGGCAAGATATTGCTGCTCTGGTAGAGAATCTGGTTGTGAAAGTACGCCATGTAGATGCTCATGTACCCAAGAGCCGGGCCACTGAAGAACATCAGAACAGCCAACAGGCGGATCAGGCTGTCTAGAACAAGGTGTCTCAAGCAGATCTGGACTGGCAACATAAGGGTGAACAATTTATGGCTCCCTGGGTCCATGACTCCTCAGGCCATCAGGGAAGAGATGCAACATATAGATGGGCTCGTGACCAAGGGGTGGACATAACCATGGATGCTATTGCACAGGTAATCCATGAATGTGAGACATGTGCTACGATCAAGCGAGCCAAATGGTTAAAGCCCATTTGGTATGGAGGACAATGGTCAAAATATAAATATGGGGAGGCCTGGCAGATTGATTGTATCGCGCTCCCACAAACTCGGCAAGGCAAACACTATGTGCTTGTAATGGTGGAAGCAGCCACTGGTTGGTTGGAAGCTCATGCCATGTCCCATGCCACTGCCCGGAACACCGTTTTAGGCCTTGAGGAGAAAGTCTTAGGGGGGCATGACATGCCAGAAAGAATTGAGTCAGATAATGGGACACATTTCCGAAACAACCTCATAGACACCTGGGCCAAAGAGCATGGTATTGCGTGGATATATCACATTCCCTACCATGCACCAGCCTCTGGGAAAATGGAGTGATACAATGGATTGCTGAAAACTACACTGAGCAATGGGTGGTGGAACTTTCAAACACTGGGATGTGCATTTAGCAAAAGTCACCTGGTTAGTCAATACCAGAGGATCTGCCAACTAGGCTGGCCCAACTCAATCAAATCTCCTACATACCATGGATGGGGATAAAGTCCCTGTAGTGTGCATTAAAAATAATGCTGGAGAAGACAGTCTGGGTTATTCCTCCCTTGGGTAAATAACGGTAACCCCATGCATGGGATTACTTTTGACCGAGGACCTGAGTCATGGTGGTTTCCCAAAGGCTGTCATAACTGTTGAAATTCTTTGACCACACAAAAAACCCCCATGTATCTCTCCTTCTTGGGATGCTCCTAAATCACTCCTAGGGTGGTTCTTTTCCTTCCCCCACCTTGTTATTATGATAACATTGCTGAGGGAGCCAAAACAGACTCTTCTACTCCCTAGAGATAGCTAGGAGGGTGGGCTGGAGCACTGACACTCGTTCTTGTGCCTGCTTGCAGCTACACAAGCTTAACAGCTGTCAGCACTTCCCTTTGGCTTACCTGGGGATTGATTTAATGTTAATTTGGCACTGGCTCTAATAGGGTGCTCACTAGCACTTCAACAATTTGGGGCTTCCATCCTGTTCACACATTTTGCACACCACTGCAATTCAGAGGCAATAGCATAGACATTCGAGCAGAAGAAATTATTAAAGAGAATGCTTTTTTTTGTGTGTTTTCATGTGAAAGAGGTTTTACACCAATTATATGAACACTGTAGTTGATAGTGATAAGTCTCTACTATTACAATTTGTAATTAACCAGGTGAGTATTGAATACTGCCCTAGTAAGGGCAAGGCCCGCAGTAAAGCAAAGTAGTTGATGTGAAAGTAACTCTATTACTACTACTGATTACCTGATACTACTGTAAGGAAAGCTGAAAAGATATAAAGAAGTTTCACGGAGTTTTGCTTGCAAAGTAAAAATGAGTATTTCATGCCTTATTGTCATTTGCACTGGAGGCCCCCCTGGAAGCACAAGAGGGGTCAGGTGGTGTTTCAGTGACACACAACTGCAGGAGGCCCAAGAGAAATGAGCTACCACCTAAGCTGAGCAGGGCTCATCCCATCCAAAACACCCTGGAGAGGGCAAAAGGTGTTAAGGGGCATCAACAACCAAAAAAGTTTAGACTTTGCTGTAATGAGTACAGCTGTAACAGGATTTAAGAATTAAGGGAGAAATTTCCCTCTTCAAAATTAAATATGGACAGACTACATCTGTCCCTTGAGAAAGGACAAATCTGGATTTTTTAATAGCATTAATAGCAAGGTTATTGTAGATAAACACTTATTTTCTTCCACTAAACTCCGGATGTAAGCAATACAGAAATGCAAACGCACATTACACATTCAAAGTTGTTTGGTTTGATTTTTTTGTTACTCCCATGGTATCACTAACCACAGCAGTATGTTAGATTGATTTGCATGGACCAATCCCAGTTACAGAGAAGCATAGGCAACCACAACACACTTCTCACGCATCAGTTCCCAAACACAGCATTATTCTTTCCCTCAGCGCAACTGCAATTCAGGGAGAAAAACTGCACACTACACCGTTAACTGCCTACAGAATACAAAGGATGAGAATCATAGAACAGTTTGGGTTGGAAGGGACCTTAAAGACCATCTAGTCCCAACCCCCCTGCCATGGGCAGGGCCACCTTCCACTAGCCCAGGTTGCCCAAAGCCCCGTCCAACCTGGCCTTGAACCCTTCCAGGGAGGGGGCAGCCACAACTTCTCTGGGCAACCTGTGCCAGGGCCTCACTACCCTCACAGGGAAGAATTTCTTCCTTATATCTCATCTAAATCTGCCCTCTTTCAGCTTAAAACCATTACCCCTCATCCTATCCCTACCTACACCCCCTATTAAAGAGTGTCCCCCCACCTTCCCTCCTGAAAGGCCACTCTAAGGTCTCCCCGGAGCCTTCTCTTCTCCAGATGAACACCCCCAACTGTCTCAGCCTGTCCTCACAGGGGAGGTGCTCCAGCCCCCTGAGCATCTTTGTGGCCTCCTCTGGACCTGCTCAAGCAGGTTCATGCCCTTCTGATGTTGGTGCCCCAGAGCTGGACACAGCACTGCAGGGGGGTCTCACGAGAGCAGAGTAGAGGAGAATCCCCTCCCTCGCCCTGCTGGCCACAGTGCTCTGGATGCAGCCCAGGACACGGTTGGCTTTCTGGGCTGTGAGTGCACATTGCTGGGTCACAGTCAGTTTTCCATCCACTAGAACCCCCAAGTCCTTCTCCGCAGGGCTGCTCTCCATCCACTCATCGCCCAGCCTGGATTTGGGTAAGAAGCATTAAGAAGGACTTATGATTGATTGTTGTATCTTCCCCTCCATAAGTTATGAAAATATCTTTCAAAAAGGAATCCAAAATAATCTGTTGTACAACATATGTTCAATTTATAAACACATACAAATCTGTAGCAGAGTACAAAACAGTATTAATACAGTAGGAGTTTTATTTACATCATGAGTATGGAATATTTTACATGTACACTTCAGTCTCTTCTTTCAAAAGGGCCAAGCTTGCAAACAGCAATTTTTTTGAAGGTATTAAATTTAATAAAACCTTCAACTTATCAAGTGTGTACTCAGGAAACACACTGTACAATTACAAACTAAATTAAAATGTGTAAAAAATAAAAATAACTTAAGAGTGACACTGCTGATCTACAGTCTCTTTCAAACTAGTTTCAGTCATCATTTATTATTCTCTTTTTATCAATATAGATTATTTCATGGCTCAGGAGAGGCAGGGAATAGCTTGTAATTTAGTATTCAGCTCAGGCGTGATGCTGCAAAGTTAAGAGGAAGCTGACACAGCATGTTCAGATTTGGCCTCCTAGCCCACTTAAGTAGCTAACACAGTCCTTTTGTGCAGACCATACTCTCTTTAGCAAACACCTTTGTAACATATTAATCTATTCAGGCAAGTCAGTGGTTGATATTTTGTTGTACTAGTCACTATCATATTCCTCTATTTTTAATTCATCTTCCTCCATGATTGCTTGAGCTGCAACAGGCTGAGGCTGGCTGCCAGGTAGTTCACTTCCACTGCACTGGCTAGAAGAGAGAGGGAATCCATCCGATTCATTCTCATTCGTTCCATTTTTCTCCATCTGTGGAGCCATCTCCATAGCATGCACATCGGTACAGTCCCCCTCAGAGCTAACAAATAAGTCTGGTATCCCAGGATCTTTATCAGTAAGTGTTTCAAGCTTTAACCTGTAAAATTACCATTGCGACAGTAAGTTACCATGAGAAAACGTCTGCTCTCTCACACAGAAGCTGCAACAGAAAAGACTGCCCATGAACCACATCTGTCACCCCTCTTCACTGGTACTTAACAGCTCTCTCCTTTTCTGGCAGTAAACCCTCCATCAATCGCAGTTAATTCACACTATACACATTCTGGCTTACATCACTATCTTTGGTATTATGTTTTTACAGCTCTGCACATGTCTTCCAGGTATTGTGCCCAGAACTCAACACCGCACTGCTTACATGACAGCCTACAGAAGACACAGGAGCTCCTCTCAGAGAGAGGGCTACCCTACCCAGCCTCAAACTACAGCAACAGCAAAATACCAAATCATGTTTGTGCTCTGTCGCTGTCCCAGTACCCACTGTTGCTTCAAGTGTCTTCCTTATGGTAACAGTGGTTTTGCTGAGCTTTCCTCACGCACAGGAACTGCAAACAGTCTAGTTACTGACAACAGCCCATGGTACATCAGACCCTTTCCAAGCAAAGCCAAAATCCTTTAGGACAGGAAGCAATTTAACTGGAAACAGGCAAATTAAAAAAAAAAAAAAGTGGAAAGGAAATCTTTCTATATTTTATAATTTATTATTTGGACTTCTCAATCTTTCAGGCATCTCTATATCAGCATGTTACCAGTGTTCCTTTATTATTTTCCCACTTGGCCTGGGAATAATAAAAACTTAGTTACTGACAAAAACTCATCCTGACACCAATTCCAGCTGATCAAATACTATGCACTCTCCTTGATACCAGTTTTCTTACTATAGTACTATTCTCATTCCATTAATAAATATACTGGAAAGTAAATAAAATATTCTTATTTCCATTAAAACATCTGCACGTAAGTTATTTTAAGGACTGATTAAGAACACAAATTAATATTCAATTAGGATTCCTGAAGGAAGCAAATGCTTACTAAAATACCTATGTTTCTCTATGCTTCCTTTCCAAAATAGTGAACAAATGAAAAAGGATTACAGTGTTTTCAGAAGAAAAGTTACCTCTCAGATAAAACTAAGTGACACACACCAAACTTACTAGTGTAGATACAAAAATTTTCTCAATATTTAAAGGTATGCTGCAGACAAAATTAATGGCATAAGAAAGTCTGCAATTAATTTATAAAGTTACAAGCATTTAGACAAGGGAGACTGCAAAGACATTAGCGACACTTCCCTTACTTCCTGACTAGCAACCAAAATGGCTTTTAATACAAAAGTTGGGGAACAGGGTGGTTCTTGGGTAATACAGTCTTTACCTTACAGGCCAGTATTTCATAGTTAAAGTCAGACAGCAAAAACCACAGGAATAAATGAGAAGCTTTGTCAGATGCCCTAACAAACTCTCTCTCTAAAGAGTTAGTCTCATTCCAGCTGTGATCTTGATCCTTTATTAGAAACAGACCACCACAATTAAAACTTTTTCTAAATTTCAGAGCTATCAAAGTTATAGACATGTAACTGAGAATCTACTAGTATAAGTGATGCCTCTAATTCAGAGGGCTCACTAGAGTCACAATATAACGTCATGCCACATCACCCCATGAGCACTACACAATCTGTAGGTAAGTAGAGCACTAGAGTCTCACAGTTGAAATAAGTATTTTTTCAATATTTAATGTCTAAGACAGAGGAAGTTCAGTAGCTATAGTTTTATTAAAAACATGGATTCTAAACAAAGGTTTACTGTAAGTAGTCCAACAGGCAAAAATTCCACAAAATAAAACCCAGTGCTGCTAGCTAATTTCAGAGGAAGCACTCATTAAAATACTTTGTAGTTTCATAGATATACAACTGCTTCAACGGAAATAAGAATGATTTCCCATTATACTTTCTTACACCTCTAACTAACATGCATGTGAACACAGAATGTTTTATCAACCTTCCAGATTAATGTTTTGTCTTGACAAACAATAGGCAAACTGCACTATACTCTTTGCATCAATTCAGTTTTATTCTCACATAAATCTTTTTGACTGTAAAAAAAATATTTTATTCAGATCATGCACTGGAGAAATATAAATGTGTCTAGGACAGAGCTAATATTTGATACAATGGAAAAGAAAGCTAAACCAGGATTAAAAGCAAGACTGTAGAAAAATGTTGCTACTAACATTGTAATGAAAAATAGATTTGAACTGGAAAAAGTTTTAAAAGGCAAAATACAAAATTATCATGCTGCAAATGAGGGAAAATGTCACATCATAGATGTACACTGAAGATGTTTCTCTATGAAAGGGTTCTTTCCTCAGTATATTAAGA
The DNA here is from genome assembly GCF_047716275.1 of Strix uralensis. NCBI lineage: Eukaryota > Metazoa > Chordata > Aves > Strigiformes > Strigidae > Strix > Strix uralensis. The sequence goes on along the minus strand of NC_134012.1, from coordinate 8,024,984 downwards.
AAGAAAGTCGTACTTTAAGAAAATACAGAAGTCAAGTTTACCTTCCAAAATGTCTTTTCAGTGGCAGCCTCCCAATGTCTTGGATAAAAGCAATCTGAGCTAAGAACAAAGAATCACCAGTATCATACTATGTAGATCATAATGCACATACAATTAAACATACTGGAAAATAAATAATTCATAATACTCAGCACTGGTGAGGCCACACCTCAAATACCGTGTTCAGTTTTGGGCCCCTCACTGCAAAAAGGACATTGAATTACTCGAGCGTGTCCAGAGAAGGGCAACAAAGCTGGTGAAGGGTCTGGAGCACATGTCGTATGAGGAGTGGCTGAGGGAACTGGGGTTGTTTAGTCTGGAGAAGAGGAGGCTGAGGGGAGACCTCATCACCCTCTACAACTACCTGAAAGGAGGGTGCAGAGAGCTGGGGATGAGCCTCTTTAACCAAGTAATGAGCGATAAGACAAGAGGTAATGGCCTCAAGTTGTGCCAGGGAAGGTTTAGACTAGATATTAGGAAGCATTTCTTTCCAGAAGGGGTTGTTAGGCATTGGAATGGGCTGCCCAGGGAGGTGGTGGGAGTCCCCATCCCTGGAGGTGCTTAAGAGTTGGGTCGACATAGCGCTGAGGGATATGGTGTAGTTGGGAACTGTTAATATTGGGTTGATGGTTGGACTAGATGATCTTCAAGGTCCTTTCCAACCTAGATGATTCTGTGATTCTGTGAAAAGTTCCTATATATATTTGCAATTATTTTAGATACCAAAACACTGCACTAGTGTCTATGTTTGTTTTTTCAAACTGCTTACCACTTCACCATATTTACAGATTGCCTACACATAAAAAAATTTTGACGCTCATCAACTGTGTATTTATGATGTAGTTATTATGCCATAGCCTTCAAAATTAATTCATCCTGATGTCAAGGCCTTAGTTAAGACATGAAACCTTTTATTAGAAGTAATTAACATAGCATGTGACCCAGCTGTCTAAACAATAATTTTTGGATTATGTACTACACAAAGTAAATTTTTCAGCATGACCTGTGTGCTATTGGATTACCTCAGGTTACACATTTTTTTAATGCACTGCAAACTTGGATTTTGTTTACTTTATCTGGGAAAGGCTTTTTAAAGCCTTTTAAGTCTGTTGATATTACTGGAAAGGAATCAATAAGCAACAAATGTCTAGTTAATATTGACTACTAGGTTTCCAAAAGTCTTCTCACCAAATCCTCTAGTAAATTTAAGAGAAGCCCTAAGCCTAAGAGAACAACTTTACTAGTAAATTTTGGTAAATAATTAATGAATAGGAAGTGGGGAGAGGGGTACGAGGTAATAGTTAACTCTTGCAATGGAAGTAAGTTGCCAATAAGTTCTGCAGCAATCTGTGCTAGGACCTGGCCTATGCAGTACACTCTTTAACATAACCCTGTCATAAAAGGGGGTGAAGAGTGAAATGAGCAAGTTTGCCAATGCCACCCAGGTAGACAAGCTAGTAAAGACGTGGGCAGGCAGAAAGACTATGCAAGGATCTTAAGAGAGTGAGTGAGAGAGCATCATGATGAATTCAGTACACAGATACCAGAAATCCATGCAGTAAAAAAAGGGAAAAATTATTTCTAATACTCCAACATGAGGAGCCATCTTACACATTTGTAAAGCATCACATACGCCCCACTTCAGCCAAGAGAGATACTTCACAGAATCTTAGAATGGTTTGGGTTGGGAGAGACCTTAAAGATCACCTAGTTCCAACTGTATTGGAAATATTTTTAAATTGTTTTAATTCTTTCAGTTACATAAGTTTTAAAAAAGTTCTTGATGTTGCTTCAAACCTAACAGGACAGCTTTAATTTTGGCTATGTTACTAGAAATATTTTTGGATATCAGCTATATGCATTTATCAAAAGTATTTTTCTTACTGAGGCAAAACCACAGGTAGTATTGACATGTTGGGTTACAAAATTTTTCAGTATGCTTCAATTACAAAAAAAGAGTCCACGATCAAGAGTTACACCCATCTTACCTTGGTTTCTCATTGGATTTGCTAACATAGCAAGATAAGGCAATAGCTCTGTCTGAAGACACTCGGGTGGTAAACAGAAGCTTGAAAAGAGAGATTTTGCAGCAAGGCAATTTTCTTGATACTGTAAGAGTTGGGGGAAAGAGAAACATAAGTAAAAAACTGGGTAAATCATTATTAATGTAGATATTCTGTACCATAAAAGACAAGACTTCCTTTTTGCCTGCTGGATGACTATACACAAGTTACTGAAAAATGAGACCAGAAAAAAAGATAATCAGTTAGAGTTAACATATACAGATCATAAAAATGGTCCATTCCTTCATTTTTGCCTTTTGCTGGGCATTAAAATTTCCAGAAAATGTTTATCCCTTGATTATAGAATTCCCCACCCATCCAGACCAATACTTTTTGACAGATACATCAAGAGAAGTGTTAGTTCAAACACTAAAAATTGCCAAGAGCTTTGGCATCTCATGAACAACCTATTTCTGATACACATATAAAACATAATTCCAGTAATTTGTTCAACTTACACAACAGTTTAATGTGATTTAAACTGCACAAAAACTTAAACTTACTTTTAGGAACACTTTATAATATTCTAACACTAATTGTGTCTCCATTAATTTAAGACTCTCCCAGCGGTATGCTAATTTAGACACAGGAATCAGATTTTGTCAGAGGCCTCCAATTTATTTTTCCATTAAAGGAATAATACAAATGTAACTATTCAAGAAAATGCTTTTTAGAAGTGCTTTTAGAAGTATCAAAATAGGATATTTGACAAATTTAGCACTGTGACAAAATCACAGAATCATAGAAGGGTTTGTCTTAGAAGGGACCTTAAAGATCAACCAGTTCCAACCCCCCTGCCATGGGCAGGGACACCTTCCACTAGCCCAGGTTGCCCAAAGCCCCGTCCAACCTGGCCTTGAACCCTTCCAGGGAGGGGGCAGCCACAGCTTCTCTGGGCAACCTATGCCAGGGTCTCACCACCATCCCAGGGGAGAATTTCTTCCTTACATCTAACCTAAATCTGCCCTCTTTCAGCTTAAAACTGTTGCCCCTTGTCCCATCCCTTCACTCCCTGATAAAGAATCCCTCCCCATCTTCCCTGTAGCCCCTTTAAGTCCTGGGAGGCCACTCTAAGGTCTCCCCAGAGCCTTCTCTTCTCCAGATGAACACCCCCAACTCTCTCAGCCTGTCCTCACATGGGAGGTACTCCAGCTCCCTGAGCATCTTTGTGGCCTCCTCTGGACCTGCTCAAGCAGGTTCATGCCCTTCTGATGTTGGTGCCCCCAGAGCTGGACACAGCACTGCAGGGGGGTCTCATGAGAGCAGAGCAGTTGGGGAGAATCCCCACCGTTGCCCTGCTGGCCACACTGCTCTGGATACAGCCCAGGACACAGTTGGCTTTCTGGGCTGTGAGCACACACTGCTGGCTCATGTTGAGCTTCTCATCAACCAACACCCCCAAGTCCTTCTCTGCAGGGCTGCTCTCAATCCACTCATCGCCCAGCCTGGATTTGTGCTTGGGATTGCCCCGACCCATGTGCAGGACCTTGCACTTGGCCTTGTTGAACTCCATGAGGTTTGCACAGGCCCACCTCTCCAGCCTGTCCAGGTCCCTCCGGATGGCACATCCCTTCCCTCCAGCAAATCAACTGCACCACACAGCTTGGTGTCATCTATACTACTCAACTGTCATACCTTACAACAACAAAAAAAACAAACAAAAAATTCAAAATCAAGCATTTACCTTTTTATTGATAAAGAACCACTGGGGTTTATGTAAAGGCCGGAACCCCATCCCTCCTTGGTGGTGGGCAAAGGCTCTGGACCTATTTGAATGTATCACTCCTCGGGTAGCCACAGATGCACTGTATTTTTCCATCACAAGCCGCGTCTAATAGAGAAATTGGTGATTATGTGAACTCAAGGTCTCTGTACAGTGTGTCTCATTTCAAGTAGAGCACACTCTGTAATTGCAGTGACATGACATGCCCAGAATATATTCAGATTACTGTGAAACTTTTACTCAAAGTGGCTGAATGAAAAAGCTAGCTCAATTACTTCAGGGACATAGCATACAGACTCAAATACATTTTTAGCGTAAATATGTCCTATTTAAAAATACTTTGTAGAAAATTTTACAAACACTATAACCCACTATAATAAAATACTGACAGAAGCTGGACAAAAAGTTGCACCTGCATCTCTTCTACAGGTGATGCATTTTAGCATTCATTAACAATTCACTGTCACCTACACTCTAAGCTTGAAGTAAACATTCATGAACAGTTAGAGAAAAGTCTAGAAGCTCAATGTCAGAGTATTAAAAAAAAGTATGTGTGCATAAAAAGATGACACTTACACTCCAATTACTACAAAGGACATCCGCAGTGCTCAAATATTCACTGGCTCTCACTACATCATCTATATCAGAAAAAAAGTCTACGTAGTTCTGGTGAAGGTATAAATTAAACATGCTTCCAGACATATGGGATTTTTCCACAATAGCCTATTAGGGAAAAAAAAGCTCCAGTTTTACACAGTGTATAAGGAAAAGCATCCTATAAAAGTTATGGTACATTTAGATGGTTAGGGAGCTGGCACACATAATCCACAAAGTGATGCTTATATACAAAAGGGAGGTTGGTTTGCTCCCAGAGAAGGCTAGTGGTGGGGATGGAGGGGGCAGAAGCCATTGCTGTCTTAACTCTCTTAATGAGTGGTAACAGAAAGGTGAACTCTTGACTTCTCTTGGCAATGCACAGCAAAAGGATCAGAGGTAACAATCACAGACTGCAGCAAGGGAAAGTCTACCTTCCACTACAAGTCCATCAGCAAGGTGAGAGAATTTCTACCCCTGGAGATGTTCAAAACTTGACAGATCAAGAGCCTGGGAACCTAATCTACTGTTGAAGTTAGCCTCCAAGGTCCTTTCCAGATTGTTCTGTAACTTAGACAGACTGAATACACATATATTAAGAGCAGTGACAAAACCACTGTGCTTGAGAATTTGCATCAATCACTTAAGAGTTTGGGTTTGTTTTTTTCAAACCAAACTGGAATCTAATAGTTATTGGAGATGTACCTCAGGCTGAATAAGCAAGGTGTCTCGACGGTATTCTGATAAGTGAGCAGGCAGCTGAGGAAATTCTGATTCTGACACTGGTTCTCCTACAAAGGATTTTACAATTTTTAGTCTTTTAGTATCGGAAGTGTTGTTACATTTCTGCACATAATCAAAAAAGCCAGAAGACATGCATTTCAGATTAAATATTCAAAATTAGAATAAAAATTAGCCAGGAGCAAGAACAAAGACAGGTAACTGCATGAATAGTAGTTTCTGTATATATGAGCATTCTTTTAGCAACTGTCAACTCTACCAGCAACTGGATTATACCATTTCCAGTTCCCAGAAAACTCTTGATGCAAGCATGAGTACTTAATTATATAGTCAATACTGCATAGTCAATAACATGTAATAAATTACATTACACTTCATGTAACAAATTTCATTTAATTATTTTCATATTCCCTCATCTCACCATTTCTCCTCAGATCATTTTGGAACCGATATTGTGAATTATTACCAAAACATGTACAGCCAATGGCATTATGGCTCCTGATTTAGCTGAGTGCAGATGGTACGAGTTTAATAAGTACCAAATGCTTATGAATTACATGTTTTAAATGTTAAAAAACCAGTACTGTATCCACACACAGGGAGCAGATGGCTTCTGTATATTTACAGAATCTAAGCATATAAAAAGTAGAACTTTCAGTAGTAGTAAGGTGGAAGTTATTTGGAGAGCTGGAAGGGGAGACAGGGTACAACAGAAATGGAACAGGTTTTCAAGTCAGGAGAGAGCACATATGTCTGTTAAAGAGAAACACAGAGTTGAGATAGCAAGTAGGGAGGAAAAGACAGCAGATACACAAATAAGGGAGGCAGTAGCTATGAGGCTGTGGAGATGTTTTGTAACCTTTAGGAATAGAGATGAATATAGAATATAACCATACAACAATGTATTATTCTGCAGAAAAGCAATATTGCTTTTGTACAAAACAACAAATGTGCTGGATATCTATCGAGCTTTGTGTGCATGACAGCACGTGGATCTAATGCAACTAGAGCTATGTAATTTTAATACATACATGCAGTACATCTTAATGAAACATTTATTTACCTAATAGATACAGACAGCTGCAATCTCAGTTACAACAAACTTTTATTCCTGTTTTAATACTGTTATTGATGACCAAACATGCAAACTAGAGGTCACTCTAAGCCTTACTTTAGCAAATCTAGCTATCAGCAGCTGACATGCTTTGCCCGTTGAAAGGAAGAATAAATCAAAGTTTTCTTACTTTTGCAGTAAATTATTTTCCCCAGAGCATGGAAAAGAAAGATGGAAGCATCTTTGCCACCAATAGCTTGTATCTCCTGGTCTTCTGAAGTATCAGATTTACTTTTCTTTCCTACTTTTGATACTGCTGCTGCTTCATGTTTTAGTCTGGAGATCCTTTTCTTCCTTGACCAAAATGCTTTCTCCAATGAGCAGTCTACCAATAAAAGCAAAACTACAATCAGGATACAGTACATGATTCCAAGAAAGTTTTCCATTACATTGCTACTGCTAATGTTCTAAATAAACAAATAATAATTTAAAAAAAACTAACAGAAAAGATTAAATAAATAGGGGCACTAAGAGAAAACTCATTTATTAGGAAGACAAGCCAGTCACCTAAACTAGCATGCTTCATTCCACTTCTCTACCTGAAGCTACAGCTGAGGTGCAAAGTACTTTTTGGAATAATAAATATCTGTCATTAAAAAAGCTAGCATTCTTGCTTATTCGTTCTAGTTCTGATGCATCCTCAACTTGCTTTTCTTAAAAATTTCTTGTTTATAAAGTACAAGTGCAAATATATTTAAATTATATTTCAGTTACATTCTGTTCACTTATCAATTCATCTTCTATTTGCATTATCTGTATAATACCCTCATTGAAATATGAGGCAGCAAAGAAAACCTTTCATTTAGGTGATTCTTCCAACAGCCTACAAATTTCCATGATGTTTTGAGCTCCAAGGAATAAAACCCTTCTTCTACTCCAATTTAGAACTCAAAAATTTTCACCCACAATTTGATTTAGTGACAGGTGAACATTTCCTTGCTGAGCTAGGAGAACTCATCCTTTAAATATTTATCTTTCTTTTCTCCCACAATTACCATGGATCCATTTTACCCATTAATACTCCTACAAAGTGAATGTATCACTTGTGGTTACACATATACACAAGTGAAGAAAGAAAATATACATGTAAAAACCAATACTGCATTCTCAGGAGATCAACAAGGAGGTGAGGTGTCTCCAAAATTTACAAAATATCACTGGCTGACAATCATTTACCTAACTGAAATACCTGAACAACTAAAAAATTTCTATTCAACATGACGGAGGCTCTTCGCAATCTGTTAAAGAAAATGCAAGAGAATGTTCAGTGTAGTATGACTTGAGTACATGATTCTGAGATGTCATGTACAGAAGCTGTCATGCCATATGGCTTTGTGTTCTCGCAAGTCCTCTTTATAACTTTCATGTTCTTACTGTTCCAAGGTAATTTATTAAAAATTACACAAACTGGTCATTTTAATACTATTTAGATTTTCTAGAGTATGTAGAAGCTACTTAGTGAGCTACTGCAAACCTCCGGTATCACTAACGTACTATTTATTAACTTAATGGCATTATCATCAAAATGATTTTACCGAGAAGAATTTTATATTTTTCTCATTAATACAGAACAATACAAACTTAGTATACTAGAAGACAACATCAGAAGAATTTACTTTCCACGTTTGCAAGTTAAACCTAGAAACTTTACTCTTTCCCTCATGTAATTTAACACAGCTAAGTTAATGTCAATATATTCTAAAACTCCTTACAACAAGGACTTAAACTGCATTTAATCCTGTACTCATGAGCACATTTTCTATTTGCAAGGTGGATGGAAGAGAAAATGAGTAAAAGCAGCAACATCATTGCTAGCTTTACAACATACAGCAGAAGACAACTGTTGAATTCAGTTCCTTATTTCTAGGTTGATTATAAATGCTGGCACCATCTAACGGTTCTTAGAATGAACTACCATACCAGAGTACTGCTTTTAAAAATCATATATTATGTAACTTGTATATATGCAAGTTAACAATTACTGACTTCCAGTCCTTATAAAAGCTATGACATAAGTCTCCCGTTTTCTTTCAATGTTGAAACATTTAAAATAATCCTGAACTAAGTCTGATTTGAGCGTTGTCCAACCAAGTACTTTTGACGACTACTAAAACACTGAACTTCAAAGTTATTCTATAATACACTCAGTAACTTCATAGTAGGTCATGCCACCTCACAGCTTTTCAATTTACCAACAGACATAGGAACTCCAAAGCAAAAATCAATCATTACATAAATTCTGTATACAGAGTTAATGGACTATTTCAGAAATGCTTTAAGGGTAGAGATAAGGACATGGAGAAGTATAAGAACAATGAAGACATCCCTTTCAAATTAAGGTTGCATCATAAAAGCTTTGAACAGTAAATACTGACCAATAGCAAAGATATCAAGAAGAAGAGAGAGCAGTCCATTAAATTACATCAACACATAGATAGCAGATATTAGTCATTTTTAAGACTACAACACTCTTGAATTAAAACATTTTCAGCATCAAAAAACCAAACCCACACCTTTATGCCTTTTATTTCTGCTCCAGAGCAGCATGTCAAAAATGTTTTGCACAGCTCACCCAGCTGTGCTGCAACAGTAAACAGAATACCTTTACAGCAGAAATGGTCAAAATGTCATTCACTTAAAACCATATGTATTTACCTTTCATAGAAGAAAACTGAAGACTGTTTATTGCACTTCTTATATCACCTGAACAACCTCTGCAAAGCAACTCCAGAGAAGTTCTATCAAGAGCATAATTCTTTTCTCTGTTCTACAAGGAAAAGCAACATTCAATGTAATAAGAAAAACTAGGAAAAGGAATATTTGAATATTATTCTGGCTGTGGGGACCCACCTCTGAAATACACTGCATGACCATCCACCATTTGCTCAAAACCATGTAATACTGCTAACTTTAAAACATTTAAACACTTTGCCACATTTTAAATAGCAATATTAAAGAGAATACTGCATGTAATTCTTTGCAAGGTGTCACTCAGTATTAGACCTGGTTGTAATCAAAACAGTTTAGGAATAATAGAGGATTTAGGTTCATGACCTCTTCTGGCCTTCCTGGATACAATGAAAATTACTTTTATTCCTATCACTTGTTTCATATATATATAGTTTCTGCAAGAGGTAGAAGAATTTTCAGAAGTAACTTCGAAGACTTAGACCAACGATCAAGTGGAATTAAACTTAAAAACAAGATCCCTTTCCATCTGTCCCTTGTTTTCTGTTGGGGGAATTGGTGCTTTTTTTGGGGGGGTGTGGGGCTCTGCTGTCAAAGATCAAACAAATACAGTAACAAATATAAATAACATATTTCAGGTATGAAAGTCTGAAATCTTTTGGTCCTAGCACTGCACAGAAGTTATCAGTTTTGACAACTTACCGTAATAGCTTCTGTTGCAGCTATTCGATTAAGAACTTTCATCATATTTGTTGGTGCAACAGGCTTGAAACTGTTGAATTTCATTTAAAAAAAATTAATTAGTTTCTGACTTCTCATTTATTTCAATCAAGTTTTAATGAGATAAAAGATCTTACCTAATATTGGATATACACAACTCCTCTAGAATTTCCGTTGGGAATAGCAACCTCTGGTTGCTGTCTCCACTGAAGTTATCAGAAATTATAAATATAAGGGGACATCTGCTTCTACGAACAAATCTCCTAAATTGAAAAATAAGCAAGTATGGTAAGAATCAAACTGCAGTTTACTGCAAGTGGCTAAAACTAATCATTAAAAACTTAGCTGCAACTGACCTGAGAATTTCATGTAGACTGCTAGGGTCTCGATAGAATTGGTTAGGTATGTCCTGTTCAAAACAAATGAACGGCCGTCATTACATTCAGATGTAAATATTCTTCCCCACAGACTGACTATTATGGCACACTATGCTGACACACATTTTTCTTTCTAGTTAGCTTGCTTTCAACTAAATTTGAATGCATCTAACACTGAAGACAACAAAGATAAAAAAAGACAAAGATTAAAAAAAACCCAATGCACAGAATTTATTTCTTCCATTATGGAAAACAATCACCTAAAAAGAAACATTTCCTTTCTGTCCTTGTTTCCTAAGAAACAGCCTTGGGTGATTACATTGCCTGCTAGACAGAGTTTTACTCAGAGGATAAACACTCAAGGTAGCAGCTCCATTGAGGAAGATGGCAGGATACACTACTTGAGATATCAGAGGACCTACACAAGAAAGTGACTTCATTATGAAGAAAAGTCACAGTAGACTGTGCTTCCTAAATTCTACAGTACATCACATTATTCAGCTAGAATTTTTGTCTCATCCATTCTTTTTCTTGAAAGTTTACAGACAACTTGACTATCATAACTAGTAACTCATAAAATTCTTCTCAGAAAAAATGAAAACCTCATAAAGAAAAAAGGAAAACCTCATAAAGAAAATGCTATCAAAACACACTCCTGAATATGTCTTCTCCTGTACCTTCCAGTACGGCTCACAAACCTTCAGAGTTCACATCTCTGCCCCAAATAACGCCCCCTGCTTAAGACCAGGAATGCTGAATTTCAAATGCTTTCTGACTGTGTAATTCTCACATACCTTCTACACTCTCCTGCATCCGTAAGTAACAGGAATAGTGGGGGGGATTTCCCCCTCTCTTCCTATTTATACACATACATGTTTCTGGAAAGCTAATCACACAGAAACATAAGTATGACTTTTCAATATTGTTTTGATCTACTTTTCGATACTCTATTACTTATTTCTGTACACAAATTAGTCTCCAATTTCTGCCTATTAGCTTATATAGTTTAACTACAGGTAGAACTTGGGTCTAGACTGTTGTATAGACTCAAAAAGTAATAAAGAATTCATCCGCAGTAAAGCAGACTAACTTTTGGCAACACCAATCCACCAGCTGAAGCTAGCACGTCAATATTATAATAAAAGGTATTGTTTTCAAAACAAGATTTCACAAGTTTTCACTTACTTCAATAAGAATAATCTTTTTATCATTTGCTGAGGACTCCCCAAGCATCTGAAGTTTGTTATACTTATTTGCTCTTAATAGAAAATCTTGAAAGAGAGCTGCTTGGGCCTGACTCGGAAACGTATGAAAATTTGAGTCTGAAAAAGAAAACTAATTAAAAATATGTATCCTATATTATACCAAGTAGAATATAAATACCCACAAAAACTAATACCCACCCATGCTATTTTCTGACAGTAGCCATTGAACACCAGCAGCTAAACCCTTTGGCAAACACATGACAAATACAAGAGAACTTTCAAAGGGTAGAATTCAGTTGAGGACCCAGATGAAGAGAGACTAACCTATTTTTATTTAATTGGCTCAAATGATATCCAGGCTATTACATAGCTCTCTATATTGACTTGAATTGTAAATTATTTTGGAGTAAACGCTGTAAAAAAAACTAAGTCCCTTCTCAGATATAAGCAAAAGAAAGATTCTTATTAAACACTAAGGATCTGACTTACATGGATGTGGATCTGACTTCATATGTGACAAACACAAAAGAATAAAAAATACAGAATACATAAATCAAAAAAGGGAAAAAAAATTTACCATGGCCAAATATATTCCTTAATTCTTCTTTTGTGAAGTCTAAAGATGTTGGATTGGTCCATTCTTGCACCTGAACACCAAGATCTTTTGCTAATATTTGTACAGTCACAGTCTTTCCACAACCAGCAGGACCAGTCAGCAGTAAAACAGAGCCAGCCTGTCACAAGGGAAAAGAAAAAAAATCTGAAAGTTGGCTGAAAATTAATACTGGTTGGATTTCTTCTAGTTGCTCTGGTAATGATTCTGATTTTGCAATAAAAACTGAGTTAAGTACTTTGTGTTATTAATTTACCTGTTGAGTATTCAGATAGAAAGAGCTAAACCAGAACTCGGGAAGCCCTGCTCTCAGTTTTTAATGTATCCATTTAGTTAACTGCACAGCATGTAGCCTACCAGCATAATAGATACTGGAGAATTGGGTCTGAAGAACACTAGGCAACACTGGTAAATTATGCATGTGTCTAAGAATCCCTCTTATCAATCAAGAAGTTAAAAACATCCTGTTACATCAACTCGGTGCAACTGGAAATTTTCCAAGATATTTAAAATTAATCTGTGGGAGATAAAATGCAGCTACAAGCACACACTGAAGAGGTATAAACTGACTGGATGCTAAAAAATAATGTTTCTGAGCAAAACCATAATCTATCTCTTAGCAGCATTAGCCCAAAACAAATGTACAAGCTCTAATCTGTGTTCTTAACAGATTTCTTATAATGCAATAGGTACATAATCACTACCTCTAAGTACAGTTTTTCTCTGAAATTAAAATAAAATTGAATCCAGCTCGTTTGTACAGTTTTGTATCACTAGCTGCTAATTTTAGCAAGATTACCTGCTTTGGCTGTCTCTGAAATATGTGCATTTTTAACCAGGTTTCAACTTCTTCAATTTTCTTCTTTTGCACAGCAAGGTCATTCTAAAACAAGATGAAAATATATGAAATGTATATATACACCTCTTAGTTTCTAAGACCGTAATGATGAGATTTAAGAACAGAATATATGCTGACTAAAATATTAACAGACATATATGTGTATATTCCAGTTACCTACGTTTATGCTAAGTAGAAGTAAGTGCAACAGTTAAGGATAATAATTTCAGCCCATTTCCTCCAACAACCAATTTTCTATTGCTTGCAGCTGTGAAATAATGAATTATTTATTATTCCTAAAGTAACAACATTATCATCTTGCCTGTTTGTGTCAGTATGCTTTATAGCTATTGCTGGAGCTGGTACCTTTTAGGTTCTACCAACTCTAATACTACATAGGTTTTTGGAACTTCTGCAGATCTCATGCATCTCACTCATCTTGCAGCCTTGTAACTCAATTCCTCTCCAGAGAGGAGCTATTAAATATTTAAATATAAAATACAAGTATTACACTAACTTACGTACATCAACCAGCACTCAAAGCTAACAGATAGTTAACATACATGCTGATACCTTTAAAACACACTGCGAAAAGGCTGCTCCATGAGCAGAACCAGTGAAGACAGGTTTACTACAGATTTGAGTCCTTTCTCCTAGAAGCGCTAGGGTACCACAATACCACACCCCTCACAAAGTCACGCCTAAGATGCGTCAAGCAAGCAAGAGAGAGCGCAAACTGCAATTAGTCAAGTACTCTGAACATGCTAATAGATCAGCTAATTGCTCTCTGGTAACATGCAAAATAATTTCTGTTATCTTTTCCATAATGAGTGCACTAACTCAGTCTCTCTTTTTAGCTGTGGATTTTACTAGTACTTGGAGCTGTCAGATATGGCTGAAATTCAGTTTAGGAGTGGATGGACAGGAAATAACATCTCATCAGTAGCTTTATCTCCTCAGGAAGCTTGGGGAAAAATTACATCTCATACAAATAAATAGCTCATTAAAATCTTACCTACAGGCAGTAAATAAATCAAACTAGTAGTTCACTGCCCTAATACAATAAGACATACTTAGAACCTGACCGATACAGATTATGAACAGAAGCACAACAGTGTTACACTATAATGTCACTACTACATTAGCACTTAGAATAACTCTCACACCTGAGTTTCAGGTCTATATCTATCTACCCATGGCTCATCTTGAGACTGGCTCCAGTTTTGTCTGGACTTGTTACAAGGCAGATCTACTGAAGTCGACTTTGCTCTTTTTCTGGGCAGCACTTTGGTTTTGCTACTTTCTGGCACAGAAGACAGGTCTTTCTTCTTCTGCTGCTGGTTTCTTCCAGAGTTGCCTTCTAGTGTCTTCACAGGAATGGCACTAGGAGAAATATTTGTGTTTCCAAAGAAGTCATCAAATGAATGTGCCAACCAATCTGTTACCTGGTAAAATACAAACATTTTGCTATTAATATAGCACTCTCCTCCCCTTAATTGGGTACAGTTGTGTCTAGTAAATTGGAGATTTTTATGAAGTGTATATAAGAATCTCTCACAGATGTAAAGAATTTAATTATCGCTGAAAGTCATACTACTAGATAGCAACAAACATGGGCACTTTTTGAATGTGTCAGTCACAAGTTTCTTCAGCATTAAAAATAAGCTACACCTTACACGTTGTGATATTTTGCAGCAAATTGGCAAATCAGAACAAGTTGAAAACTTGAACACACACACACACACATTCAAACTAAAGAAGTAAAATTAAAATAGATACAAGAATGAAAAAATACCATAAGCTTATTTATAGCATTTTTATATTAAGGTCAAGTTCATGTTGTCTCTGTATAGGTTTCAGTATGTAGCTTTTTCTTTTCTTTTTTCAACATTTACAGTGCAGCCATTTGTGTTTAAAAGTTAGAAACAGGCAACAGAGAGAAATTATTTAGGCAGCACAATAAAATCAAGTATTTGCCTGTCGTGTAAGAAAGCTTGGACTGATCTAGAATCAAACTGTCACATGTATCAGAAGTCTGTCTGACAATGACAGTGCTAATAGTATCAATATTTAATTTTGGATTTGAGAAATACCTTGCTAGGTCAGGTGTACAAACTCACACCCCAGAGCCACTTTTCAGCCTACCTGTGGTCCCAAAATAATATCACAGTGGCCACACACTCTTCTCTGCTAACAACCACACAATAAACTTTTAGCATAGAAACCATGACAGGCTATACGCTGAAAGACACTTCTGTTAAAATGGGAGTAACAGAATAGACGCGTCATCTCCAAAAAGGTCCGTGAATACTCTACAGTTTACATGTCTTATAAATTAATGCAACAGGCCATTACCAGACAAAACATTACCTGAGAGTAAGCGGCATTAGCGATTGGGAAAGATGATTTGTCTCTGTATGGTTTGGTTTTAACGTTATTCTGACAATAGCTATTTTTAGTTGAATTTGCATATTTAGCAGCGGCCCTAATACGACCGTGTGAGGGGGTTTCCTTTTTACACATTGCCCCAGTAAGAAAAGAAACATCTTACACATATTAAAAAAAAAAAAAAAAAAAAAACCGCACTGAAGAGGAACTGCCAACAAGGAGACCAAGGAGTAATTGTCGGGCCTGAAAATACCGCTAATCGGAGTCGCCGGACTCTTCCCGGAAACTGCAGAAACCTTCCTCAAGGCAGACTTTCGGCCGCAGCTCGCCCCGGCTGGCAGAGCAGCCCCCGAGCCCCCTTTCCCCGCCGGCTCCGCGGCCTACCTCCGCCGGCGCCGCCTGCCTTCCCGAGGAGCTTCCAGACATCCTCAGCCCGGGCGGGTCCCATGCGCCGTGCGGCCCCGCTGCGACCGCCGGGCTTGAGGGAAGAACCCCGATCCCGGAGCGGCCGGTGACGAGACAGCACCCGGAGGGGCTGAGGCGGCCACGGGACCCCGTAAGCCAAGCCCCGCCGGGCCGAGCCCCCTCACACAGGACTGCCCAACTCCGAGAGGCCCTTCTCCTACAGCGGCTCTTAGCTGCCCGCGGTACGCCTGACTGTCTGCCCTCCCGCCGGCCCAGCGGGCAAGCGGGTGACGCCATCGGCGTGCGACGGTGGAGGTGGAGGCCCCCGCGCACGTGTCTCCTAGGCGACCAGCGGCCGCCGCCGGCGGCGCGGAGCGGCAGCATGAAGCGGCCCAACATCTTGCTCACTGGTGCGGGGCGGTGGTAGTGGCGGATTGGGCCCAGGGCCGGCTCGGAGTGGGAGGATGCTGGTGGTGTCTGGGCCGTTCGACCGCGGCGGGGCTGCCGGGGGTGCGGGCGGGGAGCGCGGCGGCGCCCGGGCTGGGCCTGCGGGGGGAGGCCTCAGCCCTGTTCACAGCCTGAGAGGACTTGGGGTGTGAGGCCTTGCGGAGGCAGCACCGGCCTGCTCTGCGTGAAAACTTGAGGCTTTTCCATATTAGTTAGGGCTGTTAATCGAAATAAGGTTTACTTTTGCGTCATCCCGATTAGAATAACACTTCTGCACAAAATGAACGTTTTCTAAGTAGGGGTTCTTTTTTAATACCTAGACATGGCATTTATTTATTTTTCCTCATCATGCAGCTTTTTACTCCCTTTTTCTTACACAAACTTGACAGTGTTGACTGGCAAAAGTTCCCTTTTTGATTGCTTAGAAGGTTATTTGAAGATGACTTGCATGCTTTTTTCTTACCATTTCATATGGGGTTTTGTCTGTAGGTACTCCAGGCGTTGGGAAAACCACACTTGGAAAAGAACTTGCGTCAAGAACGGGGATGACCTATATTAATGTGGGTGACATGGCAAAGGAAGGTAGGCCATATTAACAAAGTAGTATATATATGTATAACTATGTGCTTGTAGTGCATATATTATATATTAAATGAAAAGGCAGTAAATTTGCTTTAATAGAAGTATTTTTGCTACTATGAATCTAAAACACATTTATGTAACAGTAGTATACTCTGTATTAAGTAATAAATAACAAACTTATATGGATTTGTAATAAAGTGTTCCTTGTTCTGAACACTATCTTTGGTTTGCATCCTGCTGAAATAAACATAACTGATGTTACTTCACAAACTTCCACAAATTATTTTTGCTGCAGGAGAACTGTATGAAGGTTTTGATGAGGAATATGATTGTCCAATTCTGGATGAAGACAGGGTAAGTCCAACTTCAAAACCTGCCATTTTTGTATTTTGACTTTCTGTAATCTCAAATAACTTGCCTGTTTCTGGTTTGGTTTTTTGGTTTTTTTTCTGTAGGTAATTGATGAACTAGAAGATAAAATGAGTGAGGGTGGAGTTATTGTCGATTATCATGGCTGTGATTTTTTCCCTGAACGGTGGTTTCATATAGTATTTGTACTTCGTACAGAAAATTCCTTTCTGTATGACAGACTTGAAAGCAGGTACGTCAGTGGAGTAAACAAGGAGTAAAGTACTGTTGTGCGACTTTATTGGAGATTTTTCTAGGGTATAAATTGCTGATTCTCTATAGAATACTTCATAGTTGTCTGCATATTAAGACTGTCTCTCAGTATTGTTCTTGTTTTCTAGAGGCTACAAAGGGAAAAAGCTGCAAGACAACATTCAGTGTGAAATTTTTCAGACACTTTATGAGGAAGCTATGTTGTCATATAGAGAGGAAATTGTACACCAGTTGCCCAGCAACACTCCAGAAGACCTAGAGAGAAATTTGGATCAGATTATGCAATGGATTGAGCAGTGGATGAAAGACAACAATTGACATTTGGTGAAAAAGTAACTTTGTTGGATCTCTTCCTGGGAGGGTTTAGTAAATTACATTTGAAATTCTTGTATGATAAATTAAATTAATTTTATTGTAATTTGATGTGGTTGGGGACTGAAGGTTCAGAATAACCAGGTTGTAAGGCTTTGGAACAGCCTCTGAAGTGCTCTGGGAGAGGCACACAGGAGAACTGACACACATGAAAATTCAACAGTGAATGAAAGCATGAAAATGTTGCCCTTAGCAGCAGGGACTACATTCAATAATTGAGAATTTTTTGGAGCTTACCATTATAACCAAACCTTTGCCCTCTCCCCAAGAAACCTGTAAAATCCTGATAACTGATGGCAGTTAAGGAGCTTTAGATTTCTAAAGGCTAAGACAGCATTCTGAGGAGTTAGTCTTTCTGAATTGTTAGGCTAAAACCTGCTATACTCCACTGTATTCTTGAATGTGTGGAGGCTAATGTAGAGTGAGGGGTGTATGATATAGTTTAAGCAGGGTGCTTTATTTTGGAGGGAAGAGACTTGGTAAGATATTTTAAAATGATTACGCAGAACTTCAAGAATTACGGTGTAAGGTAACACTGGCTCTTTCTGCACTGGTATGAAATATTAGTAAGTTTTCTTTCTCCTTTTTCTCTCTGTATTCTCCATCACCCATCCCAATCATGGAAGATATTTATCACTGTAAGTTTATCAAGGAAATATATAATTTGGCAGGGTAACAAACTGGCAACAATTCAGAACATGGTTACACTTAAAATACTGGCAGCCATCTGTTCTAATTTCTAGTAAAGCCTGGGTCCCAGCAGAGCAGGGAAATGCAAAGTAGAAATAACCTTTCTTCACCTAAAAGGTAAAGCCTTGAGAAAGATTCTGTAGAAAGTGCTTGCTAATAAACTTTTCATATACACGAGTTTGAATAGTGAAACTATTTGCTCGAAAATTTCTACTGTAGAGTACTATGGTTACATATTTAAGATTCTATTTTTTATTCCAAATTTGGTATCGATTTTTTTGTGAGACTCACAGAGGAATACTGCATCAGCAATTTGCCCCTTGTATAAACCGAAATGGTGAAAAATCTGGAGTTTCTTTGCAGAATCGGGACCAAACGCTGTGGAAACGCACACGTATGTATATTGGAACAGCTGCTGTGAGGGTTATTGCTTGAATAAACTGCTTGAATAAACCTGGAAACCAGGTGGAGCGTCATCTCGGGGGTGGAAGCATCTGGACAGCACCAGTTCTGGAGAACACTTTGAATGACCACGTCTTGTAAAACCATGTTTCTAAAAATTGCTTGGGATTTTTGTACATGCTGTTGCGGTTGGGGGGCGGGGGCTGTAGGCAGAACACAGACCTCTAGTAAAATTTAAAAAAAAAAAAAAAATAACACCAAATAAAAAAATACATAAACCCACTGGCTGCCGTTGTCGCTCGGTCCCCGCGCTCCGAGCTCAGTTTCCGGGTGCCGGGAGCGGGACGTGGTGCTGCCGAGGCTCCAGCCCGCCCCGGGGCGGGACCGGCAGCGCCCGGGCTGTCCGGGCAGGTGGGTCTGGGTCTCCGGGAGGGGGGACGGGGCCGGGACGGGACCGGGAGGCTGCGGGTCCGCGGGCGGTGGGAGCGCGGGGGGGTCACCGAGGCGCATCCACCCGCGCCCGGCCCCCGCCGGAGGTTTCACCGATTTGACGTTTTGCCGTGCAAAACGATGTTTTCTGGCAGCCCGAACCCGTACTGAGAGCGGCCACGCACCGACAGCTTCGGCTTTTTCGCTTTAATGTTGTTCGGCTGCTTTAATGGTGGAGTTTTTCTGTTTTCCTAGATAAAATACTTGTTTTGCGGAAGGCAGAGTTCGCATTGCCAGTGAGCGAAGTGCCCTCAATCAGAAAAAAAAAAAAAAAAAAAAAAGATGGAGGAAGCAGAAGAGGATGACATGACATGTGGAGACCTGGGAAACGGACTTGGGAGAAGACCTGGAGGTCTTTATGAAGGGGAAAATTTACAAAATTACTGTTCATTTAGATCTAGGAAGGGATCTGGGAAAATTGGCAATTCTCTCCTGTCAGCAAAGAGAGTGGAAGAAAGCCATGCCACAGCTTTTCCCCGTACACAACGAAACAGTTCTCACAATGGATCATCCAAAAAGCCTGTTACTAGTTCCACACAACAAAATAGCTCTGGTAAGAGTAATTTAGAAGCTAATTACTCACTATGAGAGAAATCTCTGTTAGCAAAACTGAGCAGTTGAGCTGCTTCAGGAAGTATCGTCAAGTTTAATTCAGACCATTTTCCAAAATACTCTGAAGGGGTCCCAGAAGCGCGTGGTCACGCACGGCTGCTGGCACCCAGCGCACCCGCGCGGGTTAGTCGGTGCAGCCTGTCAGTCAGATGTCTGGCAAAAGGAGGTGCTCAGTGCCACTCGGGCAGCAGAGCTTCCTCCCAAAACATTAACAGCCGAATTGCTTTTCAGCGAACGAGGCTGTGGCCCTTCTTAGCGTTAAATGGCAGGTTTTAAAGTGTTTAGTTTTGCAATTTGAAAGTGACATTTAGTGAAGAGCATGCAGGGAGGGGGGAGAGGACAGCATTGTTTTTCTCTGAATACATACATGAAATTCGATGGAATTGCTTGGATTCATGGTTTAAGTGTGTCTTCCTAGGGATTGTATCTAAAGATTATGGCTAAATATTCAAAATCCTGTTGGCTATTTAGTTGAAACCTGTGAATTGACGTACTTTTGAGGTTGTTTTTAGAACCTGCACATCTCTGTTCTCCCAGTGTTGGCATTAATTTTTTTGTGAAGACAACACTGCTGTAAGTAAAACCAAATATGGGCTGTGTGTTCACTTTAGCTGCCTTCCCTTACATTTTTAGCCATTTTTATATTTTGACTGATGTATTTCCATATAACTCGCCTTTTTCTCTCTTTTAGAACAAGTTCCCACCATCCTCTCCACACCCCTCAGCAAGCTAAGCCTTGTAATTATTCTTTGTTGGTTTCAGCATCTTACAAGAGCAGCGTAATTCCTATTGGTTTCACTGTCCTTCTGCTGGTCTCTGTGTGATAGTTGTCTTAGATCTAGGTCTTTCAGGCAGCAATATCCATGAAAGTGTGACTAAAGTCCACATGAAGCTGACTTCGATTTAGTAGCAGGCTGCATCTTAACATGTCTCTGCCTTAAGAAAAATGGTACCAGCAGTAACCATTTGTTTAGGGGAATATTGGATCTTGTGGGATACTCCTGCCACTGTCCTTCATCTCTTGAAAATTGTCCCCACTTCTAAACAGTGCTAGCTACTGTCGTGTGGAGTTTGGTTGTTGAAAAGTTACAATCTGAAAATAATCTAAAAAATGAAATTATTTTTTGATCAAGATGGCAGTTGTGGGGTTTTTTAAAAGGAAATTCTAAACTAATTTCCCTTATTTTAGGTCTCTTTACAACTGACCTTTTTTTCCCATTTCACTTATTTAACTGTGAAGCAATGTGTTTGAGCTTAGTATTTATGTATTTCTTAAATCTGTTTATTATCTCCAGAAGAAAAAAACCCACAAAGATGAAAATTCACCTCTGCATGTTACCTGTTTTGAGGGTAAAGCAAATTCTCACATTTTCTTTTGTAAATATTATAGCGTCTCATTGTTTAGTGTCTCCTATCAATCCTACAGAATCTAATACTGAAGCATCAAATGAAGAACTAAAGCAACAACTTTGGGAAGCTCTAGAGGTTAGTAACTGCCAGCTGTGCTGTTCTTGAAATCTGCATTTCCTTTTAATGTAGCAAAGTAAAGCACAGTGTTAGTTTAGCTGAAGATCTGGGCATGTCCAGTCTTGGATGGATTCACGTTCTTGAAATTAGAGTCGTAGTTGGAAACCTTATTAAATTTTATGCCAGGAAATCAGTGTGAGGTGCAGTTTATACTCTGGATTATTGAGGGGGGGGGGGGGCACTGGGGGCAGGGAAGAAGTATTTTTAAAGATGTACAGAACATTAAAAGGATTGTTTTCCTTTTCTAGAAGGTTTTCTTTTATTAAGCTTTGGGGCTGGAAAATTTGCAGTGTAAATGGAACAGTCTTTGGGTTTTTAATCTGCATTTTTGTTGAAACGTAGTTAACTCCTATTTTTTAATTTTATTGTGGTTAAATATGTTGATATGTTGTCATCAGTCCAGGCAGAAGGAGCAGGGTGATCTCAGCTGTAAAAATAGACACTTCATCTGCACTGTGTTCTTTAACCTTGCATGCAGAACGTTCAGTGCACAGCAAGTTAAAATGTCAAGGAACCTTACTCATTTTCAGCTAGACACAACTGATAAATTGCTGCTGCTCCCAGGTACAATTTCAGTATCAATTGCTGAAGTAATAGAACTGGAAGAACAAGGGGAAAAAAGTTTTGTATGACCATAAGTGAATGACTGAGTGACCTACATAGAGGTTAAGGAAAATTAAATATACAAAGCAGTAAATTTTCTTTTAACTCTTGGAAATTGAAAAACTGCTTTCTTCTGAAGGGGGGAATGTTGCATAACGACATGATTGGTAGGTTACCTGGAGCAGGAATCTGTTGTTTTGTTGGTTTGCTCTGGACAAGTAGTGGTTTTGATCTAACAGTCCTAGCATGGTATTTGTGCTATAGAGTATGGATATTTTGTATAATATATTTATACTATGGCATATTAATATAACATTTATATTTTTGTATATACTTGTAATATTTACCACTGCATATATAAGAAAACTGTATTCTGTTTTGCTTATTTATTTTAAAGCTTCAGACCTACGCTGATATATACAACTTCTTTAGCAAGGCAGAACTGCAGTGGTTTATTTTCCAAATACACTGGAAAAGAACAGAAAGAATAATAATTGCAAGTATTCTTCTTTAAGGATTTTGTGCCAGCATGCACTGTTAACATTTCTTCATCACAAGTAAGCTATTAGTCAGAAAAGAATCATATAGGGTAAAAACAGGAGAAGATTGTTTTCTGAAGAGGGCAAATTTACATGGCTGTTACAGTTAAGTTTTAACAGGATTACCTTGGCTTTTACTCAGTGTACCTACTTTATTTTGCTTCAGGAAGTTGAAAATTTGAAAGTTGAGCTGGAAGCGTCTCAAAGACAGCTTGAAGGAAAAGATGAAGCCCTAAGAATTCTACAGAGCATGGTACGAGTTGTTCAGAAATCATTTAGGTACCTGACAGTAAAGGAAGGAAGACAGAAGAAATCTTCCTGCCACTCCTCATCAAAACCTCCCAAACCTTAAGTTCTTCCTAGGGCTATAATTTAAAGCATTGAGTCTGCAAGTGTCTACAGACTTGGCTTCTATGATTCACTATTCTTTCTGCATGGAACTATTGTGGTTATTTAAGCAGACTTTACTGTTGTAGGAAATTCTCATAATTTTATCTTTGAGGATTCTTGAGGATTTATCTATTTAACTTAAAAGAATACGGCCTTCTTTCCAACCCTTTAAATTAAAGATTTTGCCAGTCCTTGAAATTCTGCTGCAAAGCACAGATATTTTCCATTGACTAAGCCATCTGTCACCTTAGAGGACAGCATGCATTAAAAGTTAGGTCAGTCTTTTGTTCACAGTTTGTAATATTTTTATTTGCTAACACAGTGAATTATGTTGAAATCAGTTTCTGTTTTTTTAGCCTACTTGCATAATCCATTTATAGTTCTGCAGTTTCTACCCTCAGACATAGTAAGTTAAACCTGGATCAAAGTATAAGTATGTTGTAACCAAGATTTTTAAGAGCTCGTTTTGTGTACAAGCCCTAAAGAAAACATGTTCTCATTTTAAATGACGCTACATTTTTCAATAGAAAAGATTATGGGATTGAAACACAAGTTTCTTATGCAACACAACTATTTAGTGACTTGACATTAGAATCCACTGGAACTTACAAGCAAGTTGCTAGTGTTTGTAATTCTGCACACCCCTGTTTTAAGACTATGAACTTCTCTTGATGTAAAACTGAAAATTTGGCTAAAGCAAAATTAAGTAAACTTAATTATAGTATTTGACAGAGTTGTGCTTTTTTTTGCAGGCAGTATTTAATAAAGCCACTAGTCATACAAAAGCAATGCTTCAAAAAACTGAGGAAGAAAAGAGAACTTTAGAAAAGGTAAGTGCATGTTTCCTTCACACCTGTGCAAAAACATAGAAGTCCGTTGCTGTTAACAAGGGGTTATCAGGCTGTCTATTTAAATCAGTACAAATCTGCCACTAGTTCTAGGTTTTTTGGAAAGTATTCTTACTCCTTTTTAGTAGAAAGGGAAAATGTTAATGTATCACTCTTTTGATCTAGATGTTTTGAAAGTTACTGGAGTTCTTTCTGTACTTTCACTTGGTCTTTGTTGTGAGTTTCAGAGTCATTCATAGCGAGCTGCACTTTCTTAGTTATTAAGCTGGAACTTCCCAACAAATCTAAGAAATGGGTGCCCAATTTTCATAGGGAAGATGGGGAGAAGGAAGAAGGTGGCACTGAGCTACCTTGTTAAACTGAGTTTTATGCCTTCTCTTCCTGTGTGACCTTTCTACAGAACAATAAGGGGACAGGGAAGTGTGACAGTGTGGATTTGTTTTTGTCATAAGCCACTACAAGAATTAGTTTGTGCAACATAGTCTGGAATCCATAGATTGGTGATGCAGAAACCTTTTGGTGTCTGGCACCAAATGTATTTTTAATAGTATCATAGATTGTCATTATTGTTGGTCACCTAGATCTCTGCCAGTGCCAAGCTCAGCACCAGCAGTTCTTCTTCCTTTCAATGGGAGGCTTGTAATGAGATGCTGCAGGTTTGTTTTGTTTACACAGGAAATAAACATCTTGCAATGGGAAATCGAATTTGATCAGGATAGATTTAAAAACATAGAAGACACATGGACAGAAAAATATGACAGGTATTTGACTTACACTGTGTATCTTTGGGATTTTTTTTAATTGCGTCGAATGCTATATGTCATCTTTCTTGTGTTCCAAGTTTGCTTCAGACGGTTTTCTGGGGGTTTTGTGTCTTCCTAATTTCCTTCCAGATTTGGGAAGATTTATTTAATTTTCATGCTAGTCACATTTGTATTTTTCAATTAAAACTACTGAAATTATTAAGTCTCAATTATTTAGTGTGTATATAGGCTAACTTTGCTAGGCTGAGTTTTCCTTATTCTGTTAGCCAGCTAGAGCCAGACTGTCCTTATTTACTTTAAATGTAAATGAGGCATAGAAAATAATGGTATGTGCACGCATGTGGAAATATCATTTGCTGGTTAATCATTGCTTTATTTTCTTGCATTGTAGGTATGAGCATACATACAGGTAAAATGGAATGCTTTTGAGAGAGGCTGATCAGCTGGTTCTTTGTTTAAATAAGAGTTACTCTGGATGGACAGCAGATGTGGTTAGGCGAGCAGAAGATTCCAGAGGCACTGAACTAATAATGCAATAACAGACCATGAAAAATGCGACCAGTAGGCTCATTTATTTAAATGTAGAAATGATATCTCTGAAGTCTGCTCATCAGAGTTATACAATTATTTCAGCAGAGATCTTTTGTTTAAAATTTTCAAACTTTGAATCAAAGAATAACCCAAAAGTTTACCAACTATTCATTTGTAAGAAGAGGTTTGTTAAGATATTGTGTCTTGTTCACCTGTTAACTTAGTTACACTTGTCAAGGGATACCTCTTGACAACCCCTTTGGCTTTCCTGACTTAGGAGATTGGAAATGTAGTTTGGAGCAACAAAACTATTGTTAACTGTTGAAAGCTAGAAATGTGGCTTCAGAAAACTGCAAGCCAGGAGCTCAGTCTGCTTTGCAAAAAGGTTTTCTGATATCTCTGACAGCAGGATGAGAAGAATGTGTTTATTCAAATTAAATAATTCAGGGTACTATTTAGTTTTAAACAAACCCATGAATTTATAGTATGCTGCGTTTACTGACAGCTGAAAGATGCACCAAATAAATAGTACTGCTTTAACATTTAGGACTTTAGATTGCCACTTGTCTGTTCAAGAAGGAAATACTTAAATACTTAAATACTTATAAATGCATATTGTATGGTCTCAGGTCGCAGTGCTTGAAAGTACAGCTGTTCTTGAGAACAGTATTAAGACTACAGGAAGTTTACTTTCTACAATTCAGACCAGAGTCATTGTTGTCACATGTCCAATAACAATTTTGTTCTTTCAAGGAAGTAAGAGATTTCTAGCAAGTGTTTCAGAGGTTCATAATTATAACTTTCTTTGAGTTTCTAATGGTAATGTAGTACTTAAACTCACCTCTTGTTAAACTTTGAAATTGTTGGCACTGTCTACTTACATGTGAATGATTTTTTTTAATTTTATTTTTTTAACATTCACTTGAACATACTTGGACGTGTTAAAATTGGTTGTGTGAGGGTGTGGTTTAATGAACAAGGTGAGCCTGTTTGAACAGCACATGCTATCTGGGTTGCAGAGAAACCTCTGTACGAGTGCAGAGATTCCTGGGTTTGCTGCCTGCAGAGCTACCTGCAGCCTGGATAATGAGGATTGACTCCACAGAAGCCAGCCTCATGTAGCCTGCTTTCTTAGCCTTGGTTCAGTGCCAGTCAGACCAAGTCTACACATAGAACTTTCTTCAGAGAGTTAATTAGGAGCAGTTTTAGGTTGCTTATTGGCCCCTGGGTAGCAGATTTGGATCTAACAACATACTACGTATTATTGGCACAGATATTGTTATGGAAGAATTTTACAATTCTTTCCATAAAAAATTTTACAAGTGAGGAAACTGCTTGTATAGTGCTGCATGGATAATATCTTGTCAAACAATACTCAGCTCTTTTCAGTTTTGATTCTTCCCTTCGACCCTTTCAGTAATCCTAATTTTAATTTGCAGAAATATTACATACAATGTTTTAACAGGCTAATCTTTTTTTTTTAGTTTGCCCATTTTAAAATATTTTTTTAAAAGATAACACAGCCTTTTTCAAACTTCTGCAGGATATATTGTGAAAATGCAGCTCTTAAGGAAGCACTGAAACTGAGAACAGAAGAAGTTAAAACTCTTAAGGCTGAAAATGCAAGTAAGCCACCAACAGCTATTCCTCTTTACATGGTGTTTCTCGGGAATAATTCAGCATTTAGCTACGAGGGAAGCTTTCTGTTGGCATACTGGCAGCTGATATTAGTGGATATTCAGAAACCCTCTTTAACCAGACAAGTGTTTGTTTTCCTTCTCACATTGTCACTTGAACTGAAAAAAACCCATGAAATGATAGGAAAAGTCAGGTATGCATAGCTTAGTAGATTAGGTGTGAAAGAAGTACACCTATTTTATCTCAGCGGTTTGGTGACACCCTTGGTGTGGAGGGACACAACTGGTCCAGGTTCCTGGTCATGTCCTGGAAAGACGCAACAGCAGCCAGGGGAGCCAGCAAGTAGTCTTGCTACAGTGACAATCTGCACCAGAGACATTCACTTATAACATACCCACATAAAGATTCCTGTAGCACAAACTCTGAAGTATTCAGCCTGATGGCTTTATAGTAGAGCTTTTCAAACTGCAGGTTGTGCTGGCGTCTGGCTGTGTCAGATGGCTCCAGCCCCTTTCCCTTGTTTTTGGTTTCCAAAAACCTTTAAAATAGCTGACGTACGTCATTGTTTTCCCAATACTGTGCTATTCTAAAAGAGCAGCTGCCTTACTTTTAAGTGTACAAAGAGATGAGCCCTTAGTACTGAGGCAGAGCAATATATCAGAAGGTATCTCTGTAAGTGGGTCATTACTTCTAGAAAAACATGGAAGAAAAGACAACTGGGATCTGAGTTTCTAGATCTACATAGTCTCATTGCATTCCCAAACTCATGCTTAAATTGCAGAACCAATTAATTTGGGTGTAGTTAAACACAGAAATTAAGAAATCAGATCACCAGACCTTTTAAACACTTCCCTTGTTTTATTTCATAGTCCTGAATCAGCAGTGCTTGGAATTTCTTGCAATGCTAGATGTGAAACAACAGAAGGTTGTTCAGGAAAACATGTCCTTGAATAAAAGTGACATTACAGATTTTACAGGTCTTGAAGTAAGTATGACTTCACATGTTTTTCAAAATGGCTGTTTCAAGGCTGTATTTGTATTCAAAACATACAGATAAATTTTGCTTACTGATTATTTAACAGTTTCTTTGGACCCATTTTTAGCTAATGATGATATGCCCTTGCATGCCTGTTAATCAGTTTTCTAATCTGTGGTGCGTCATGATTCCTATCTTGCAAAGAAAGTGTAGACAGAAGCAGCATCAGGCTATCTTTCACAAGGCAGCATGCTTATTTTTGTCTTCCTAATATCTTAATTCTTAGCTCCTATGCCTACTGTTTTACTTTATTGAGTGAAAAAAAATTCCAATGAGGTCTGCAGAGAGTAGCATACACAGGCCGACAATTTTTGCCTTAGGTTATCTGGCAGAAAAACACGTTTCACTTGTGTGGCTGAGTCAAAACGAAACCTTGCCCAAATCTCTTGTAGCTTGCTTCTCCTGACCTTTACACTCCTTTGTAGTTTCAGGATGTTGCTTTGCTAGTCATGTGGCATCTCTTGGATTGTGTTGTGTATGTAGATAGATACTTATCTGGTGGTTTGGTTTGGATTTTAAGCTGGCAGTTCTTGGAGCCTGCACCTGCAATACTTCTGGAGGGCAGCCTTGTCCCTGCGCTAAAATGGCAGCTGTGACTCGAAAGCAACTTCTTCATCTCAAGCAAGAGGTAACACTGCTTGGTTTAGGTATGAATAAGCAGAGGGGTGCTTGTGCTCAAAATCAAATAAAGCCAGAAACATTCTACTGCAACTTACACAAACTATGTGTCTTTAAAATAAGAATCATTCTCAGAAATAATGTAATGTTTGTTTGTAATGCTTGTAATGTCCTAACATTTGCTGATATAAAACTGTAATTATGATATCAAGAAGCTTTACTAATAAAAAAAATTATCTTTCTCATTTTTTTTCCTTCCCATATTTTTTAATCTAAAAAAGGAAAAAACACTCAAGTGTATGCACTCTAAAAATGTATACCTGGTGTGAGTGTGGACTACCACTGACCCTTTCCCTTCCTTCCTGGCAGTGTATTCCATCTCTCCCTTGTGCTGACATCAGTACTCACAAGCCTGATCACCCAGCTAGGTCAGGAAGCTGATCTTGCTGAAAACTGTATTTACATCAGACTTAAATTGATAACGTGATCTTCAAGCTCTTAAGGTTTTTAATGTAGTGAAGTTCTATAGTTTTAGAATTTTTATTCTAACTTGTATTTGACTCTGCAAATGTGGTAACCATCCTTCCTCATGGTCCCACTGCAGAAGTTCCACTTGACTTGCTGGTTTTGAAAATAAGTACAGTCATGTCCTTTTTGTACCAAAGTTATTATCCCTGACATAGATACCATTCTTTGGCTCCTTTTGTTTCTGGCCCAACCAGCATTATGTCCTCCTCAAGCTCTTCTGCATGTGCAGAGACAAACAGGCAGTGCTGGCAGCTCATCTGTGGTGTAGGTGGGTGTTGGTGTGTGCACGCATAGAAGAGGAAGGGTAAGGACTTCAATACACATTTCAAAATGCATTTCTTAACATGGCAAGACAGCTCTTTGTTTGGTTTCTACTACTCCCCTGATAATATTTATTTAAAAGTTCTCCGTGTTAATGGCTTCCGTCTGTCTCTCAATATACATTTTAAATCCACTGCAGCTTCCAAACAGCTTAATATACTTTAAATTTTCTCTCAATTAAAACCAGATGGAAAATCTGAAGAAGAGTAAAGATGAAGCTTATATAATGGCAGATGCCTTCAGAATTGCATTTGAGCAGCAGCTAATGCAGAGGAAGGACCAAGCCCTGAGGCTTGCAGAAGTGATAAAGATTAAGAAGGAAACAAAATTTATAAACTGGAGACGTCTGAAGAACGATGGTAAGTGGACGTGCTATACATCTGTAATGGTTGAAAGAAAGTTAGCTGACAAGTGTCACAGGCAGACTTTCTTACTGTATTCAATGTATCGTTGTGGTGTAATTGCTGACTGAGACTTCTGAAAAGTCAAGAAAAGAGGAACAAAGTTATGTCAAAACTGTAAATACGTTAAATGGTGTGTCATGTAGTTGAAGAATTTCTATTGTAAGTTTCACATGTATAGGGCAGGGTCTCTGTATAAGTGGAATATATAAATACTACTGTAGGACATTGGAGCTACCAGTCTAGGCTTTTCATGTAGCCCTTTTTTATTACACATTCGTGAACTGTGTTATCTGAGTAAAAACATGCTTGACTAAATAAACTGTTATCCAGGGTGACAATAACATTCTGGCTATTAAGGATATTTATTATGAAAACAGCACAAAAAAGCTAACATCTGGCAAGGTTAGCCTGGCCATTATCAGCAATTTAATGTACAGGGGTTTTTTTCAAATGATCTCTATATAAATAGAGTTAAGGAAGGAGGAGAAATGCAAAAATATATATACTGATCTTTCACTGAAAGACTGAATACAGTAGTTTTTTATTATGTATGTGTATCTATATCAGTATTTATTACTCTTCTTCACGTGGTCATCTGTGAGTTACAAAGCACAGTATAAAAGAGGAAGTATTGTTATTATCCTTTTCTTTTTTAAGAAAAATAATAAGGAGAGGTATTTAAATGCTTATAGTGAAAACCATAGCAGAATTTAGGAATGGCATTTCAAGATATATTTGTGTTAGCCATTGACCTGGAGGTGCCAGGCTTAGAAGTTTGGTGGGTCTTCCAGATTCCTTGAGTCCCCTCAAGAAAACAGCATACATCTTGAATATCTCTTTCCCCTATACCAACATCGTTTCCAAGCTCTGTATACTCATACATACATTTAATAATTGTAATGTATTTTAATCTGTTTAGAAATCTTAGAAACTTTTGAACTGCTTATTTCAAAGTATCTTTTTTTTCAGGGCTACGTACTGTTTAAAAACCAATTACCCCAAATTATGGTTTCACTGGAGTGTCAAAGTGTATTTTCTGTACAGGAAATAGAACTTTATTTTGAATTTGCCCATGTATATGATGAAAGATCTATTTAGGCTTTAAGTGACAGTAAGGGTGGAGCTGCATGCAAGTAATCTGCTGTGTTATGTACAATAGGAGAAGCTGTAGCTTGTCGTGCCCTTTTAGAGGAGATGGTTCAGAATCCAGAAGTATTATTCCGAAGTAGTTTTTCTTCTCCTAAGCAATTCCAGTTCTTGTACTTCTGTTTTCCTTAGGACATGTCAAGTTACAAGGGAACAAGAACAGTCTGGGGCAAAAACTGTCTGGCCTGCTGTCATCAGATGTGGACTGCAGAAAGGTTGAAGAACTAGACAATCCTCATGAAATCCTGAAGATGTTAATAGATTTGGTTAGTATTTTGTTAAGCTATTCATTGTGACTCCTTACGGGAACAAATCTAAGTGTCGATTTACATACACTTGTTCTTAGCTTATAAACTTTATTTTCTTTCTCTTTTAAATACTCAGGTAAATGACAAAGAGGAGGCTCTGGCTCATCAAAGAAAAGTTAGTTACATGCTAGCTCGAGCAATGGAGATGAAAGAGGATGTTTTAGAACAGGATAGAGGAAATGGCACTCTGGGGTGTCATCAGCATGAAGCCCAGGGGTCATCGCGGCTCGTACACGCCTGCTGCCAAAAGCTCCGTTCTCAGAACAGTATTTCTTCAGTTCCAAGCGCAAAAACATTTGAAAATCCTGTAAAAATGCTTCGAAAGTCACACTCCTGGCCGTCTGAGACTACGTGCTGTGAAGAAACGAATCCACATGGAAGAGCAGATGAAACTGTAGTGATCTCTATATAACCATCTGCTGAAATACATTTTTAAAAAAAAGGTCTTGTGGAAATGCCTAAAAGTGTCCTATGATTACAATAACGGGGTCCAAACTAGGGCAAGTGCCTTAGCTGATACCGTCTGTAATGGTAGAATCGTAGTGCGGTGTCTATTCCTTTGGTGAAAGGAAACCCAGATTTCATTAATTTAACAGTAATTTCCACCCAGGATGCGGCAGCTGTCAGTTCCCTGAGCCCTGGCTTTCGCCGACCGCTTCCCTGACTCCACATTGTCTGGGTGACGAGGCTGACGGAGTCAGAGTCACGTCACGGCGCGGGGTGACAGGGTCCAGAAAAGAGGCGGTGGCGGCGGGCAGGAGCCGCGAGCGGGGGGGTGGGAAGGGCGCGGCGGCCGGCGGAGGGGGCCCGGAGCGCGGTTCCAGCGCAGGCGCGGGTCCGGGATGGGCGGGGCTGCGCGTGCGCCGAGCGGCGGCCGGGCGCGCAAACAAGGGGGGCGGCCGTCGCCGTCCCGGAGCCGCTGGCGGGGGAGGGGCGGCCTCTGAGGCGAACCGCCGGCGGCGGGAGGGGTGTGGCTGCCCGCCCCGCAGCAGCAGCGCGTCCCCCCTCGCCCGGCGGCCCGCAGCCGGGGGGTGAGGAGGTGGGTACGGGCCCGGCGGGAGCCGCGGTGGGGCCGGGGCGCCGAGGGAGGTGCGGAGGCGGGACGCGGGGCCCGACGGCGGTCGCGGGTGTCCTGCCGCCGGACCGCCTCCTCCCGCCGGCAGCCGCGGCCTCCCGGGCCGCCCTCCCTGGCGGGGAGCCCGGAGCTGCCCGCCGAGCGGCGGGGCGTGTGCCGGCGCTTCCCGAGGTTTCCGGCCGGGGCTGCGCGGCGGGGTCGGCGGGGAGACGAGAGCTGCTGTGGGCCCGGGGCGCTCGGCGCGGCTCCGACCCGCCGGTGTGCCTCCCGACCCCAGCGTCCCGGCCTCGCCTTAGCGCTGCCCTTGCCGCGGTCAGCTCCGTTGTGTCGGCGCTAACTGCCTTTGTCTCTCCTGCCCTGGCACAGATGCCTGTCTCGATGGAGGAAAGCATCCTAAGCAGGCATTCTGCTCTGAAGCTTATTCCAGGCCTGGAGAAGGTCTTGTGTGCTTCAGGACTGATAAGACAGTCATTAGTCAGAGAAACTTAGTGCAGTAAGGATTTTACACTCTCATCAGCGAATGCACTCTTTGGAAATGGAAGATGGTAATGAAACAAAAACCCTTGACGTATTTTAGCCTACAGTTTGCTGTTGGCACACTGTAGGAGGTAACTGCGTAGAACTTTCACAGCAGTTCATGCTGTGTACTGCATGTTAGACTGCTTAGGTAGATTAATTGCCCCAGAAAGTTTAGAGATATTAATGATGTTTTTGCTTCTGTTCTATTCATTGATAGCAAGGTACAGAGAATAATGGACATGCTTACACCATACACTTAGGCGTTAAATGTTTGAAAACATGCTTCAGGATAAACTGGGAAACGTTCTCAGTCTGTATTTAAATATAAGCTATAATGACAGAGAACTGATTATTAGTGCATTCTGAAGAAATGACTAGAGCACAGAAAAGGACCCAGTGGACTGCCAGTACTGGATGCTGTTAGCATGAGGTTATCTAATATGAATACCTGGTTATTAATAATGCAAATCAGAGAAGATGAGAGTATTGAGGGAACACTGGTTTCCACTGAGGAATGGTTTTTCAGACCTGATGTAATAATCATATTCTCATTACTCATTTTCTAATGCTGAGTAATAAATGCTGATACAACTAATGATGATGGTACAGTGGGCAGTGTGTGAGAGATGTGTTTGTTCAGCTGAGCAAGTGAATTCTTCAGCTGTGGGCCTGGCTGCTGCTGATACCACTGATGTGTTGAAGCACTGATGAAAATCAGTAATTGTTGTCAGACAATTTTTTCTGTGTGATGGGAATGATACTATTTTCTGTTCAGATGAGTAGTAACAAATTACTGCGGATGTATGGAAGATGATGTTGGGGTAGAGTTGCCTGGCTGTTGTTGGTGATAATACCATAACGCTGTTGATAGTCCTGTTCTTCTGAAGAAATTGTGTTGAACTAACAGGATGTATGTAGCTCTTTAAGCAAGGCAGTTTATTTTTTTGCAGTGTGCCATGTAAACTTTTCTTTATGTGTCTGAAAACTTCTGTAACTTGTATCTTCAACCCTTGATTCACCTCGTAAATTTGCAGTAGCAGCAGCCACTGCAGTTTTGGGGTTAGATAATATGTTGTCTTGCTGAGCAAAAATAATTTTAGTTTTTATTTGACAACATTTAAGTTTTTCACAAAGTATTTGCCCAGTTTTCGTGAACTTCCCTGTTGATTGCTGGTGAACTCCATGTGCAGTTGTACCCTTTAATTTTTTTGTCTGTAGGGCCTCAAACCTATGGGTAGATATATGGTGTAGGGGTACTGGAGGGGGGAGAGAAGCAGAAAGCCAGTAATTTAAGACCTTTACGGTGGAAGAAGAGGCATACTGTGCTTGATGCAGCACTTCTGTGACACCGTGAACTTTGTTCTTAATGATTGTGTTTCTATCAGAACTTTTGTTCTAGTTACGGTAGCTGCTGGATGGTAAACTGGAAAAAACTACTTAAATCCTGTTGTGATGATAAAAGCTTCAATATAGCTTTCTGCTCAGACTAAATGTAACAATTAAACACAATGCTCACTGTAGTATTACATTATTTCAACTCCACCAAAGATACTTTGCTCATAACCTAAAATTAAGATGCTACTGTGGTTGGCTTTCTGGAGTGAAGACCTGTATGCATAAGTGTGTGTGTGTTTCTTTATCTCTGAACCTGATCTTTTGTTGTTTTAACATGCTCTATATAAAAGCAGGCCTGGATTTTGCAGGGTGTGATAATCAGCTGTGACTAGATGGGGATCTGGTAATGCCTGCATATATTAACACTGTTTTTCAGGGATTCTTAAACATCAAAAGGCAGCTTGTCATCAGGCATTAAACTGGCTAGCTGGTAATAATTAACTTATCCATTTTATTTTACAAGTTATCACCACTGAAAACTATGACTACCTCCATTGAGAGAGACTGTATTTGAAACAAAAATTGACAATCTATCCTGTAACTTGGCCATTCTCTATTCTAGTAGACTTGTGTTATCTTCTCCTTTAAATAAGAATGTGTTGAGAAGTCCCTTAGTGGAATGCTGGCTTTGAACTCTGGAATATGTGCCTGTTTTTAGAAGTGATTTATAAAGTGTATAAAAGAAGTGGCTTATAAAGTGTTTTTAAATGCACTGACATAGTTGCAGTCGTTGCACAGTCATCCAGATCACTTCTGATTTGCTTCCCTTGGATGAAGTTTTTATGTAGTAGAATTACTGCCTCTGTTTCTTAAGATACTGTCTTTATGCAATTTAAAGTGCAGTATCAGGAGTTAGCTGGAGCCCAAGCCTTGTCTGATTAGACAGGAACGTAAGCAAACCTGTGCTATTCTCTTTCATTCCATTTAAGCTTGCCTCTTGGAGGCCTCAGAATGTGGGGAAGAGCGTTTGACCAGGTGTCAATGTGACCTGAATATTAACTGTTCAGAATCCTTCCTGAGATTGACACAGAAGAGCTCACTTCAGTGCTGTTTACCTCCGCTGTTCCAGGTACAGGCTTCCTGGCTTCACCGTGGTGACTGCTGCCTGACATAGCAATTGATTGTTAGTTTTCTGCTAAATAAACTTGGGTAAGATAATAAAGAATGCTGGTCTTGAAATCAGGGCCCAGTTAAAAAAAAAAAAAACAACTTGAAAAGTAACAGACTTAAGGTGAGCTTGTTTAGAAATGTACCAAATGTACTTGCCACTTCTCTAGGTAAACTCTTGGTGTGCTTTTTTTATAATACATCAGCAAAAAGTATTATTCTGGTTTGAAGCTGAAGAACACTCAGTCAACAAAATGAAGAGCTGACTGTTAACAGAGGAAAAAGAAATGGATCTTTGCCAGTGCATGTACTTGGAAGCCCTTGTCATCAGCGTGTTCTGTTTTTCAAGTGGGATTAGCTGCTGTTTAAGGAAATGAGATGTACATAGGAAGAATGGAGTTATGACACTTTGACCTGTAACAGTGTAATATGTTCACTGTGACCCGTGTCTGTCCATTAATACGTCATCTTTGGTGTATTTCTGGCTGAAAAATAAAGTGAGCACCCCAGCACTTCTCTAGATGTCAGGCCTTGTAGTTTACTTGTACAGTTGACAGATGTCTTAAGGAAATGACAGACCTGATTAGCTCAATTCAGCACAGTAATCTGTTAAAGTAAATCTCTAAAACTAAATATGAAAGAATTTTTTATAACAGCTTCTGGTGTCATTGGGATACCTGAACAAAATTGATTTCAGAGGACATCTTTAAGACTAATTTATTGGTGATAGACATTTACTTCCTTGATTATTAAGTTTTTTAAAAAAACATTTATGGTGATTTAAAAAATACAATTCTGATTGTGGTAAATTGGGAGCTTAACATGGAGGACTGTAACTGCAAACAGTGTTTTTGGTAGATAATTAAGAGTGAAGCAGCCGTATTTACAATTCTGTGCCAGGACCTACTGCTAGGTTAGTGTTTGTTTCACTTTGGAGACCTGTTTTGGTGGAGAAACAAGCAAAAAAAATGACTTTGTTTTCCCTTTAAAGTACATGACTCACTCTCTTTGTAGCTCTTTGGCCTGACTTCCTGTGGGATGAGATTGAGAGTGGGTGCTGTTTTGCTGATGAAGGATACCAGTTAAACTCAGACACCAGAGTGAAAAGAATAGGTGTATTTTACTGGGGATAACTAAACAACGTAACGGAGTAATACAGAAAACATACAGTAAGAAAAGACAGAATAGTGCACTTAAAGTAAACAAACAGGAAAATACAGGGTAATGCATCAAATCATTATTTCATGAGAGAGAGAACAGTGATTAAGAAAGATCCATCACCACTTGCATACGTTACCATCATCCAGACCCGCAGTCGCTGGGCAGCCCCGGTTACAGCGAGGATTTGGAGAGCCTGTCCCAGCAAGTGGGAAATCCTGCGCGGTGCGTCCACCCATAGGTGAGGCTTCCAAAGTCGCTGTGAGTGGGTCCAGCCTTATATACTAAAAATCAGTAAGCCAGAATAGCTGGCACCTTTGTTTTAAGCGAAACATCTGGTTTTACTCTCACATTAGATTCCCTCAGAGCCTGGCCAGGGCTCAAGGGAGAAGCTAAGGGAGTTCCTCTGTTTAGCTAATTGATTTATGAGCAAGGTCTCACATGAGGTCACAAGGCCAGACAACTGTCTCCATGGCCCTGTTATCTTGCCCACACACAAAGAAAGATAAAGATGTATTCAGAATAGACATGTTTTATGATGTTTAAGCTACATCTTCCATTAACGAGCATACATATTTCACTAATGACTACATACCAAGTTAGCATCTTTAGGTCGGAGCCTGTTGTTCAGGCTTCAATACTTCCACTTCTTACACCAGAATAGGTGGTTTGTTATAATTTAGTATAATACCTATTAGCACAATGGTTATCAGTTATAAAATATACAGGATTCATCTATAGGTCAACTCTGGCTTGGGCTGGTTGTCCAAGCCTTAGCACTTCAGGTGCCAGTACAAACAAAGTGTTGAGGAATGTGTGGCTGGAGAGTGGTGAGGGGCCTGTGACCACAGCTCCTTTTGGTCACAGCCATTAGTCTGCATGTTAGTTGTAACTTGGAAGTTGTTTCTGAGTGGTAAGGTTGTATAATCTATTCCTACAGAGAGTAAAAATCAGCATTAAGTATTTCTTGATCCCCAGTTTTCTCATAATCCGTCAATATTTCTAGTTTATATCATCTGATAGACTAATTTTTGACAGTTTTGTTGCTGCCCATAAATATGCTTTAAGGGTGGGATCTGTACTTTTAATGTCTCTTAGTGAATCGTCACAAGCTGTTGACCTTGTAAGGCTCTTAACTGAAGTAACTTCCATTTCAAGTTGTAATCTCCCACTTGCCAGGAGATTGGGAAGTGAGTTGATCGTTACAAGAAAGAACTGTATTCAAATGAGTGTAAGAGAAATGGTGTTAAGTATGTACTTGCTGCTGTTAGCTCATGAGGTAGCTGTGTGAGACTTGACTTAGCGCAGCATGCTGAAGACCATTGGAGTGACCAGTTCATGGCCATGGATATCAATACAGTGGTATATTCAGATTGTTTATTTTTTATATGGGCACAACATGCTGCATTAAGTTATGATGCATACTATTTGTTTCACCCTTTTTGTGCTTTGCAAGTCTCTATTTAAACTATATATATTAGCTTAAAGTTTTCTTGTCACATGCATATTAATGTGGTAGTAAGTGAATGCATCTGATCTGAACAATTCAGTGAGAGGAAACCTTACACCTCAGTGGAGTAAATAAGGCATAGAATCCAGATCTGTAGCTGCAAGTGTGGTGTAAGTGATAAGAGAGGATTTAAGTATTTCTTTGGGCTAAGCTTTGAGAAGAGACAGTACTAGATGGTCAAAGCACATTAAATTGGGTAGAGTGTTAAGTCAGACAGTGCAGAGACTAAATGAACTGGTAACAGTGGAAGAAAAACTAGACGGGCCTCCACAGGTGTAGTTTCTAGACATTAGACTAAAGGGATCTAAGTCCCTTCAGTTTACTTAAGGGAAGTGTAAATAATGTCTTGGTTATATGTTACAGGTAATTGCACAACATGGGTGTTCAGACATGAAAAAGATGTGGAATTAGAAAGCACTCAGAGTAACCAAGAAGGCATAACATTGAGTGGCTGGAAATCGTCATTAAACAAATCAAATGGGATGTTTTGCAGTAGGGAATGTGATTAATAAATAGCTCTCTGAGTCGGTAAGTCTCCAAAAAGATTTTAAAAAAAAATTGTTTGGGTCTTAGAGAAAGTTAATGAGTTAATGGTTTTTGTGTTCTGAGTAGAACAGAGATTGTCCTGGTTTTGGCTGGGATAAAGTTAATTTTCTTCCTAGTAGCTGGTACAGTGCTGTGCTTTGGATTTAGTGTGAGAATAGTGTTGATAAGACAGATGTTTTAGTTGTTGCTAAATAGTGCTTCTCCTAGGTTAAGGGTTTCTCAGTTTCCCGTGCTCTGCCAGTGAGGGGGTACACAAGAAAACTGGCAGGGAGCGTGGCCAGGACAGCTGGCCCAAACTAGCAAAAGGGATATTCCATACCATAGGATGTCATGCCCAGTATAGAAACTGGGGGGAGTTGGCTGAGGGGGAGTGTGTCGTTGCTCAGGCATTGATCAGCAGGTAGTGAGCAGTTGCACTGTGCATTGCTTGTCTTTTCTTGGATTTTATTTCTCTTCTTTTTGTTATCTTCCTTTCATTGCTGCGATTATTGTATTTTACTACTATTGTTATTATTTTATTTTAGTTATTAAACTGTTCTTGTCACAACCTGTGAATTTTACTTTTTTTTTTTTCATCTCTCCTTCCCATTCCACTGTGAGTGGGGAGTGAGCGAGTGGCTGCATGGTGCTTAGCTTCTGGCTGTGGTTAAACCACAGCAGATGTTGAGCTGAATTACCATGCTGCTTTTTCTCCTGGCCTTCGAGGAAGGTCTAAGAGGAGAATTTAAAGGCAACTCATTAGTCATCGTGAGGGAGGAGTACTGACCTCAACCTGCTTAAACACATTGCAGATCTGTGTTAAGATGACTGTGTTGTACTTCAGTGCTTCAGCTGGTTATCTGCTTTACAGTCCTGATATATTTTAGGTTTTAGCCCATATTTAGTCTTATCTGAAACATTTGGTCATAGCTGAAATTAAATTGAGGTTAACTGGTTGGATAGCTTGGGAACTAAGAGAATCTGTTTCTTCTAAGTGTCATTCACATGCTCAGTGTTGAACTGGTTGTGGAGTTTGAACTCCTAAAGGAGGCTTTTTTTCTTGCTGGTACTTTCTCCAACAGAAGGACACTTTTTGTGCTTCCTACTGCAGTTTAAAGCACGAAATGTCTGGAATTATGTAGGCATTATTTATTTAAACAGTTCACTTGTGTTGCAAGGGTGATGACAGCCCATTTTGGTTTTTTGTCTGTGAGCTCCATGGTGTAGAATGTATAGGGGGTCAGACTAGAAGATGTTAGTATCCCTTCTGGTTTTAATAAATATATCTATAATATGTGCCATAGTATGTGCTTTCAGATGCATTTGGCTTCAATAAGGCAACTTCAATTTGCTGATTTAAGGTGAATTTTTGAGCATACTGTACATAGTATACTGAGTATACTGCAGAGTGTATTCAGAGCATGTAGAGGTTGGCAGTCTGCAGTCCTGTTTGAGCTTAAATTTTGTTTACATGGAGAGAGAAGAAAGTGTTATTAAAAAGAAAAAAATACTTCACAGAAGTTGTCTTCTAATAATAATATTTTGAATTTGTAAATAGCAAAATGCTGTGAATGAAACACTGTATTTTTCTTTTTAGGTTTAAGGAGGCTAAAGCTTCACAAGAACTAACTAGAATGGACAGTTACTTTAAAGCTGCAGTCTGTGACTTGGACAAGCTACTTGATGAATTTGAACAGAATACAGGTTAGTTTCTGCACTGCCTTGTTCTGCAACATAATAATATTGGTCAAATGACTGCTACTGTGGGATTTGAAAGTAATGTGCTAAATAAAAGCTTGTGTTGATGAATAGATGGAATTTAGATGGAGCGCACTGTGGAAAGTGAGGAGTTTTACAAACTTTGCTTTTGATCTCTTTCTGCTTAAAACAGATGAATGTGACTGCTACAGAACACCTCAAAATCCATATGACCCCAAACACCATTCACTTTCTTCAGTTCTGGACTGCTTACAACATGTATACCCAACACCAAAACTGCAAGAGGGTGCTAACAGTTGTACTTCATCAGAAGAGATCTCTCTAGCTAGCCACATTGGAACAAGTGAAGCGCTTCCAAGTTATTCACCACCAAATGAGAAGAGCGTTGCTGGACCTGATCTTTTGTCCACTGTGGATAGTGGTTCCTTAAATGAAATTCAGACTTCAAACCCAGGAAGGTGTAGTATACCTGTGTGTGATCTTGTTAATGACACAGGTAACTTAATCCATTCAGTGGCTGCTCATGAAGATACCCAAAAATTGCAGCCAGATGACTTCCAGTACAGTGAAGGTTTGACTGACTATGGCATATCTTGCGTACCTGTTCCTACTTGTATGTCATCAGCTGGTTGTAGTGATGTTTCAGGTACAGAGCAGAGTGATGGGAAATTGATGCCCCAAGATTCAGGACATGTTAAAACAGAGGAGATTAATTACTTAGCTTTAAAATCAGACAGTTATGCTACAGCAAAGATCTCACATTCATGTGATGATCAACACAGGACAGAATCTGTAAAGTGCAGTGAAGTATTTGGTCAGCTTGAACAAACTGCTTGCCTTAATACTGCACATGTCCCTGTAACATCACAGAATTTGAATGCAAACAGTCCCAAAGATGAGAAAGCATACGAAAAATTGCCTTGTGTACCACAAGATGAAAGTGCATGCTCTGCAGTAAGCGAAGAGATGTATGGAAGAAATGCCACAGAAAAGGTAGACTCAGAAGATGAGTATGATGTTGAATCCATGCCTTCAGATCTGCCACAGAAGCCTCAGTTGCACAAAAGCCATGCAGCATTATCTGGAAATGGTGTTTACCCAGACTCCTCATGTCAAACAGGAGCTAAAGTGGAATTGGAAAAGAAAGTCACAGAAGAGAATGTAGTTAGTGAAGAACTTAATAGCAATGAAATACTAAACAGTGTTTCAACTTCGTGTATTTCTGTTGAGGATGTCCAGACTTCACTGTCATGTCTTTCACTTCCTGTATCTATATGTGGTTCATTAGTTGTAACGGAAGAGAAAGTTAATCCTCTACCTCAAAATGAAATGGCAGAGGTTATTAGTGATATTTTAACTGTTCATGCTGAAAAGTCTAAAACTGATCTCTCCGATAAGGAATCCTGGGAAAACACTGGCTTGCATGCACAGGAAGGATATATAGCTAAAATCAGCGAAAGTATTGTGGAAAAAAGCACAGATGGAGAGAAGTGTGATACTGAGAATGTAACTGATGACAGTGATTCTCAGCAAGTCAAATCTTTTGCTTCTGCTTTTCTAGAATATGAAGCTGAGCCATATGGTGTTGGTATAGATTCTTATTACAATGAAAGTATGAGCCCAGTTATGGCTGACTTTACTGTTGAGGAGAATGTTTTTAAAAGTGATACTCTAATAAGTGATGCTGAACTTGATGATTTCTTATATGGACAAAGTCTTCAGTCCAATGTCTTGAAGTCTTCAGACAATGATAGTAACTTAATGGAAGCTGATACAGATGAAGGGAATTTAACAAATGTGAACAACCTAGATTTCACAGGGGTTACTGAAGAACATATGCAAGCAAAACTGGTGGAGATAATGAGCATTAATAGTAATCTTAAAGCATCTCTTACTGCCAATGAATCGGAATCTTCAACAGAAGAGAGTATGTCTCGTATTGAGGACATGACTGGGAGTGGTAGTGAAGCACTAGTTTCTAATGTTTGTACTGAAGGCGCAAGACCAAAGCAGTTGCTTGGCCCTTCCCAAGGAGCTGTTTGTCAGAGACAACTGAATAGAACAGATGGACTTGAGAAAGAAATCCAGAAGGCCAGTTCAGTTACCCCAGAAGCTCCCCCCTCAGGCACCAGCATAAGTGTTGGTAAAACTTTTGACCCTGTGCACTCTGGGGAAAGCAGCTCTGAAGCTGGAAGAAACCAGACATCTGAAAACATAGAATCACTTAAAATACCTGCAACTCTGTCGTGGAAACAACCGTTGTGGGTTCCTGATTCAGAGGCACCGAACTGCATGAACTGCCAAGTCAAGTTCACATTTACAAAAAGACGACACCATTGTCGTGCATGCGGAAAGGTAAGTTATTGGAGAGGAGTCCTGTGTTATTAAAAGCAAATGCATTCTGATTCAAGGATAACCAAAATACAAAAGGGAAAGAATATTGAAAGAATTTTTCTAGTCTCAAAGTATTTTATTTTTTAAAAAATTAATTTTATTTTTCCTTCATAGAAACAGACTGTTGGAAAAGACTGATACTAATTAAGAAATGTATGGTCTTTTTTGTGAAAATAATTAAAGGGAAGTACGGAGAATGTTCGTACTTTATTTTCCAATACTGTCTAGACTACTGTATTTTGCATAGAACTAGAAAGATGAGACAGTGGATTACTTCATAGTAGTCATAGTGAATCAGCTCTTTACTCAGCTTTTAAGTTAAGCTTAAGTATTTAAACTTAAAAAAATTGAGGTGATGATGATTGTTGGAGTTCAGGTAAGTGGTTATACTAGCTGTAAAACACTGTCCATGAATCTGTAAGGATTGCATTCTTTCAGGAGCTGTAAGAGCAGTACCAATGCAAAGGATTTATAGCCTAAATCTGTCCTTCTGTGTGTTTAGATGTATAATTTTTCAGGGGAGTCATCTCAGGGGAAAACTATGCTACTTTTGTGGGGCAAATGGTACTCACCAACTGAGCAAGTAATCTGTAGAATTTTTTTCAGCGTGTGGTCTTCTGCAGTGAGTAAATAGTCAAAAGTTTATTCTTAATCCAGAATTCCCTTGTGAGGTGCTGTGGCTTACACTTCTACTAGTGTGTAAATGGAAATACTGACAATACTAATGAACCTACAGTGAAGACCACTTACTAACTTTTTGCATCCCCAGTGTAGAGAGGCATCTGGAGAGGGTTGGTAATCTCCCAGGGTGAGCACCCTGGCACTGTGTATTCAAAGCATAGCACTCTTTTACTTCAACTGCACTAAGCATGAACTAGAATGTGGGTCTAAATTTGGTGCCAAGAAAGTGAAGAACTCACTGTGACAACCTAGAAGTCATTGAACTTAATCATTTGGCAGAATATTCTGTTGAAGTGTTGTACACAGTTCTTCTGAGTGGGTTTCATTTTAGTTGTAAGCCTGACTGACTTCAAGTTCCTGTTTACATTCACTGTGAAATTTCTTGCACCTTGTCTAGAAGTGAGGATAAATCACCCTTCACTACACAGTTCTGTTTACAGCCATCAGCTGTTAGTGTGGCTAATC
This sequence comes from Strix uralensis, assembly GCF_047716275.1. Lineage (NCBI taxonomy): Eukaryota > Metazoa > Chordata > Aves > Strigiformes > Strigidae > Strix > Strix uralensis. The sequence goes on along the minus strand of NC_134012.1, from coordinate 7,981,512 downwards.
TTGTGTGTTAACAGAGGGTTTTTTGGCAGAAGGGTGTAATTAGAGGGAGTATCACAACACAATGCATCTTCATTAGAAGAACAAGTGAAGGCAGTATAGGTTATCTAAACTTACAGATACTGGAGTGCGCTGCAGTTAAGTGTTATAACTTTTCTGAATGTGCAATAGCTTAACTTTCTGCCTTGTAAAACTTTGTCTTAAAAACAAATGAAACTTTCCTTGTGAACTTGTTGTGGGTTGTGTTTTCAACCATGTGGACATAAGGATAAACTGGTAGGAATTCACAGTTGTCCTCTGTGGACTATACTGAAAGACAATTGTATAGTTTTCATGTAGTCCTACAGCTTTTTATTAATGAAAGTGGCAACACTTGTGAATTCTGGCTTTTGTGCTGGAAGGAAGTGTGAAGTTAGTGGTCCCTGCTTTCTCTCCCATCTGCAGCACTTGTAAGGCCAAACAACTTTGCAGTTTCTTTATTTAGGTGTTTGTCTGTTGTTGCAGTACCCTTCCTCTGTCTAGCTCAACCAGAATCAATTTATTTGCTCAGCAGCCTCATTTTCATCTCCTTTCCCCTGTTACATTACCTGTCCCTTAGCTTGTGTTCACCTCTTGTCTCCTGTGCATTAAGATTAAGCTGCCTCCTCTGTTGTGGGTCCCAGTGGTACCAACTGTAAGAAGACCGTGTCCAGAGAAGGGCAACAAAGCTGGTGAAGGGTCTGGAGCACATGTTGTATGAGGAGTGGCTGAGGGAACTGGGGTTGTTTAGTCTGGAGAAGAGGAGGCTGAGGGGAGACCTCATCGCCCTCTACAACTACCTGAAAGGAGGTTGCAGAGAGCTGGGGATGAGCCTCTTTAACCAAGTAATGAGCGATAAGACAAGAGGTAATGGCCTCAAGCTGCGCCAGGGAAGGTTTAGACTAGATATTAGGAAGCATTTCTTTCCAGAAGGGGTTGTTGGGCGTTGGAATGGGCTGCCCAGGGAGGTGGTGGCGTCCCCATCCCTGGAGGTGTTCAGGAGGCAGGTTGACACAGCACTTCGGGATATGGTGTAGTTTGGAACTGTCAGTGCTAGGTTAACGGTTGGACTAGATGGTCTTCAAGGTCCTTTCCAACCTAGATGATTCTGTGATTCTGTGAAGAGAATGCCAATTGCAAAGGATTCTACTGCTTAGCATTTGAAGCCCTAAGGTGGATTGTAACTGATTAGCAATCAATCTTCACCAGTTACATTCTTAACATCTTTACTGAGCATGTGCACTTTCAGTTGAGGTAAATTACCTGTGACACTAATGCAGAGGCAATTGGAATAGTTTCTTTTTTTGAGCTTGTATTGCACCAATCAAGTATTACTGTTTTTACGGTGACTTTTCCTACTTAAAGGAGATCACTTCTAATAGCTTAATTTTTTTTTTCTCTGTCGCTACTGTTTGGGGTTTTATTTTCCTCTTAATCCACTTTGTTTTCCTGGAGATAATTAGGAATAACAGAAGACTTTGTGTTCTTTTTGCTTACTTAACCCAGGTCAGTGGTAGAAGGTTGCTGTCAGACCAAGGTTTCAAAAGAAACCTCTTCTAAAGGCCATATCCTGGTGTCAACTGGGATAGAGATAATTTTTTTTCTTAGTAGCTAGAATTAGTGCTGTGTTTCAGATTCAATGTGGGATTTGCTATAAGAACAATGTTGATAAGACACTGATGTTTTTAGTTGTTGCTAAGAGCTCAAGGACTTTTCAACTTCCCGTGTCCTGCCTGTGCGCAGGTGCACAAGAAGATGGGTGGGAGCACAGCCAGAGCACCAGACCCAAATCAGCCAGTGGAATAGTCCATATCATATAACGTCATGCTCAGTATATATGTGAGGGTTGGCTGAGAAGTTGAGGGGCTCTCTTCCAGGATTGCAGTTTGAGAATCATCTCTCCTCCAGGATCACTAGCCAGGAATGGGCTGGGCATCGGTAGGTTGGTGGTGAGGAATTGCATTGTCCATTACTCATTTGTATATTCTAGTATCATTATTATTTTAATTTCATTTTATTACAATTATTAAATTGTTTTTATCTGAACCTACGAGTCTCCTTACCTTTACTCCTCCAATTCTCTCCCCCACCTCCTGGGGCAGGGGAGGATGAGTGAGCTGTTGGCTGGGTTTAAAACATGACAGGCCAATACTGACTCCAGAGTCTGTATATAGCCAAAAGTGGTGGGACTCTGAAAATTTGCAAGTCACTATTGAAAGAACATAAGGGAAAAGTGCGAAAAGCACCAGATATTTGTGGGAACTCTTTCAGAAAACAGTTTTACTGGAGACATAATTCTTTGAACGGGATTGTGCAGGTGTAGTCCAGGCTAGGGATGTACTTTTTTCCCTATATGTGCTTAAAAATAGACAGGATACATATCCTGTTGAAGTAGAAGAGCATATTCTGTTCTTTCAAAGCAGTCTTCAGCAAGCTTTTAAAATACTTCGCTGAAGGGAACTAGTAACATAACAGCAACTATGCTTATTCTTTCTGACAGAGTTGGGGAGCCTGCTTACCCAACATAGTTCCTGAGCCAGCATTAGTAAATAGCTTGGGAAGGAGTGAGCTCCAGCTTAGATAGTTGTCTGAGTTAGAAGAGGCAACTTGGAATTTCATGACAAACTGGTAACAGTTGTTATGGAGAGACTTGGTGCAGTGCACAGTGCTGCAAGATCAGTGGATAAGGAATGACTCTTAGCTGGTGTGAGACTAGATCATTTTAACCATTACCTGAATCCTAATGGGAGATTGCAACAGTTATCTTCAGAGATAATACTAAAGCAGTAAAGGAAATGTGACCCAATTCTGGGGTTCAGTCCTTGTTCCTGTCACTGTCCTTTAATGTAAAATAGGTATGGGATTAACAGAACTAGGAATGAATTTGAGAATAGGTGGTGCGACCTGAAATTATTTTCATCACTCCAGATAATAATTCTAATATCACTTGTTGCTTCTCTTTGTGTATGCATTGTGGTTATTGTTTTTTTTTCCGTGAAGGTTTTGTCATGAGAGATAAGATACAGGCTTGAATATTAAGCTGCAGAGGGTTTAGAATCAAACAAGTGTATTTCTTGGAAGAGTTCTGATTGCTGTGCAATTGTATACCAGCTGCTTCCAGCTATGATCTTAAAAAAAAATTGTAAAAAAATCCAATTTTAGCTATTTTGTGGGCACCTGGCCTTATGTGATTAGATCTGCTCACATCAGGAAATTTTAGGTGCTGCTCTATTTCATAGCTGAATCTGAGAGAGTATTGCCAAGAGCTGAGTGCCTGGCTGTGTAATGTGGACACTCCTAGCCCTGTGTGGAAGGTTGGTTTGTAGGCATCTAAGGCTTGGTCCAACAGAAATACCTGTCAGATTTCAGAAGCTTATGGTGTGGATAGGTTGTGATGCAGTTCTGGGGAACGGAATAGGAAGAACCCCTAATCAGAAGCAGATTTAGCAGACTTCATAGTTTGGCTCAAATTGTGGAGCTTTTGAAATTCTTAATCATTAGCATCATAGAATGGTTTGGGTTGGAAGAGAACTTTAAAAACCACCTGTTCCAACCTTCCTGCTGCGGGCAGGGACATCTCCCATTAGGTCAGGTTGCTCAGAGCCCTGTCAACCTGACCTTGAACACTTCCAGTGATGGGGTATCCACAGATTCTTTGGGCAACCTGTTCCTGTGTCTCACCACCCTCACTGTAAAAAGTTTCTTCCTTCTGTGCAATTGAAATCTACAATCTTTCAGTTTAAAACTGTTGCTCCTTGTCCTGTCACTACAGGCCCTGGTAGAAAGTCTCTCTCTGTGTGTCTTAAAAGTGTGCTTTATATATTGAAAAGCTGCAAAAAGGTCTACCTGGAGCCTTCTCTTCTCCAGGCTGAACAACCTCAAGTCTCAGTGTTTCTTCATAGGAGGGGTGCTCCAGCCCTCTGACCATTTTCGTACCCCTCCTCTGGACCCGCTCCAATAGGTCCATGTCTTTCCTCTGCTGGGGACCCAGAGCTGAATGCAGTTAAACCCTTTTTAATAAAAGCCTTTTTAGTCTAGTACTTCCACTTCTCCACAAACAAATGTATTGTAACATACATTTGCCAAAGCTCCTTTTCTCCTTCCCTTCTTCCAAATATGTGTATGCATGCTTTATATAATGCAATCTATTTTAGTAAAAGGAGTAAATAATAATACAAATTTAATTCAGGAAATACTGGGATTTTGTCTATAATATTTAACTCAATCTTTTTCTGGTTCAGGTTTTTTGTGGTGGCTGCTGCAAACGAAAATCCAAACTACAATACATGGAGAAGGAAGCAAGAGTCTGTAATAGCTGTTATGATGACATTAATAAAGGTAAAAAGTTTATTTTAGTAATTGCAGTAATCATTAAAAAAAGTAGGGACACCCAGCATCTCTTTAATCTTTGCTCTTTCTGGGGAGCTTCACTACTGTAATTGGTGTATGTTTTCCTATTTCTGAGATGGAGGGAGGAAGAGAATAGCTGGATTTCAGTTCTTATTTTAAACTTTTGAGTAGCAAACTGGTTATTTTTTATATAAAAAATAAAAGTAGGCTTGAACTCTGTAGGACTAAATATAAAGTTATGCTGTTGGGTCATCCATAGCAGGAGTCTAGCAAAAGTGATCCTCCCTCCACAGTTGGCCTTCTGTATGTTTAAAGGCCATACTCCTGCTTGCTCTCACATGTTACTTGCCCATTCTATGTAGCTTTCTGTTCTGATATTTTTACAAGTTGCTTAACAGTACTACAGTAATTGAATAATAAGATAACCTTTTCTTAAGTGAAAGCTAAGCATGGATGCTTATGGAAACATCAGGAGAAAAAAGAGGTCCTAATTATTAATACTTAAGTAACAAGTTGAAGTGAAAACATACCAGATTTTTAATATGCCACCTGAATGGAATTTGATTTGATAAATGTGATACATGTATTTGCACCAAGGTAGAGGGATCATATGGTTCAATGTAGTCACTGTAACGGTAGCAAGATGTACAAGGAGGTCTGTTTCTGTCTTAGGAACAGATTAGGCAAATATCCAGGTAAAAAGTTAAGAAATCTAAAATTTTCTTCTGTACAACAGCTTGAGTGTTCATTTTTCATAAGTAGCTCACAAATGGTGCACTGCTTTTGTAAAAAAAAAAAAACAAAAACCATCCATAATACTGCACTGCAAATGAAATTTAGTCATTTGTGAGATCTTAAAAACTAACTATATTTTTTAGCACAGGCATTTGAAAGGATGATGAATCCAACTGGTCCTGTCCCAAATTCCAGTATATCCTCTGAGGGTTCTTCTGCTGTTCCACCTTTGGAGGAAGCCCAGATATCTGGTAGAGCTCGCTCTCCTTCACCTTCTGCACTGTTACCTATCTCAGTACTTAAACAACCTAGTATTGAAGGTATGCAAAATATAGTATAATATATATATAATATATAGTATACACTTTCAGGATCTCTTTGGAATATTGTAAATTTCTTTGGTGTAGAAATTAATCATTTTTATATACTTTAGGAGATCTCTGGCTTGCATTGTGTCTGCCAGTCTTACAGTAAAAACAGAAAGTAGTTGTTTAGAGACGAGTTGCTAGGGAGCAGTAGGGGTCCATTCTCTGTGTAAATACGAATGATTAGTGGCTAAGTAGTGTCTTTGTTCCACTTTTATTAAACATCTGACCTTCAATGAAAACAAATCTTTAAACAATGTTATAAGCTAACTTTTTTAGAGTGTATTTCATCTTTTAGCTGTGATACGCACTTCATTTTTACCTTACTACAGAGGGATGATTGAGAAAGTACCCTTCCTTATACAGGAATTGATAGGTTTAACTATAGCATGGCAGCTTCCTCTGCAAGTATGAGATTGTTTTTGCATGTATTTGCCAGTCTGGAGACTGGCTGATGTCAAACTGTCTATTTGTGCTTGGTTCCAGTAAACAGATTCTCTATATATTTGGAGGGAGAAGGGGCTTAATGTTTATCCCTTTCAGCTATTAGAACAGTACAGTAATATGAAGTCAGTGTTGTTTTCTTAACCTGTCCTAGGGCTGTGCCCCAAAGAACAAAGGAGAGTTTGGTTTGCAGATGGTATTTTGCCGAATGGTGAAGTGGCAGATACAGCAAAACTTTCATCTGGAGCAAAGAGGTCATCACAGGACTTAAGTCCAGTAAACCCTGACTCACCGGAGATGCATATGGTATGAATTGAGAAGTGTGTGTAGGTGTATGAGTTACCTCTTGAAACACCTTTGGTTGTTACTGATGAGGCCACCTTACATACCATAATATGACTTTTGCTTCACAGCTTTTGGAATCTGAGCCAATATTTGATTATTTTTTGGGGGGTGGCTGTGAAGTCCTTGGATTGAAATATTTGGTAGATCATACTTAAAAGGAAGACATGCTTCTTTTGGGGGGGTGTATGTGAACTTTAAAAATCGTAGGGCAGAAAACCTTCCAAAAGAAGTTTGTTTTTTCTACGCAGCCTTTGATAAACTACTTCTATGAAGGTAACCTCAGCCATAGTTCTGAAACCTGTCATTAAACAACATGCTTATAGTAGAAGTATGTGGGCTTGTTTCCAGTGGCTTCCTGTAGTTTGCCTGTTGGATTAGACTAACCAGAAGTTGCTTAATGCCCTAGAATACTACATTATAGGGTGTAGCAAAATCTATGTGTTGCTTCTAATGTAAACTAATACTGAACTGAGAGGGGGATTGGCTTTTTTATAATAGATCACGTTCATGGGTGTTGAACTAGCTACACTTGACAAGAAAAGTCCAAAGAAGTGTGGTTGGTATAAGTTTGTTGTGGAGAGGTTCTTCAGCTTTTCAAAATAAAACATAGCTCTGAAGTGCTGTCTCAAGTGATAAAATAAATTCTATGATTCTAACAGCATTCAAGAGTTTTTAAAACAAATTTAGTAAAGCTAACAACCAGACCAGATCATTATTATTTGTGTATGGAGGATCTGAACAGTTACCAGGTCTATAGCCTGTAAATCGGCCTTAATTTATGAAGATTGGATAATAGTAAATGTGACCTCATTCGGACAAGGAAGGACTCTAATAAGCTGCAGTCATCAAAAGGTATAGCTTGTGTTCCATTTTGGGGAAAAAATAGGATATTTGCACTTGCAAAAGATGAGCAGTGTCTAAAACTAAAAGCAGCATAGACAAAGTGAACAGGAAACAATTCGTTGATTAGTTCTTGTATGTAACTTTAGAAGCTCAAAAAACCACTATACTGCAGCTCTAATGCAAAGGATGTACCACTAGGTAACACATAATCCTGAACGTGCTGCCACAGGATGCTATGAAGGTCAAAAGTATAAAGTGATATGAAACACCAGCAAGCAAATTCATGGGGAAGAAGTCAGTAAGAGACCAATTGAGTCCTCTTTTTGTCTATGTGGGATGTTACTTTGGGGGTTGGTGTAGTGTATTTTTTTTCTTTTTTCTGACACGTGCATTCTCTAAACAGGGGATTTGGTGGAAGCTGGTGGCATACCAGGAGAACTGTTACAGGGCAAGCATAGAGTTGTTATGCTTTTTTCTTGTTGCAATGCAGAGTTCCCTACTGAGACAGGATTCAAACCTGACATACTTGAAAGACTAACACACCTCTTTGTTTTAATGACGGCTCATATCCTAATGTGACTATGCTCATAGTTTGTCATACCCATTTTTCTGGGGGAGCAGCATAGGTTTGACTCCAAACTAGAAATTAATCAGACTGTAAAATGCTAGATTCAGCTATTAGTACATAGCATAGAAATAGAAATACACTTGCAGTACTGAACTGCTGATCCCGGTGATGGCAAATTACAGTGATGATAATGTTCAGTAGCTATGAATGAGGAAACAGTAATACTAAACAGATTCCTGGAGGGATACTTGATTTGTTGTGATTGTGTTACATCTGATTGTCGTATGCTAAAACGACTGATCTGCGGCGCTCTGATATGAGTTGTTACTGAACAAATAAGTTAATGATGCATTTTCACCTAATGTAACCCCTAAAGATGAAAAAAAAAGAAGGAAGATCCAGGAGAGATTTGATGGCTTTCCTCTTGTTTAGAGGAAATGCATTCTCAGTATTTGTGGTAGATTTCTTTCTCTTTTTGCTTCTAGAATGCTAGTAATGCAAGTTTAGCTTGTTGTGAGACAAGACTGTAGACTTTTTTTCTTTGTCTTCATAGGCTGCAGAGAAAGATGACTTATTAACTGATGTAAATCCAAAACCAAAGGAAGAAACTGATACTACTGCAGCAATGGAAGAATTACATCCTTCTGTTTCTTCAGATGATGCACAGCAGGCTGTTCCAGGCCAGAGTGAGGTGGTACATAGTTATACATCTGTAACTCTAGAAACTAAAGAGTGTTCTCCTTCTGCAGAAGCTGAGAAGACTAGTTCCAGTTCAGTTGATCAGACTAAAAGTGATATGCCTGTTAGTCCTTCAAGTTACAGAGCACTATGTGGTGTTGAAAACTGTGTTCGTAAAGAGATCAGCCTTGTTCCTGATGGTGATAAACTGCCACCGCTTTTGCTTACAGTGGGTGGAAAAGGAAAAGGTAAAATTTGAGAAGATTTTAATATTTAATTACCTGATCCAAGATTTCTAAATACGAACTTGTGTGTATATAACTTGCATTTTAATACAATTCTAATCTCATTTATTTGCTGCACAATAGATCGTTGGATAGTTGAACATGCATTACTAACAAGATCAATATATTACGAAGAGAATACTTCATCACTTAAATGCATTGTAGTAGGGACTGTGCTTATTGATGGTAATTAAGAGTACCAGTATATGGATGAGGAGACAGCATACGCAATTAGTCAGTAATTACCAAATGAATGGTAGCCCTAGTTTGAATCTTTGTTACAAGTTACTGCTTTATTTTTCTATGTTCCTTGAATCTTAGGGTAAGCTATTCATTGATTGATCTGTAGCTATTCTAAGCTTGAGAATGATTACCACTCTCTTAGGAGGATGGGACAGTCTTTCATATGCTATGATCTGTAATATTTGTGTTAGATAGTTGGCTGACATGTTGAACTAAATTGGATGTTAATTTATTTAGATCCTCTAGTGGAAGAACATCCATCACACCAACAGGTCACCTTGCTTCTTGTGGAAGGAGGTCATAATCCATTAACTTTTATCCTGAATGCAAACTTGCTTGTAAATGTCAAGCTAATAACTTGTAAGTAGTGCACATTTTCTTTTCCATTAAATCCAGCTTTCTTTTTTGACTGTAAAACAACATTATTGTGGTATCTATCTTTTTAATTAAAGATTCTTCAGAAAAGTGTTGGTACTTCTCAACAAATGGACTACATGGTTTGGGTCAGGCAGAAATTATCATTCTATTGCAGTGTTTGCCAGGTGAAGAGATTTTTCCTAATGAAATATTCAGATTATTTATTGACATCTATAAGGATGCAACGAAAGGTATGTAATGTCTAACTTCTTACTTCATAATATCTTCTTGCTGATCTTTAAAGCTGGAAGTTAATACATAATTTTTCTTGAAGTATTTGTAGGTATCTAATGATTCTGTTCAAAAACCTTGCAGTGTTAGCCTTGGATTCTAAATAAACAACAGGAAGAAAAAAATTGGTTTCATGTACTTCTGTAAACATCCTGTTTGTAGTTTTTTTGTTGTTCTTCAGTCACGTTGTGTTGGAGATTCTGTGTGTAAGTCCTTGAGTCTATGGTTTAGGACATCTGGAACTTCATTTGAGAAGTACAATACCCATGTTTATAAATATTTGAGGCCTGTTAATTGAAGTTCATCGATTGGTGTGTGCCAGAACATTGTGCCACTTTAGGGTTTTTGGTATTTGTTTGGAAGAACCTTGTTTAATGTTCAAGTTCATTTAGTTAATAGATATAGAGTGCTTAGTCTGTTGGTTTCGACGTCTGTCAGACTTTCAGGAAGATGTGAAATACACCATATGGCTTACAAATCTGTGGGACACCACTGGTTAGGGTAGTTTTCTTGACACTAATGTATTACTTCTCCAGATGTATAAAGCCTCTGTCACTCTTTCTACAGGAAGGTTAATAAGAAACATGGAAAACATTACTTTTACTGAAAACTTTCTCAGTAACAAAGAGCATGGAGGATTCCTGTTTGTTTCACCAACTCTTCAGAAACTTGATGATCAGATTCTACCAGAAAATCCCTTTCTTTGTGGCATTCTCATCCATAAGCTGGAAATACCCTGGGCGAAAGTTTTTCCAATCCGTTTATTGTTGAGATTGGGAGCAGAATATGGGGGTGAGTTAAATAGCTGTATAAATGTAAAATTCCCTTTGGAAGATACAAGATTTTTAGACAAGCAAAATATTTAAAATAATCTTTGCAGTATTTTTTATTACACTTGTGTAAGACTGAAGTTTCATACGTGGGAAGCCACCTATTGAGACACTTAGGAATTTACATTGCGCTGCTAGACTGCCTTGATTATTTTTCTTTTTTCTGACTTCTGTTGTCATAGGAGAAAGGTTTGAAGGGAAGTTCACAAGCTCAATTTACAACTCTGACCAATTGGGCTTCTTAACTAAATTACTGAAATTTACTGTATTGGCAAAATATTACTGCTTCATAAAATGGATAAAGGTATTCATTACTTCTAAGGATAACTTACTAAAACATTTGAAATCTCTAGGCCTGTAAAAATGCAGGAGACATTTTTTCAAAGTGAGGTGGATGGAGAGCCTGTAAATATGCACCACCACACAGTGCAGTGACACAACCTCCATGTGTGAATTACTTTCCACAGTCTGTTGCAGGCTGATGTGAGTATTTTCTGCTCTCCTGAGAGATTTGCATTGACTCTGCTCCAGGCTCACCAAAAGGTGTTTACGCAGATTCCTGTTGCCTTGAAGAACAGATAAGCTTGCTTGAGCAAGACCTGGAAGTAGATACTGTCCTAAATGCCTTCTAGAGTGGGTTGTGTACTTGCTTGAATAACACAGATACTTCATGTAGCAATATAGGTGCTGGTTTGTTTCCTGTTTAACTGCTGCTTATGCCATCCAGAGGGACCTGGACACACTGGAGAGGTGGGCCCCGTGCAAACCTCATAAAGTTCAACAAGGCCAAGTGCAAGGGCCTGCACATGGGTCAGGGCAATCCCAAGCACAAATCCAGGCTGGGCGATGAGTGGATTGAGAGCTGCCCTGAGAAGGCCTTGGGGGTATTAGTGGATGGAAAACTGACTGTGACCCAGCAATGTGCACTCACAGCCCAGAAAGCCAACCGTGTCCTGGGCTGCATCCAGAGCACTGTGGCCAGCAGGGCGAGGGAGGGGATTCTCCTCTACTCTGCTCTCATGAGACCCCACCCTGTGTCCAGCTCTGAGGGCACCAACATCAGAAGGACACGGACCTGCTTGAGCAGGTCCAGAGGAGGCCACAAAGATGCTCAGGGAGCTGGAGCACCTCCCCTGTGAGGACAGGCTGAGAGAGTTGGGGGTGTTCAGCTGGAGAAGAGAAGGCTCCGGGGAGACCTTAGAGTGGCCTCCCAGGACTTAAAGGGGCTACAGGAAAGCTGGGGAAGGACTCTTGATCAGGGGGTGTAGGGATGGGATGAGGGGTAACAGTTTTAAGCTGAAAGAGGGTAGATTTACATTAGATGTAAGGAAGAAATTGTTTACTATGAGGGTGGGGAGACACTGGCACAGGTTGCCCAGAGAAGCTGTGGCTGCCCCCTCCCTGGAAGGGTTCAAGGCCAGGTTGGACGGGGCTTTGGGCAACCTGGTCTAGTGGAAGGTGTCCCTGCCCATGGCAGGGGGGTTGGGACTAGATGGTCTTTAAGGTCCCTTCCAACGCGAACCGTTCTATGATTCTGTGATCTAGAGAGCAGGTGTTTAGATAAGGTGCAGCATGCAGCAGTTGCTTAAGTGGCATGGATTTCAAAAACGTGTCATATGCAACTTCGTTGACCTGAATGCATTTTTGATAAATAAGCCCACCATTCTAGAAGCTGCAAGTCCATAAATAGGTATCACTTGCTTGTTTATGGAATTCGTGAGTCAATAGCAGATTTCTACTGTCCAGGCTTCTGTCTGTGTGTTGACAAGGGTGGTAGTTTTTGCCATTCTTCTTTGTCTTACCAAACTACTTGTCTGGTTCTGGTTTTTTTAACCAATTTTGCATCTTTGACCTCACAATCCAGAGTTTGCTATGCTACCTGTTTTGTTTTCAAATGGCTTCTTACTGTCATCTCCTGCATCTCATTGCCTTCCCTAGTTCCCATCTGCATGTGCTTCCCATTGCAGCCATGGGACTTGAAAACACATTACTTTGTATGAACGTCCTCACTCACTCTATTCTTGCTTATCAATACTAAGTGGTACTTCACTTTGTATTATAACATTAACGTAGAAGCAGATGTTAACCCGTGTGGTATTCTTATTCAAGCAACTATGAAGCCTTGCAACCCATCACACAGCTGGTGACCCAGGGACTGAACCTAGGATGTTTCCACTCAGATCACCTATTGCACGAAATATATCTGACAAAGCATATGAAAGCAGCAATGAGTCTCTGCCACAAAATTACTGCCACTAGGAGAGTGACTCCATGCAGTGACATTGCACTAGGATTTAACTGTGGGTGGCGAAACCATACAGTGGGCTGAAGGACAGTCTGTGACAGAGAATCGGTTCCTTTGGCTGATCGGATATTGAAAATAAAACTTGGATCAGCAAGTTTTATAGTTGTTGATAGGAAAACATGACCTTTTCTTTCTTCTTCCTTAACCCTAGCATATCCAACTCCTGTAGTAAGTTTCAGGCATCGGAAGCCACTCTTTGGAGAGATTGGGCACACAATTATGAATCTACTTGTTGTGAGTAAATGTTTTATTCTCTTCCTTTGCTGTATTTACATAATTTAGATTATGTAAAATATCCTCAGAACTCTCATTCTTGAGAGCAGAGGTTTTTTGGACAGAGATAAAGGGCTAATATTTCTGGTTTTCATACCTGAACAAATGTAGATAGTGGCTTCCATGCTTTGCTTTTCTATCAGAGAGGCATTTTTGTTATCTAAAACACTATAAGATCCTAATGTGCATAAAGTAGCCACATTCTACATAACCCACTGGTAAATAGAGCTACCTTGTTGGTGCTATAAATTTGTTGATATATTCACTAAAGTACCCTTCACATAGATCAGTCGGAAAAAAGTGATCACCAAGTCTTTCACCACCCTTGATGTCATTACTCTTTAGAAGTCTTAGAGATGTATGTAGAGTACGTTTAATTGTCTGCTAACATGAAAGCTTTGTCTGTTACAGGACCTTAGAAATTATCAGTATACTTTGCATACCATAGACAACCTGTTTGTTCATGTGGAAATGGGTAGAAGCTGTATTAAAATACCCCTAAGGAAGTATAACGAGGTGAGTAAAAAACCACGCTGTTTAGCTTTCTAATCCAAACTGCTTTAGTCTTTATTTTTCATATAATACCAGTCACATCTTTTAACATGAGCTCTTTTTAAGGGGAAAAAAAAAAGGGGCGGTGTGGTTCTTAAAGGTTGTAATGTTTTTATTCTGTAGTCAGTTTTCAGGCAGTTCTGCAAATGAATTCCCCACTTGACAGCATCTTTCTAGATTACTTTGCCATTTGCTGTGCAGTAGACTCTCTGAACTTTAAACTAATGTAAGCACGTGATGGGGTGAGGGGGAGCACAATTTTCTTCTTCTTGGACGTGTTGAAAAGTGGATAATGATGAGTGAAAAGTTGAGCTTTAGGATAACTGTTAAATGCTGAAAAATCAGCAGTTTCTTCAAAATCTTTTAGCACATATTTTTGAGGATTATCTCTTACACATTTCCTGATGATGGTGTTTTGTTTAAAACTTAAAATCTTTCTTGCCAGTGTAGTTTTTATTATAATTTGCTTACTTCAACTTAAAAAAAAAAAAAAAAACCAAAACAAAAAACCCCCCCCCCAAAAAAAAAAAACAACACCAACCCTGAATAGTAAATTGCATGAGGCTTAATGCATATTTTAGCCTTAAGGCCAACAAAATCCCTACAACTGATATGTTCTGCATTGTCTAGCGGTACTCAGGCTTACTCATTCCTTTCAACTCAAGTAGTATTTTTCATCATGCTTAATGTTCTTCCAGCTAGTCATGGCAAACTGTTGTTCAAAATCTCTGGCATTAACTAAGTGAATAATTCTTGGCATTTGTTTTGAGAGCTGGATTTTTCTAATGTCTTGTATTTAAAATGAGTACTGCGAAGTGAGATTTGTCAGTTTAATGACAAATTTTGTATTGACAGGTAATGAAGGTGATAAACTCTTCTAATGAACATGTGATTAGCATTGGAGCAAGTTTTAATACTGAAGCAGATTCTCACTTAGTGTGTGTGCAGAATAATCATGGCCTCTATCACACACAAGCAGTCAGTGCTACTGGACATCCTAGGAAAGGTAAGCTGTGCAGTTTGGCTTGTGGAGAAAAATTACATTTCTAGAGGAGAAATGTAAGTTCACTTTTAGGCTGCAAGGAAAATATGTGTTCCCAGTAAATTGTTGAGATAAAAAGTTAGCATTCAAGCAACCAAGTAATTTAAATGCAAAATAAAATGTTGCTGGTTTATATCAACACTTCGCTACCTTTTACAAATGTTATATTAAATGAAGGCTAATACTTTTCCTTGTTTCAAGAAGGGTACTAATACAGGTTACATTTTCAGACATAATCAGATTCTTTACATATTTCAAAATTAAATTTAATATTAGTGTGAATTGGGAAATATATTTACATATGTAAACAAATAGTCTAAATAACTGAGTGTATGAAAATACGGTAACAGTGAGTACCTCTGTACAACACCTAGCAAACTGCTACAACGACCTGTACAGAGAATAGTGCAGAGGTACCTCTTAAGGTCTGAAAGTAATACAGCTGTGCAGCATATCAGTGCATCTGGGCTGATGAGTTGTGCTTTTTAACAAGTCCCATTAGTTGGGGGAGAACTCCAGATTGACAGGACTGTACTCTTACCATCTCTGCTGCCGGCTTGAAAAGTTGTTCTGTGTTTTATTAAGCAAAGCACTGTGTGTAACTAACAAATCTATGAATGGAGATTCACTTACGTAATTTTCTTTCAGTTGCTTCTAGCACCACTGAAAATGTTCTAAACTTCAGGAATATCTTCTGTAAATAAATTTAAAAGTTGAATGGCATTACTGTTTTAATTAAAGGACAAAAAAAACCTCAAAAAGAAAACCTCTCACCGCTGTTTCTTCAGCTATGTCTCCTCTTTGTATATGGAACTTTTCTGGCTTGCCTGTGTGGCTTGCCGCCAGTATCTTAAAAGGATACTGTATGCTCTCAAAAAGGAACTTAACAAAGCTGATCTTTTTTTGCCAAGGACCAATTGGAAAAAATTATTCTCTGTTTAGAGAGCTATGCTCTGTATCATCCTGTCAGTAAGAGATTTCTACTAGCTCTTTCAGTATAGTAGTACCTTTTTTGCCTGCGTTTTTAAAAAGGAGTTCAAGTTAAATGTTAGTGATGACAAACTCGAGTGGTATGAAGTGGTACTACTCACTTTATTCCTACTTTTTCTAGTTACAGGTGCAAGTTTTGTGGTGTTTAATGGAGCCTTAAAAACTTCTTCAGGATTTTTAGCTAAATCCAGTATAGTTGAAGGTAAGAATTTTCCTATGTGATTTCTTCTTAAGACAACTTTAAAAAAAAAAAAGGCAAGATCTTTATTTCTCATTAAGCTAAACTTCAGGTTTTTTTAACTTTGTAGAAAACCTACTGCAAAGAAGTGCTGTATAAAAAAACACATGCTAGTTCACCTAGTTGTTCTAAAATAGTAATACTAAGTTTTTGCTTTATTCAACACAAATCTGTCCTTTACGGCTGCCTGTATCAAACTATTTTCATTGCTGTATTGATGAATACATATATAGACACATAAATGCAAAAAAATTTTAAGATTAGTCTAAGATTGATCTTTTAGTCTTAGTTCTGTTGACAAGAAAGCTTTTCATTACTTCCTCTTTCATGTAACATTTAATGCTGTAGTTGGGGGACGGAGTCAGTTTGATGTGCATTTATTAATGAGCTGTAGGAGAGGGTTGGTCCCACTAGAATTTAAGCCAAGATTCTACTAAAAAGCTGTGCTACTCTTTCTGTAGATAAGTTGGAATTTTAACTGGTTTTCTTCTAGATGGACTAATGGTACAAATAACACCAGAAACTATGGAAAGCCTACGACAGGCGTTAAGAGACAAGAAGGACTTTAAAATAACTTGTGGCAAAACGGATACAGGAGACATAAAAGAATATGTAGATATCTGCTGGGTAGAAAATGAAGAAAAAACAAACAAAGGGTAAATGTATTACCAAAGCAAAATATCTTAGAGTTCTTGTTCACAGTTTTCAAATATCCATCTTTAATTTCTTGAAATTAATCTAAGGTATTTTTATTGAAAGAAAGTACTTGATACTAAAATTTGAAATGGGATAGAATGGTAAACTGCCTGCAGTCCTCTAGATGTCACTAACAGAACAATTTTGCTTGTAGTTCACCAAAATTTAATACTGTTTTTTCTGTTCAGGAAGTTGACAGGAAAAGTGTGTGAACCCTCAGTTCATTCGAAAGTCCTCTATCAAATCAGTAATCAGTTTGTGGGAGGATGCAATTAACCACTTTAAGCTCCCTTGTTCGGGTGGGCTTGGAAGTACATAGTACTGCCCTTGGCCATTCCCTGCAGGAATGCCAGCATTCAGCAAAGCAGAATGAGATGCAGGACATATTTATTGGATGTGATTTGAATTCTTGTTTATGTAGCTTCAAATTTTAATTATACATCACCAACTCAAACTTTGTCTCATCTTAAGTTGTTTCTCAGGCCATGGGTTTGACTTGGTATGCCTTTTCCTGTGGCTTCTCTGACCAATTAGAACAAACAGTGGTTTACCTGAGATGGTTTATAGCTTCTTAAACCTGTAAGATCAGGTTTTTATTAAGTGTTGTCTGTTCCTTATTTAGGATATTTCTTTTTGTAACATCTGTATTTTCACAATGCAAGTCCTGTATTACATTTTGTTGTAAACCTGTTTAAATAGACTTTAAGGATGGCTAAACATTATTTCATACAAGTTTATTCAATCTAAATCATTAAATGTTGTTTTAATTATTAACTATACTATTATCATCCATAGAATTTTAAGCCCAGTTGATGGAAAATCAATGGAAGGAACTCAGAGTGAAAAAGTACTACAAGGCAGAGACTTCGAAAGAGAGGCAAAAGTTATGAAGTGTACCGAAGTTAGTAAATTACATTGTTCTTGAGCCTTTTTGCTGTGTTTTAGAATAGTTAAGTGGTAAAGTGATCATACTAAATGATACTAGTAAAGAAACTAACTTATTTGATGTGTAGCCCTATTGATAGACAGAATGTTCTCCATAGCTCTTAGGTAAGTCTACATACGTTTCTGGTTTTATTCTCTGAAAAAGTCTGTTAGCATTGATAAATCTATAAATAGATAATTCAGATATTCCCAGTCACTTACGTATTTTGATTGAATAGACAAAACATTAGAATACTTCGCCTGCAAACAAGCATTATAGCTTGCTCTGTTCTGCATTTATATGTAACTGACTTACTCTTTTCCCTACTTTGTAATATAACCAGGCTGCTGACTGTACTTATCCTTTTTGTAATTTCAGGTATACTATTTTCTGAAGGACCATGAACTATCCAGTCCTGTTCCTCACCAGTTTGCTAAAGAGATTGCTATTGCCTGCAGTACTGCTCTTTGTCCACACCTTAAAACCTTGAAAAATAATGGGATGAATAAGATAGGCCTAAGAGTTTCTATTGACTCAGATATGGTAATCTTTCAGCTTTTATTGCAGACACTCCATTTCAACTGAAACCTCGTTCTTGTAAAGACCTTGGATCTCTTTCTGAACGTTTTTAGTTTTTTGCCCTACCCCAGATCCAGTCTGAGGATGAAATTTCATGAGGAAGCTGTCTTAATGACTAGTTTTTCTTGAAAGGAATAGTCCTGTTTCCTTATTCTGCCCAGTTCCCTAATAGCTGCTTGCAGTAAGCTGTCAGTCCTTCCCTAGCTCTAACTCTCTCTGGCACTCATCTGCCTCCAAGGTGAGTCAGTTTAGAGAACTGTAGAGCTAATTTTCTGATACTTTTCTTGAAGTATGTAGTTTTGCACTGGTTTTGCTCCCTAATGTAGTTCAGTAAGGGATATTTGCACCAAAGTCTGTACAGCAGAGAAGGACAGGTCTGCCCAGCTGAGGATGGAAGAGTGGGAAGGCAAGACTATCTAGCATGTGATGCCCCGCAAAAGATGACAAAGCTATCAAACAGTTTAGTTCCTTGCCTCTGAAGGTGTTCTGTGTTATACTTCCTTACCTTTTTGAGAGAAGCTGAAAATACAGTCCTGAAAATCCAGTTTCCAGTAGTATATTTTGAAATTAACCTAACAGTAACTGTGTTACTACCATATATAGTCAGATCACTCTTGGACATGGGACTGAAACAGAGGAAGAGGATGGGTGGCCCTGTAAACCCAGGGGGACTGTTGCATGCTTCTCAATGGCAAGCTTAATATCATGATTGACTTCAAAACCCATCCAGTTGCCAGTGTTTGAATGTTATTTTGTCATTTCATGCTAGCTGAAATATTCTTTTACCAAGATACTATGCTTCTGTGTTGTCTTGTTAATACAAAAAGTGTTAATACAACATGAATATTTTTTCCTTCTAGGTTGAGTACTTAGCTGGATCTGGAGGTTGCCTTCTTTCACAGAACTATCTGAATGAACTGGACAATGCTCTGATTCCTGTGATTCATGGTGGGATGTCAGATCCCACAAGTCTACCATTGAAAATGGAATTAATATTTTTTATTATAGAACATCTGTTTTGATGAGGCTGATTACAAGCAATATACTGATTTGCTAGATCTGAACACCAAAGTTACAATGCTACAAACACTAAAAATGTTAAAGTTTTTAAACCTGTTATGTTTTAATAGATTTTTTAAACTGTTTTTTAAAACCCTCAAATCCCCTCTGGTTACTTTACCACAAAAGAATTGTAGTTTGTAATGTTTCCTAAAGTTCTGAAAGTTTACACTTAATACAGATGCAGGAGAGGGCAGGTTTTGTTACCTCTTTACACAGTTGTAGCATTTACTATATGTAGTGTAAATTTAAGCCATACTATCTTGCCTCTTAACCTCAGATAAATGTGTTACTGAAAATTGCTATGGTTAGATCTGATCTCTCCAGCATGTGCTTTCTGTGTGCAATGAGCTAAACACTGAAGTAGAAGCTGGCACAAAACTGTTTTCTTGCCATTTGAGATTCAAATACGAGATCTTCTGTAGCTGACTGCAAACTTAATGTGTCTGTCCAAAATACAAGTGCACATCGTCTGACACTTGTTTATGGTCAGCACAAGGAAGAATTCTGCAAGTATGTTTATGAAGACTTTGTTGTTGAAGTTCTTAATATCAGGATGTTACGCAGGTGCTTTGGGAACATAGGGTCTGAATTAGTTTTTTTACAGAGTAACTGATTTCTTTCTTGTGTTTATAAGGATTTATCAAACTCAAAAGGATGCTATTTTTATAAATACTGCTGATTTTTTTCTTTACTCTGTGCTTGGGAGTCCTGATACAATTTGACCTTTCAAGGATGAATAAAAAAAAACAGATTACCCTTGATGTAATCTACACTTAGCAATAAGTCAGACAAGAATTCTGCAATCTTTTTCTGCTTCCTGTCTACTGCTTTTGCCACCTCTTAGTAGCCACCTGTACTTTCAGGGAGAATTGATGTATTAAGTGTGAATTTTCAGGAACAGGTTGACTTTTAGTATAACTGAGGTTCTTGTATAGTACGTATTTTTGATATTGGGTCATTAAGATCTATTTATGATTTTTTGTGATGCATGTGATTTGTACTGAGATTCAGCAAACCATAATTGCGGTTTGGTTAACTGTCACACAACTGTTTATCAAGAATAGAACCAAAACTAAGTATATACAAGATCTGTTTTGTTTTCAGTAAAAATGCTGGTAGAATTTTATGAGACTATTGAAACTTTGATGCCTTCTTGATGCTAATAGGGGATATCTTATGTTTTTGTATCAAAAACAATTTGTAACTTAACATAATCTGCTTTGCTATCACCTGTGCTTCAAAATACTGGTTCTAGAAGTGTTCAAGCGTCGAGATCTTACCCTGGAGGAAACTCAGGCAGCATTTGAGCTAATTAATGTGAGAAACTGCCGTTCTGGAGAAGAGCTGAAGATCACACCACTTGTGGTATGAACCAGTTGTGTTCTTGCTTGGGGATGAGCTGCAACAGGACCCTCGAGGAAGCGAGCGGGGCAGGTCGAACAGCAGTGAGGGGCTGTGGCTGGGGTGGCTGTAGCCCTGCTCCTCGGAACAGTGAGGGTGAACCAGCGCTGCCCATCTCTGCGCGTAGGGGGAACCGGAGGAACGGCTGACTCTTGCCACTTGTCCTGTACTAAGTAATGATCAGTAAAGAAAGTTAACTAAAATGCTTAATGGTTTACTTCTGGTTTTTTAAAACAAACAAACAAACAAAAAAACCAAAAAACAACTTAGATTTTTGGGGGTCCCTTTCCCGCCGCAGCCCCTGAGGGGGCGGCCGCCCTGGCTGCGCGCCGCCGGTTCCGCTTCCTGCGGGGACACCCTCCTCCTCCCCCCTCAGCGCCGCCGAGCGCGGCCCCTCGCTGCTCCGCCGCGGGCCCCAGCACGGCGGCGGCGGCCCCGCGGGGCCCAGCCCGGCAGCCGCCCGCCTCAGCAGGCGGAGGCGCGCACCCTCCACCCCCTCCGTCCCGCCGCAGCGGCGGGGCGGGCCCCGGCGAGGCGATGGCGGACGAGGCGCAGGGTAAGAGCTGCGCGGCGGCGGGCCGGCCGTGCTCCCTCTCTTCCCCCCTCCCGCCCCGGCCCCGCGGGGAGCGCGGCCCGGCGAGCGGCGGGGCTGAGCGGGGGTCTCCCTTCGCGCCGCCGCAGGCGCCTGGAGCCAGGAGGCGGTGGATCACTTTCTGAGGGCGCAATGCATCAGAGCGAGAGACGCGGCCGCCATCAGGTGGTTCCACGCCGCCAACAGCAAGGCCCGGGCCGGGGAGGCCGCCAGCAGTAAGTGTGAGCCGCCGCCGCCGGCCCTGCCTTCGGGCGGCCGCCCCGGCGCTAAGGTTGAGGGTCGGTAGAGAGAGGGGCCTGGTCGTGCCCGTCGGGCGCTCCCGGTTTGTCTTCCAGGCGAGGCTCCCGGCGCCTGCGCATCCCAGGACGGCTGTCTGTCCCCGCGAAGCACCGGTCCGGCATCGCGAAGGGCCGGGTTTGGAGGTGGTGCCCTTCTATTAGACAAACTCGCTTGGTTGCCGGAAAGACAGCCCGCTTCCAGGCGTGCAGGCCCCGTCTCAGGTCAGACCTTCAGATTCATAAAGCCCTTCAGCCCCCCGCCCCCCAGCACACCGGTGCCAAGGTTAAGGAGTCTTCTGGTTTCAGGCACTCAAGCTTCTCCGGAGTGTTGTTCAGTTTATATGTTTGTGTAGGGGAACGCAAAAGCTGTTGCAGCTAAAACTGGTTTCTCTGATGTCATACTGAGGTTAGACCACAGCTCAGGGGCACGCCAGCCTGGGCAGCAGTGGTCCAGTTGTCCCTGTCCATTCCTCTCTGTTCTGATGGTGGGTCACCCTTCCCCCTGTGCTGACACTTCTGTTTGTGCAGCTGCTCAGGAAGACAAAATGGAAGTGACCTGATTAGAAGTCCATCCATCCCTCCATCCGTGGAGTAACAGTGCTGTTAAAAAGGCAGCAGTCGGTGGAGCAAAACCTCATGGGGAAATTTTCGAGCTGGCTTTGCCCCGGGTGCCTGCTGAGCAGCAGCTGCAGTGCCTGTGAGGATGGGTGCTTGTGAGGCTTTGTCGGGGCTATATTGCAAAACTTGTCCTGTCTTCCTGAAACAGTTAAGGATTCCTGGGTAGTTTTCACCCTGTGTGGATGGATCTTCTAGGTCTTAGGCTGATTTGAAGTTGCGTAATGTTGTAACACACTGGGTGTTATTTCTTGGATTCTACAGGACAGTTTTATTACTTCTTTCCTCCCCTATTTTGTTCAAAATGATTAAAGTACTTCAGGTTATTTGTGAGCAGTTTATTTCAGTAAATTTTAATTTCATTTATGTGAATACTAGGAAAATGTGTAATTTACTTATGTAATTTTACATGTAATTTGCTTTCTATTGGCTGTGTAATTATTATTGTATTTTTTATTATTTCAGTTTAACTGTAAATATTGAATTCTCTGTAAAGCTGGTAGCACTGCCCAGACTCTCAGATGCTTCGCATTATAGAAAGCTGTTTTCAAGAGCTTGCAGCATTCCTAAGATTTCCACTCACTTGTCTTGTGTTTCAGCTACTTTTCCTGGCAGATGTTTCTGACTGGCTGACTTTTTTTAAAGTTTTGGCTGAGGTAGGTTGGTCAGTTTTGAGAATGAGACAAGGGGAGTACTCAGTCTCTGGCAGTGTTAAAATCTTCTGGTCACCTTTTTTCTAAAAGGCTCTGTCTGGAACCCTGTTTTAAGAGGAAAATACTTGAAATTTCTCAAGGGTGGATTCACATGTTGGATGTTCATTTTGCTGTTTGTCTGAAAAAAATGTGGTTACTTGGCCAAATGTATCAACAAAGGTCAGTTTTCACATGCTTATAGGTTTCTAAAGAGTTCAATGACTAAAATACCCAAAGCGATGCATCTCTGTTGGTCACACTGGTTGATCTTTATGGAGTAAGTGTGGACAGTCCAGTGGAAAGTAGAAAGACTTGCCCTGTAATTGTTACTCTGAAGCAGATACTGGAACAATTGGATTCGCTTCTGTTAGAGCATTTGTTTTTTAAATCAACAGGTGACGTTCACATGATAGAAGCAGATGTTCTTCTTCGTGGTGGCAAGGGAGGAAATGGAGAGCCTATCATGGCTCATCCACCTGAAACAGACAGTGACAACACATTGCAGGAATGGCTAAAAGAGATTGTCAGCACAAATAAAGGCATCAAGCTGGATTTTAAGAGGTATCTCAAGACAAAAAGATTTTTACATTGTTTGTGTTCTTACTAATTAACAATTCTACAGGTAGTGCTAGCTATCTTTTGGCGATGTTAGACCAAACTTTTTCTTACTGTGCAATTTAGTGTATTCCTTCCTGAACAGAAAATGAGGAAATATAAGCAGTATTACTAAATGCATTACAAGAATAAAAGCTTTAAAAGTGTTTTGAACTGAAAACAATTATTTCATATTCAGTGAATTAGTTACTGTGTTGCTGTTGAAATGATAGTGCCTGTCTGGAAAGCTCCTATCAGTTTTCTGCTTGTGCAAAGGAATTGGGAAAGACAACCTTCCATTGGGGAAATCAGACAGTGGCTCCAAGGCTGCAAAAGGGGCAGAGTCCTTGGGTCTCTCTGCCTGGCAGCACACAGGTCTCTCCTGCTGTCACCCAGCTTTCTTGGTGTCATTCTCTACCATGGAAGGGGAATAAAACTGTCAAGATTTTTCAAGGACCTTCTGAAAAGCTAGTTGAAAAGCCAACTCCCAGGTCTGCTGAAGTTCATAATAATTTAGAAACATCATCCCATACCAGCATGATACCTCTATTTTCCCAGAGCTTTTTATTTTTCCCCCCAAAGAAGAGGAATTCTCTATCCTGATCAGCTCCAGTACTAGCAATCTATGGGGGATGTCTCAATTCAAGAATTAGGTATACTCCTTTAAATATCTGATCTCATACGACATACGAGGTGGTGGTAGATTTCTTCAGCATGGTTTGTAATACAAGAAAATTGTCCTGCTTTTTGTGTGATGAGGTGCATGTATAGTGAAGTGAATTCAGCTCAGTCTAACTTAATAAATTTCAGAGGTTCATTTAGAATTTTAACCATTAGTTCTTTCATTGTCTTTAATGAAAAATGCACCTGAAAACCCCATGAGATTGCCTTGAAAAATTTGAAATGGGATTCAAATATGAGCTGTGATTTTCAGACATACCTCTGCAACTCCCAACTTCAGCTTTGTCTGAATTTGCATGTACAATGTCTGTTTTTGCAGCAGATGGAGAATCCACCTCCACATTAAAAAGAGCTTCATTAATGTCTAAGTATGCTATAGAAATGCAAAAAACCCCAGCTAAATAGTTCTAAAATGTGGTTCGTACCTGTTGTTCTGTGTAATGCAATCACAGTTTTCATGTGAAAGTTCATAAAAATACAAAAGATGTGAGCAGGCTAAATGCTTTTATTGTTACAGAGTCTGTCTGCCTGGACAGAGAAGGGAAAGGACAAGAGAAGTAGGTGTTTGTTTGGGTTTAGTTGTTGGGGTTTGGGGTTTTTTTTCATTTTAATTACTGGTTAAATTAATTTTAAAACATCTACCTCTTATTTTTCCACAGGGAATTTTCAGCCAAGTGCAGTGATTTAGAAAAGCTTTTAAAATTATGTTGCATTATAAAAGTCTAATTGTATAAAAGCATTTAAAAAATACAAGCACACAGTACAGATACAGTCAAATGAGTGATAACAGAATTTGGTGTTCTTTTGGATAATGTTTCTTTGGATACCATTGCTGAAGTTTTGAAGATTATTTCAACAGCATTTATAGGAAATATTTTGTATATTTCTAATCTGTCAGTTTGATTGACCACATAAGCACGTTTCCTGCTGGCTTTATCTACGGGAATGAATATGTTCTGCAAAAGGACTTGAGGGTCCTGCATCAAAAATGCCAAAGTCATTCCAAAGGGAGCCAGCAATACATTAGAATTTTCCAGATGCTTTGCAATAAAAACAGTGCTGTCTGGGGGCTTTTTTTATTTATTTCAAGAGATTCTGCTTTGGGCTTTTTTCTTTTTACATTATTTTGTACTGTGTCGTAGGAAGGCTTTGTACTGGCTTTGACATCCTCTATATATGGAAAAATGTGACCTGCTCCAGCCTCAGACAATGGGAGAAATACTTGAGCCAATAATGTTAACCCAAGCCATTACTAGCTTTTCCCTAAGACTTTAGCTAATAACGACTGAAAGCATTGAGTGGAATTCCTGCTGCTCTGCAGTTCTCTCAGCAATACAAAAGTTAAAATGTACAAAATGTCTTTTCACAGGAAACAACACAGGCAGTTGAGGGGACAATTTTTAGCTTTAGAGCTCGCCTCCTGTAACAGCTGGCTGCCGTTCCCATTTTTGGCTGCAGATCTTGACATGATTCATCTGACCTCATCATGACCCAGGTTAGGGAATAAGTTGGTACAGAACCATCCCTGCAAAACAATGAGAATAGTTGTTTACCACTTTATGTCTCCGAACTCACTGCTGCGGAGGCAAGCATCAGCACTGGTGTAAGAGGCTGGAGATACAATGGCCTTGGAATTGGGAAGACGTGGTAGCAGTTAACCATCATCTCTGTTGTTCAAACAAGCACCTGGAGTGTGTAGCCTGTGGCTTATATCCATGTAAGCTGGAGCAGTTGTGATCCTCTCCTTGCTCTTCATGGTGCCCTTCCTTTTCCTGGTGCTCCAGTGGCACCCAGAGGGACCAGTTTAGGATGTTGAACCGGGAAACTAACCCTGCAGAACAACATTGTGGCATATTGCTTCTTTCCCACACAACATGAAGAATTTTCTATTAGCTCGGTTCTGTATCAGGTCATGGCAAGATTTTGCGGAAAACCTAGAAGGTGGCTTATTCAGAGCTTTTTACAACTCACAGGAGAAAACACAGGTCCTTACTATTAGTAAGGAAACCACAGCTCTGACCATAATGATTCTAAATTCCTGAATGTTACATAGAATATTGATTAATTTGCTGTGAAAGAAAAAATATGTATTTCCTTGGCATTCATTCCTTTTCCCCATTACTCGCATGTTTCCTTTCCTTCCACCGTACTGCTATTTTGAAAGTTTTGGTAGGATAGAGAAAGGCTATTGTTTGCTGTCTAGTTATGCTTTTTCTTTTGATTTGAGAGAACGGTGAGAATATGTGACTTAAAATATTTTGTTAAATGCTTAGAAGTGGTGCTACACTGGTTGCTCAAGCGACTACATCTCATACTTAATAACTAGCTGTAGGATGAACATCTGATGGGCAGAATTCTTCATGCTGCCACTACTATGCCACACTTTTGATCTGTGGGAACAACCACTGCGGAAGTGTTAGAGCCTGCGGTGGCTTACTTAATTAAAATCCTTCCTAAGAGTTCAAAAAAACATCCAAGTCTTAACAGGTCAGGAGTTGGAAGAGCCATGAGATAAGCACCATGAAGTAGATCATATTGGGCAGCAGGGAGACCAGAGGCTTACGCTGCTTTACACCAGCAGTAATAGTCATCTTATGGCAGAAAATGCCCTCAGCATTTGCTCTGGCTCACAGAGAGTTTCATTAACGTACCCATCTAGATATGTACTGCACATTTCCTGTCTTCAGTCAGAGGTGTCTCGTCTCACCCATGTGTACAGCCTAGAAGCCGTACAGCCTTCCCTGCAGCTTCTTGAGCATGTGAAGCAGCATTTGAGGCGACCTGTGTGGATCAATGCAGACATCCTACCGGGACCTAACGGAAGGAATTCTGTAGTGGATGCAGAAGGGTTCCTCGACACTGTCACTTCATTTTTCCCAGATGTAACCTTATCGCTGGGATGGACAACTGGCTGGCACCCTGACAAACACAATAAAGGTAAAGATGGAAAATTTAATGCTTACACTGCATATACACTAATAGTGAATGTGAGAAGAATTATTTTGTTTATTGGTGTATATTCCAGTGTTTTATAGCAATTAGTTCAATATTTGAGTTGCAGCAGAACTGTATAAAAATCCTGGTATTGTTGTTGTTAAACAGTATTTTTGTTCCTCATTCGCACATATTGAGGAATTTCTGGGGACAAATTGCTTATGCCCTGTTCCAGGTAGTCTGCTCCCTGAATCCTAGGAGGAGGATTGGTTGGATAACTGGAATTCTGGCATGTTTCCTGAAGAAAAATAGATTAGCTGGAAATTTAAAACCCTATCATTGTGCTTTTGCAGTAGATAACTGAAATCAAATTGTAGGCCAACATTGTTTTTAACATTTCATTTCTGTTGAATAATTGAATTTTTGCAGTAAATTTTCCAATTCATTGCTGTTAGTAACTTTTTTAAATCTCAGGTTTACAGTCTAATTGAAGTTTCTTATGGTTAATCCCTAAGTTCAATTTAGATGCTGAACATGTAACCTTTATCCTAGGGTGCTTTTTACAGGCTTCCTCCCATAATTCTCATAGCTGCTTTCTTAGGGTGTTTTACTCCCATGCACATACATTTGTGTGCAGTAGTGTAGTCCTCACCAATACCGTCTGTGACTACAAGGGCAAATTTACACACCTTTTCAAATAGCTCATTGTTCATCAGCAAGATTTAATATTGTGTTATGAGGATTTTGCTGTATGTTACACAGCAATTTTATTAAACTGTATAGGACTTTGTCCAAAGTATTTTCAGTGCGGTAAGAAGTTGCTGGAAAGAATGTACTGGATGTACTGTACTGAGTAATCTTTTTTAATAACTGTAACTTTTATCTCCATTCTAAATTTCAGTTTATGGTGATGCTAATTAAGCGTGTGTAAGACATGAGAAAAGCAGCTTATTTGACTGATTTCAACGACAAGTTGCTGTTTGCCCAACAAAATCTGTTTTTTTAGGATTTGGTGCTTTTAAATCTTTTCAGTCACCACATTGCATATGAGTACTTGAGAAAAAAATATTAACTGTTATTGAGGTTAAGATTTTCATAGCCTGTAGAAATAAGAGAATATTAAATACCATTTAAACTAGCTCCAGTGCTTGTAGAAATCTCAACAGCAGGCATGTGAAGCATTTT
The DNA here is from genome assembly GCF_047716275.1 of Strix uralensis. Classification (NCBI taxonomy): domain Eukaryota; kingdom Metazoa; phylum Chordata; class Aves; order Strigiformes; family Strigidae; genus Strix; species Strix uralensis. Next base: position 7,953,530 of record NC_134012.1, on the reverse strand, counting down.
AGTTTGCTTGAGTTTAGCATTTTTTAAGTACAAAATTTTACACGCTTCATTCTTTATAATTTAAAGTCTTTTCCTGCATTCATTCAGGTTTTTTCTAAATTTTTCAAAATGTTTCTGGTTTTTAAGGGTCACTGTCAATTTAAAACTAGTCCATGTTGAAGTCAATGGCAACACTGGTTTTTAGAGCGAGAGCAAAGATACAATTTCCTGGGCATTAGAAAATACCACATTCTATAGCTTTATGTAAAATAACACTGCAATTAATAGAAATAAATATTTTCAACATAAGTTTATTTTTCTGTATTGGTATTGCTTTTCTACTCTGGGACAATGACTTTTTTTGTTTATAATGATTTCATTTTAGAGTTATTTTCACAAAACCCATGTTTGCTCTTGTATTACTTTGCAACCTAGCTGTTCTAGAATTTATTGTGTCTTTATAGAGGTTGTATTTGTGAAGAATTCTTTTTAATCAAATGGTCTTTATTGTAGGATATGATTGGATGATGGTGAAAGAAATGGCTCAGATATGCAGTGCACTTCCCCAGCGTGTAACTTTCCCTGTAAGAGCAGCATTAGTACGACAGTCAATATCTGAGCTCTGCTGGTTAATGCAGCAGTCAGATAGGTAAGTTTGAGGGCCTGTATTTTTAGCTGTCTTTATTACAAAGACACATACTTGTTTATATTAAGTATAGCACAGTTATGTATACATACTTATTCCTTACATTGAAAATATTTTTTCTTCTAGATTAATTCCTTCAGTTCTTACATTGTGTTGTCATACAGAAGTGGTCACTATTCATTTCTTTGAAATAATAAAATTCCAAAAGCCTCTTTTAAAATTACTTAATATATGTAGTGAATCTTATGTAGGTTTGTAATGCAGTTGCACTATAAACATTTCACAAGAAGAATGTAGTTAAATAGACCAAGTAGTTGGATGTTGCAATTTGGAATTAATTAAATTTAAATATTTACATTTTATAGATACTTTTTATTGGATTCAGTATTTATATTTTCTGTAATAATGCGACGTAAAAACATTAAAGGTGATTTTTAGATTGAAAGTTAATGAATGTTCTACGAAGCTGATTTTGCTTAAGTACTTGAAATACAGAGAGAGAAATGAGAATTAAACATTTGTAACTGGGAAATTAATTTCAAAACATTGTTGTGTTAAGACATTGTGAATTGTGCCATTCTCAAATAAGTCCTCATTGGATACAAGCATTATTCCCACTTAAATACTAGGATTTTTTCCTTTACCTCATCATAAAAATCCTGATTTTCCTTAGTGGCTTGGTTAGAAGACAGAAATTCCTGAGCCAATTTTGCTGATGTACAACTAAACTCTGATTTACCTGTATTTTAGATTAGTATAGTTTTAATAAACAAAAGGGAAGAACTAAGTGTTTGTCATGTGGAGATTGTGGAAGGTAATGCTTTTAACTTCAATTGATGCTTCAAAGTTCTTCAGGTTTTTTTAAGAGTTATAATGAAGTCTGTGCAATTAATGAGAAAAATGTGATAAAGTACAGAAGATACATTCAGTTATCAGATGGCATTGCTGCACATCACATACGTGACAAAACAGAGAGTATGAAAATTACCTATAACTGAGGTTGCCTCATTATTTTCTGTTGTAATACTCTGCTTGTAACTGTTTATTACTTTGTCAGACTTTAAATGCTCAGCCTGGTAAATGTCTTTGCTGGATGTCTGCTTAAGATTTTTTATTTTATTCCTTGCTAGGTTTGGCAGAACAGTTCATAGAAGGACCAGGCTACGGATAAATTGTTCTGGGTGGTGTAGGATTGTCCATCTTAAAATTTTGCAGTCCTCCTCGGGAAGTTCTAGCAAGTTTAGCTTTAGGAGCAAAAACTTGAAGTTTGACTGGAGCCAAATTGTGTGACTTAACCTCTGTAATGAGGAAAAAGAAAAGTGTCAGGGGAATAGAGACCTCTGCAAATTTTATTTTGTGTGTGTCAACTAGAGGTTTATTTCAAGACTATCAGTTGTATTCTTCAGCTAGTCTGTCTGTACCAAGCATTACGAGTGCCCTGAGTGCAGCCTAGGATGTGTTTGATCATGTCTGTATCTGGGGGTAGTGTTTTGATCCAGCAAGTGCTTTTCCCAGTAACTTGAAGTCACTGTGGTAATAAGAAGATTGGAGAGACTCTCAGTGCTGTCGGTTGTAGCACAAATGCAGGGTAGAGAGTGATGACTTCTTACATGGGTGTAGAGGGGTGAGGAGGGCAGGGACATACAGAACTGTTAATTCTGAAAGTGCATAAATTGTGGTTGCTTAACTTTGAAATGTAAAGGAGGTTAAGTTTTTGGTATGTAACTACATTCCTAGAATTAAGATACCACAGTCCTAAATATTTTTAGGAGCTTATTAGTGCAGTGTCTTTCTGCCTTACATGCTTTCTTAAGATAATAACATACTCTTTTTTTTCTCTTTTTTTTGTTTTTTTCCTTTTTTTGGATATAGATACAGCCTCACTGTTTGGACAGGAAAGGAAGATGTGTATTCTATAGAAGATTTGCTTTACATCCGAGAAAACTTTGATAAAAGTAGGGTGTATTATGACATCTTAGAGCCACAAAATTCTGAATTCAAAAAAGCCATAGGAGTAGAATAGTAGATACAGAGCAGGCAATCTCTGACCTTATAGCACTTAGTGTCTTTAAACATGAAGATTTCTTGCTCAGGGAAATATATTTTCCTTCCCAAAAGAATTGTATAGAACACAGCTGTGGTTATTGGAGGAGTTTTTGCATAACACTTTACTGAAAGGCTTCTCAAATAGAAATTTAATACCCTCTTTAATAGGTCAGAATTGTTACTTACTCATCATATGCACATTCCCTCTCATTCACCCAGTGGCGTGTAGTAAAGGCTACTCACGTTACCTAAATATACTAGTACTTCTTCCCTGCAAGTATGTAAAGAGGAGAATGACCCCAACTGATAGTTGTGGACCACAGTAGTTTACTCCTAACTGCTTTTGTGTAAGGCAAAGTCTATGGGACAGTCAATCTCTACCAAAGCCTGGTTTTGCCGGGGAGGACGAGAATCTAGACTGTATTAAGTACAGAACTTGCAGTTCCCAAAGGGGTTATTTTGTAGCTTATCTTGATACACTACATTTTTAATGCCATTGCATCTGATAATGCTCTCACTCCTCATCAACAGAAGATTCTGTTTGCTAGATGTGGAGAGTGGGATCTGCGATGCTAGACATTCCAGGGAGAAAGAATGGTTATTTTTACTGAATTAAAATGAATCAGGTTCTCTGCAATGTGGTGACTATGCATGCCACACCATGGCTTGCTTCCGTGCTTTCTGAGCCATCAGCAGCGTAGTCCTTGGATTGTGAGAAGGCTGAGCTGGAGTTGCAGCTGTGCTGCAGGAGCTGCTGGGGCAAACAGAACCCCCAAAATGAAGAACAGTCCTGTCCTGTACATAGAGCACAAAGATGGATTACAGTGAGGTACACATCAGAGAGCATCAAAAGAGCTGTAGTGTTTTGTAAGAGAGAAGTACTGGTGGTTCTTTCAAGAGTTTGAAACTAAATTTTAAGTATAGCAGGAGGAATGTAAAACGTTCTGCAGACTTTCTGAAAGCCAGACGCTCTAAGAATGAAGTAACTGTACAGTGATTAGTGCTTACAGCAAAAATTGTACATCTGCGTGATAACACAGTTTTTTTCTACATTCTCCTGGTTTGTGCATCTTTTTAACACTCAGAATAAAAATTCACAAATTTTCAAAAGTTGAACTTCTCTTTGAGAAAAACTAAAATCATTGCAACCATGCTTATCACTTGCAGGAAGAGTCCAGCCTATTTAATTTTAAGCATTTTTGCCTCTTTTGCTTCTGCATCTCTTAAAATTAATACAGATACTGAAATCTGTGCAGATGAAGACACAAGCTGTGTGGTGTTGCCTTCTGCCAAACATTACAGAGGCTTTTTTCACAATGTCAAGAGGAGATTTTGATTCCTAAATGAAAGCTGATTCTGTGAAGAGACATTATTACCCTGTCATTTTCTTGTCCTCTTTTTCCCATTCCTCTCACATGCTTCCCGCAGGTATTGTGTTAACTTTGATGTTTTACACAACACTGGACAGGCTATTAGTACTGAAGAGTTAATTACAGCAATTTTGGTTCTTATACAGCATTAGTACAACTGTGATAGAAAAGTTAGTGGTATTTATTAATCCTGAGTCTTGAAATATGGTGATTTCATGCAGTCATTAAAATTCAAGATTCCGGGTTGTTACCTATGCTCGTTCACCAGGTTTAGCTAATAATTGTTTCATGTTCTTGAGGAGTAGAGCTTTCATCATTTTTGTCTACTACTAAGATACAATATACTTGGATAAATAAGGAAGAAAACTATCTAGTTGTACTTGGAATAGTTACTTAATTTAATTTACACAGTCAGCATGAATGGCAGTAACCACCAAAAGGTCACGTTTGGCAGTGTGATTCTTTTTAATGAATTGGGACAAATTACTTGGTTTTAGTTCACTGTGACAACGTGATGTGATTTGAACAGATTTAAGCTCTCAGTTCTTTATAGCATCTCTTTGAGTTTTGCATGCACACTTTGCTATACCATGGGAGGAAGAGAGATTAAGTGTTCCCTAACTGATCATAACTATGGAAAATATTTTAAATACTTCAAGGACCTTTTTCTAACCCAGATCATTTTCACTAAAACAGGTTTAGGAGCTATTGTGTGAACAGGCATGCTAGCAGATCTGATCATGTGTCTTTTTCTGGATAATGACCCTTTTACATAATTCCCCGTCAGGGAGAACAGGATCTATGAATGACCAAAGGTCCAGTTAAACTGAAGTTACAGACTTGCTTTGACTCTATAGTACACACAATAAACTAATAGGAAGTAATGCAGTTCAGAGATTTTTATTTTCTGGGATATACCTTGAAGAAGAAGCACTTAGGGGACATCAGCCAGCTTTTGGAATCAAATGCAATGTAGCTGCATTAGCCAGAATGAGTCAGGCAGGTGTCTGAATAACAGAATTTGCTTTTGAGGGACATAAAATAGCTCGGGGACACATTGCTGTAGCCATGTTCATTTATTGAATGAAAAGTGCCATTAAAAAGCACTGAGTTTTTTGTATTTTTATTGAACACTTGACTAGTTTTAGGCTTAGTCTGGATTTCTTTTCAAAATACTGCTGGTCATTCAGAAGCAGCCATACTTTCTAGCCATACATTTATTTCTGATAGATTTAAAGACAAGTACATATCGTTGTCTTTTTGTTCCACAATTTATATAAATGTGTAGGACTGGAATGGACTCCTAGATCTTGTTTCAGCTCCTTGTTGCTGGTGGTTACATTTATTGACTTAAGGGATTTTGTCTTTCAGTTGGTTACACCTTTTGTGTCCACACTGGCAAACTTTTCTGTTATGAGCAACCTTTTTCCCACTTACCAGTTCCCACCTGAAGAATTAGGATTTGTTAAAACTGGTTGAACTATTAAGTAAAAAGAATCAGCAATTGCCAGAAGTATTTTTAAGGGTGCAGGCATTGTGCAAGAAATATTACTGAGTAATATATGTGGATATGAATAAACAAGAATATTCAGATAAAACTAAAAGAAGACATGATCAGGATTACCAGAAAAATTAATTAAGGTAACAAGACATGTAAAACTAGATTAAACAAAATGCTAAAAATTAATTCGATGAAGCATTCTTGCAGTGACAGAAGGGTTTGAGTATATGGTGAATTTGATTATTCTGTATGGATTATCCTATATATCTGAATTTCTGTATGTATTTTTTACCCATGGATCTCTGTTAGTTTCCCATGAAGTTGTTTATGTTGTTTAGGTCGGTCTGGTCTGACTTGCAGGTAAATAAAATCATTTGAATTTGTTTCTCTGTTTTCATGCCAGTCTTCATACAAATGCTCTCCTTCTAAAATAAGATGTGTTAACTGTGGCGCTGGCAATAAGATAGTAAAGGTGAGATGAAAGCCAGTTATTTATTCTGTTGGAAACAGGGATCTGTGGCAGCTCTATTTTACTTTAACTGTTGCTGTCTTTTTTATTTTTACCTTCTGTCAGGGATCTATTTATTGTACTTAAAACTTTTTTTAGGAGCTATAAATTCTAATAATTCTTTGTGGAATCATTTTCTCTTATCAGTTGCTTCATCTCTGCTGATACCTTTCAGCCAGGTTTTTAGACTTGTCCTTGTTACATGAAAAATTTGGTTTTCTTTAATGGAATTAGGTATTGTTCAGGATGTCCAGGTGAGTTAATTGATTAATAAAACATTTCTAATTTACTGCAAGTTTAGCTCAAGCTTTGTATCTGTCTGTGAATGTGATAGAACTTACTAAACAGATAAAATAACATGTTGTAGAAGAGAATTGACATCATTAGTCCTGCACAACTACTCAATAATATCCTGCAGTAACATGTCAGTATACTGATGAAAGCAAAACAGAAGCTGATTTTCTGAGGTTTGTATTGTTTAAATGTGCTGTGGAATCGAGGAAAATGCCCTCAAAGACACATTTTTTCAAAAGCTGTTGTCCCCATATTCATCTTCAGCATTCATTTGAAGAATTACTCAGGTTTGGCTTACTCTGAAAAAAAACCCCCACTCTCTCTCTTCAGTTAAAACCTTCAAATTAAAGCCTTTTATGTTCTATTTATTAGCCAGCTGGCTGTGATCAGGCTCTTTGCTATTGTTACTACAGACTTATTTCTGCACTATCCATTAAACTCTATTTAATGTTTGAGTCCAAGCATTGTAAAGCTTTCACTTGTGATTTTTATTGTGCTTTGTTTGGATACTGAAGAATTTGATTCCAGCACCTGGCGCAATACTGCCTTTTGTGCAGCAGCTCCAGGAAGCTGTATTTGAACCTTCCAAGTCCCCTTGTGCAGAATCAGGTTTACATAAACCTCCAGCAGCCCACCATCAGGAACTCATTATTGGTGATTAAGAAGAGAGAGCTAAGGACTTACACAAGACGTCTTTATAACTCATTTAATAACTTGGTGATGAAATGGCCCTATCCTTTCTTTTCGTCAAGAAAAAAATAAATTGCAGTGTTGGAGTATTAAAAATGTTTGGGATGGTTTGTTTTTTAAGGGTTAGAGAGAGCCTATTAGAGTATTATGAATTGCATCCTGCAGTATATCCCAGAGTCAGGGGAGCTTTACCATAGGTTTCAGTGTTCTAAAATTTCTTTTAATTGATTTAAAATTTATTTCAATTTTCAGAGAGTATTTGTTTTACTAAGGGTAAAACTACTAATAAAAGGAAAGATTAGGAAGTGTTTGGACAATATTTCAAAGAAAGATTTCTTCCATGAGGTTTATGTTAATTAGAAACCATTTTTACCACAAAACTATTTCTTAAAATTTCAATTGGAAACCAATTTTTTGTTACTGCTGTGTTTTGATGCCCACAGACATTTATTCAGGAGTATCTGTTTGCCTATGCCATGTGATTCCCTGATGCCTAGGCATATCTTCTGTATATTACCTTGTTATATTTACTGTCAGTTTTACCGAGAGTTTTATCTATAAACCTTGTACCAACCTACAGGCAAAAGTAAGGGCTGCTAGGTAACATCCAAGCCAGGGTGTTGTATTAGTCATTAGTTCTTTGCCTCTTCTAGGGCTTTGCTGGATGAGATTTGGTGTATGTCTCTGCAGTGAAGATGTTACTAGCTTCTTCCAGCTACAACTACTTCTGATATGTCTTTACTGCAAATTACTGTAATTATTGTATCATTACCCTTTTAGTAGCACAGCTGAAGAAGATACTCACTCCACACCGCAGTTACTCCAGATTGCACAGGGGCATTAAGGTCTGTGTTCCCTTAGAGAGGAGCAGTAACTTCTGGCCGATGGGTGCAATAAACAGCTGTCAATAACATCTCAGACTGCCACAGCAGAGCTTATTCATTAAAACCCATAATAAAGAAGCATTATTTTTTATTGTGCTTCCAGTAAAATTCAAAGTATTGTACTCTATCATCTTCGGAATTTTGAACATCTGAATTTTGGGGGCAATTGTGTGTTGTTTTTTAATATACTTTGGCTTGGTTCCCTTGGATTTTTCAGTGATCCTTCTGTCACTATAACTGTTGCTTTCACTGCCTAATTGTGATTCCTCTTATTGCTGTAGCAGGGGAAAAAAAAAAAAGCATATGCAAATTCATAATCTCAATGGGAATTTGTCCAAGCAGAATTAAAATGTGTTTTAAAAAGGTGTTCTCATTGTTGTGTTTTTAAAAATGTATGTACAGGTTAAGTTTATATTTGAAAATGGACTAGCTTTTGAGAGAGAAGGCTGTAACTCATGCCATCTGTGGCAGCTCATGAAAGTGTTCAAAATTGCTAGCTAATGCCTTCAGGGAAAAAAATACAGAGATTAATTACAGTTCATCAGCACGCATCTGGATTTCAGAAATTTGGGAATAAACTGGACTGTATATAGTGCTAAAAAAAAAATCTTCACTGTTCAATTTAAGATGTTGGCATGTTTTTTAAATGGCTGAATATAAATTCACTTTTTTTTCCTGCTTGGGACAAAACCTCTGAATCAACATTAGATCTACAGTGTCGTATGGTTAAATTTAAAACAGTGGGTTTGACTTCATCTTGATAACTGAGTTCTCTGGTGCTTCCGTAAGTGTTGAAGTGTTGATGCCTTGGCTTCCTGAATCCCACTCCAGATGAGCAATGTGGCTGAGGCAAGCCCTGCTTTGAGCTGGCGGCTGCACGAGACCTCCAGAGGTTCCTTTCAGCCTGGATTTTTTTATGATTTAATGACACGTTTTACCAGCCACATAGTACATACTGCTGTAAAGGATCAGTATAGATGCAGAAGGAGTTTTAAGTAATTCTGTTTCCTATAGTTTTGTTATTACAAACTTACTTTCATCTTTGTTGAGCTTTAACAGATATCTTCTTCGAAGAACAGGAATTTTGTATATGCATACATATTTTAAAATGAGATAAACTTGTGTAAAGGAGTATAAGACCTATTGTCTTTTTAAATGGATTAATAGCTGGTATTTTATTAGAGCAAATAGTCATCAAAATTGGAGTTTTATCCCTTTCACTCTGAAAAAACCCTAAGTTTTCTTAAGATGTATCCTTATCAAACTTGATCTCCTTGAAGGTATTACAGTGCCAGTAATACTTAAAGGTGAAAATGTGTGGCTGGGAAATATCTTAAAATAGGCATTCCTCCCTCTAATTCTGGATTTCAACATTAATTTAAAAAAAAAAAAAAAGCTTGTCCCTTTTATGAATACAGTGTGAATGTTTTTAGTAGGACTGTTATTTGTGACGAACGTTACCCTTTCTGTAACAAGCCAAGCTCGTTACATGAACAAAATAGCCAGCTAACAGAATAATGGTTTACTAATGAAAGAATCCATTTATTTATAAATACTTTATTTTAGTTGGAAAACTAATTAGTTGTACTGCATAACAGATGCAGAAAGATGAAGGTCTTATTAAGGATTGATAAGGAAAAAAAGGAATTTAATGACTGTTTTAGTTCACTATTTTTCTTGTGTAGCTGCATCAAATAATGTCAATATTCTTTTGGAAGTGCTGTGTAATTGTAAAAGACAAAAATCAAAACAAGGCAACTCCCAAATGCCTTTCCCCTTAAAGCAAACACGAAAAGTGCAGGAAAGGACATTCTGAAAACTGTACTTTGAACACCACGTCTTAAACACAACCTTGAAAACTGCTTTTTTACAGCATTCTTGTGTAGTGACTTGCTGTTCTTAAATTTCTTAAACCAAAATATGAAGTTTTTGAGGCCACCACTGTTTGTCTAGAAGTTACTTTCATTGTATGGTTTCACAGCATTTTGCAGAGAAAATGAAAACCAAAAGTAGAAAAACTCGTTTTCACCTTTCTAAAGTTACCACCTAGATTCAAAATCAATAATCTCATAGGTAGTGTGTTTTACTGTAAGCTGTAACTTGTGTTGACAGGAATGCTTGCTCACAAAAATGTCACTTCCATTTTATATGGTTTAAATGTTTAAGGATTTTATGCCATCAACATTTCTGTAAGTTATAGTGGATGAGCTTTACTAATTTTTCACTGTGTGAAAACTAGTCCAGATGGTTTTCTCTGGGTGGGGACCCCACAGCTCTTAAAAGAAAACTAGCAAGGAAGAAGTTTCAGCGTGTGGTGTTTTCTATGTTTCCTATATCAAGATGCATAAAGAACACCTGAAAGGTATTTTGCTGTTTGTAAACTTTACAGGGGGGGGGGGGGGGGGGAGGGATTTAAGGTTAGAAATTGCTTCCCATTCTTTGCTTAGAAGACATTATGGATGGCTGGAAAATGATGAGGATTAAGACTTCAAAGATGGCAGAAGTGTATCACCACTGAAGTGGAACCACAGTAAGCTACCAACAGACGGAAAGAGCCTCTCTCACACAATACTTTGTACAAATCTAGCTATGTTGGATTAAATCTAATTAACTGTTCCAATTTTCCTGTATAGAGACGGCCTGAGAAACACTTATGAGCGAGTACCTTTGGTAGTGACTCAGCGTCTCCTAAGTGGTGAATAAAAGGACGTCTATTTCCGTATTCCCTGCATGGGGGAAAAAATTACTTTTATTTATGCATCATCATAACAACATCAAGAGAACAACGCTGAACTATTTTTTCTTTGAAGGTCACTTGTAACATCGATGCAACAATAAACATTAAATGTTAACCTTTCACATTACTTCTGCATCAAAATTAAGCACAAAATACTGGCAACACCACAGAATAACTTCACTTCTCAAGACATCTGCCATTTTTCTGACCATTTTGTAAAAAAATTACAGTTTCAGTTGAGGGGCCAGTAATCCCATATTTTAATTAATTTTAAAATCAATACAGCAGAAATCAGCCTTTATACCTTCAGCAAAGAATACCAGTTAGAACTTCTGATGTTATTTTTTTGTAAAAAAGAATTCATGTTTTTTAAAGATATATTTTTAGCTGCAGATATTTCATTATGAGATGAACAGACTATAAATTGGCATTTCCATTTATAATAAAAACATTTGAAGAGTATATAGTGTCTGTATGTGGTGTTTGTAGGGACCAATTTGTACCCAGTTAATAATACTGACATAGGTTGTTTCACGTAATTTCTGTGCCATAAAAAGATTTCCATGTAGTCCTTGTTTCTACCTGGTATACGCAGATGCTGATCCAGCAACATCTGAGGTAAGAGGCAGATCCTGAATGGAACATATTTGGCTCCATCACCTTCACCATGTTTCCACCAGTATTTAATAGCTCTTAAGTGTATGTAATTCCACTTTTGGAATCTTCTCATTTTGGTGGTGGAGTTTTTTTAACATAGTGAACGCTTCTTTTTCGCGTGTGTGCAGAGACTAGAGCCAGTCTATAAATGACCAAGAGTCTTTCAGTGGATGAATAGTCTATCTCTAATAAAAACAAAACCAAAAAAACCCACAACATTTTTGTGACGGGGACTGATTGCTCTTGAGGGGTGAGGAACTAAACAAGTGTGACAGTCACATCCGAGTAAGTCAGATGCGATAGCGCAGAGCAGGTCCCTGTGGGCCTTCCCTGCTGCCACCAGAATGCTAAGTGTCCCACGTTAGCAGAGCTGTGACAGAGGACGCCACGGCTTCCAAGACCCAGATTTTGTGGGGAAGAACTAATTTTGACAATTGTGATACTGATTTGCATCTTCACTTGTTCTAGCTACTTCTGAGAGCTTGGTCAGAGAATCAACAGTAAGATTATCTGCCTTCTAATGATCTGCCATCATTAGAGAGGAGAGATTTTATGGCAAAATTGATTTCAAGATTTAAATTCATAGTTTCAGATCAGCACTTGACATATATAACTCTGTTGTGTAGAGATGTGAACCATAACTCATTTAATTTCCAGATGTCAAATGTTCCCTTCTTCAAAATAGACATACTATGAACTTTTGGACATTTTTATATTTTTACATAGGTATTTACAGAGACTGTGTGTTTATCATCCACTTGAAATTGTCTTATACTAAGGACAAAGCTAAATACCATTACAGTAGTTCGTTAGGCAATGTCAGGTTGGGTGCATTTTGACAGAAGCTGTAAGAAGACAGATAGTAGCCACTGTGTGTTTTCAGAAAAAAAGGTACCTCATTTCAGTATGCAGAAATTCACATTATACAGACACAATTTCAATACAATTAATTTCTGTAAGTTATGACAAAACAGAACACATTCAGTATTTCTCAATCTTTAGAAGATGAGCTGTAAAATGCTAAATGCAATACCAGAAATAAAGCATCTATGGAATATGCACAAAGACAAGGTAGATGTTTGGAATTGCTAAATGGGAAGGAAAAACAGATTTTAGATGGAGATACTTGAAAATATGCAAGAGCTTGGATGCAAAGGACTGTTTCTCATCCATAAGAAATTCAGTCGTCTGCTTCAAATTGGGAAAAATGAGGAATTCCATCTCCCAGGTGAGTAGCGTAGCTGTTGGATTTTTTTTTTTCAGGTGTGTCTGGGCAGGAGGACAGAGCTCCTCCTTGCTCCCAGGTGTGTGTGAAGTGTCCTCGCTCATCAAGACACATGATGTGTCTCACCATCTGTATCTGGTCTTGTGAAAAGAAACCCAGGCCTGTGACTGGGGAGAGAGAGCTCCTGCATGATATGAAGATCTCTTATTTTTTTGAGGGGAGGGTCTGGAACTACAGAAAGTAACACCTCCCCCAGCTCTTCCTCTTTTTAACAGATTCCAGCAATCCAATAGCTTGAGAAGCCCGAGTTGATTGACATGCCTAACTGACAGTGCAGGCAGGGTTTGGCCATTTTACATGAAATTATTCAAGGCCTCTTGCTCGCTGTGCTGGCTTCCTGATTCAGCTCCCAGGTGTCACGTGCTGAACTTGAGCTCTCCAGGGCTCTCTGTATCACAGTGACTTCCAGCGGCCAGCAAGGCGTCTGACGCAGGCTCCCAGTCTTCAGCTGGAATTCCCTGGGCGTAGCTATGCATGCAACACAGCTCTGCAACACGAATTTTACTGACTCTGGGTATTGTCTGTCTACACGCAGTAAAGCCACTGAAGCCATAAGCCACTGCCTCTGTACACTTGCCACTGCCCAGCCCTTGCCCATGCTGGTTGTGTTGAATTTCTGGATATTGCACAACTGGGACAGTGAGTCTGGCGTCCAGCATCACAGTCAAATGTTTCAAGATCCCAAATGCCACGTGTACCGCCTTTCTGGGTACAGAGAGAGTATGCATTCGGGAGGGATACATTTCCAACCTAAAATGAGAACTGCAGTGCCTAAAAGCTGTTGTGAGTTCAGCCTGTCACCAGTAAGATGTCACTGCTGAAGTTGAAAACATTTTGAAAACAGTGTAATAAATATTCCTCAGTTTGCAGAAAGCAGCATGATTAGTTGAGTGTATCTTTTGATGTAGTCTCTAAACTGTTTAACCCATTCCAAGGCAGAGAGCTTTACAACACAAACCTGCTATCTTTTGGGGTATGTATCATTACAATCAGGTAGCACAGTGAATATATACACATTGTACAGATTTTGTAACTCTTGTTACAATTGCCTGTTAAAAATTCACTAATTGCTTAATCTGCTCCGTCTGTAATGACTGCCTCCTTTGTAGCATTTTCCTATTTTTGGTCTCCTTAGGGACGGAGGGTGCTGCTGGTACTAAGTGTTTCTGTCCACAAGAAACCATCCCAGAAACCCTATTTATGAAAGTAATATCTGAAATTGGGGGGTGAGGATTCACATTCAGTGGTGGAAGAAAACCTGGTCTTAACTGAGCAGTATGATCCAACAATAAGGCTCCTGAACCCTGTCTGTCTAGAAAAGCTTGATTCCTCCTGCTCAGAGTAACAGGAGGCATGTTCTCCAGTACTGCTCTAGAACTTGGTAACAAAGCATGAGATGGAGAAATAATCTTTTTCTTTCCTATCACTGACTTACTGTCTTCTGCAGCAGCAGGACTTAGAGTAGTAGTTAACTGAGAATCAGAGCTGTAGTGATGAGCTCCTAAATTTCTTTTCTGGATAATACTGCTAAGGTTTGAAACAAAGCTATTTTGCCCCAAACTGGCATCTTTACCCATTGGAATCCCACTGGAGTGCCATTTCTCTTCAACATAAGGAATCTGAGATTTTATCTCATCATGTGATAATTTCCCTGGTCCAGTTTGATCAAAGGTTTTAAATAAATGAGCAGTGTCTTTTATGTCAATACTTTGGTGCCTGGTGATGAATCTCTTTGAATAGGCAAGGCCATGGATTTCAAAACACACTTCTTCTGGAGTAATACCCTGAAGTTCTTGTAAAGAAGCAATTTTATTCTGGTGATACAGTGAGGGAGAGCTCTTTATCCAAGGCTCAGACCGTAGCCGCTGCACATGTGCCCGCCTGGACCCTACTTTTGTTGAGCTGGATTTTCTTGTCAGTGAAACTGTCTGAGATGAGTTGTCCACGCGTCGTGGATGATCCAGCTCTTTAAAGCTGAAGACTGCTTTTTTAGATTCATTTGAACTCGAAAGTGGGGGTGGAGACGTAGTCAGTTCTATTTCTGATGGTGAAGTGCAGGCAATTGGGGAATGGCATTCCCCGAGGTCTGCAGGAGGCATGTTTAAGTACTGCTTTGTTTTCTGCCTTCCAGATGAGGACTTGTCCATCGTGATGATGATGACTTCTTTTCCCCGTGCCCTGCAAGCATTAAGAAGAACTTTCAGGGTCTCTTTGTCCTCAGCGTTTATTGCATACACAAGCGCAGAGCAATCAGAGTGATCTTGCAGGCTTGGGTCAGCTCCACTTTTCAGTAGCAGAGATACCACTTCAGGGCCTGCTTTTTCCAAACAAGCATGCATCAGGGCTGTCTTTCCAGATTTGTCCTGTATGTTCGGATCAGCCTTGTTTTCCAGTAGGTATTTAACCATCCTTGCCTTGCTGACACTCTGGGCATCCACATGTTTGGTCCTACAAGCAATCATTAAAGGGGTTTCACCTCTGTCATTGCTCTCGTTGACGTAGGCACCACCCTCTAGTAACAGCCTGGTGAGGCGGAGGCGGCTTTGATAGACAGCTCTTAGCAGGGAAGTCGCCTCCGATGGCAACTCCACCATTTCGGTCATTGCACTTGTCTCACTCACACCCTCCTATTGGCTGGAAAGAACACCTGCTGTTCAGAGAAAACAGAGGCCCCCCAGAAAAAAGAAAAAAAAGAGGATTTAACTGTACAAATTGCTCCTGTAAACACCCCTGTACTTTGTGAAAAAGAGTATGAAGATAAGGGAGGGGGATGTGTGTGTGTGTATTCCCACCTCCCGGACTTCAAGAAATGCATTAAAAACTTAAAATATTTGGATATAACATTTATAGATGCTTAAAGCATGGCTGTCACATTTTTGTGACCTCCCTTTTGTCACACTCTGGCAAATAAACTGCAAAAAAGTTTAATTCTGCACACTCTAATGGCCTTATACTGACCACACCCAAGTGCTGTGGTACAGTTGTACCACTCCTGATTTTCACCACTGCAAGAAGCAAGAACTGAATGAATCCTGCAGCATTTTTTTTCACTGATGTGAGAAAGAATAAGTGAATGTGACGCTTTCTTGTGACAATGCTAAAGAAAGTTCATGGGTCTTAATAAGTAAGAAAAGCAAGCATAGCAAAGTATTTTTTATCTAAGAAGAAACTGTTAAATGGCTGGAAAATAAATATTAATGTATTTATAAAAGTAATTACATTTGTGGAAGTACACTACCTTCCTTATGCTCCTTTGACAATCTATCAGTCTGAGTGAAACAGAATAAATGAAGTGATGCACAGCTTGTCACACTCATAGTGGCATGAGAGGAGTCCTGTACAGGGCAGACAGTTATCAGCTCTACAACAAAAGAAACATGCATCAAAGAAAATCTGGAGGTTTCACACAGAAAAATGAAGAGATTAATGTGGTATAAATAACAAAAGGTCTTGTGTGAACGTATACCTGCATACATGCAACAAATACAACTAAATTACTTTTATTTATGTCTTTTATGTGCTTGCTTACCCATGTGTAGGGAAAATCTTTGGAGGGAAAAAAAAATAATCAATATTTAACAGATTGCAGAGCAATATAATTCCAAGACCAGATTAGACATGGATATGAAAATTACATTTGTTTATTTACAGTGTATTTCCAGAGAAATAAAAATGTTTAATTAGTTTAACTACAAAGGAAATTAACAGAGACTCATTTTTATTTACCATTGAAAGCACTATTCTGGTGAATAACTCAGGAGCAGTAATTTTGTCCTGTTTTTCTTTGGTATTGGAGTTTATTTTGAATTCCATAATCAAAGTGTATCAATGTAGTTTGCTCCAAAAGTCCAACAAACAACAACAACAAAAAGTCAGTTGAAATACACATGACATTTTAATCACAGATTTCTACCACCCCCCATTTATTTCACTCCATAACATCATGCTCTGCAGCTACAGCTGCTTTTGCTAAGCAGTGACATTCAGTGGCTTATCAGTCTTACAATGAGAACAGTTAGCTCGGGGGCTTCATACTTGCAATGTCTTAATTCAGTGTAGTCATCGTTTGGTGACATGGTGTAATAATGGTCACACATAACATGTGTTTGCATAAAATAACTCACAGTATTTGGTACGTCAGGAAAAAAAACAAGAGGAGACAAACATGTGAGATGAACCCATTCACCTTTGGTAGCATTTATTTCTGGGCTTATGGCCCTCACAAAGACTGTTCATTGTGTACGTATGACTGCAGTCTTGTTCTGAGCAATTAAGGAGGATGAAAGAGAGCCAGAACTTCTCTGTCCATCCTTACAAGAGTAAACACCCCACTTCTGGTCACAGCTGAGAACAGGGGCACCACTGTGGTACTATCATCTTCTTTTCACTGGCTGTTGGTTTTTTTCCCCTTCTGTCTTGATAAAACATTTTTTAAAAGTAATTGCATTGAAATTACTTTAAGGATGCATTCCATTATACCAAAAGTACATGATTCAGCAGTGTCTATCTATCTCAGCTTTCACTGATGTGCAAATCATTATTAAATGCACATTTTTGACAAGTAATATAGTCAAGATTATTATCAAGCCTTTTATAAAAGTATCCAATTAATTTGTGCATTTAGGTTTCCAGAAACAAACAAAAGAGAAGTATCTTTTAGATAGCACACATGCTGGAACCCTGATTGTGTTCTCCCTTGGTTTTGACCTACCTGGAAGTCCTCGGTGATTCTATATTTCTTTCATATTTATCTAAAGGTCTTCTGATACTTAACTGCTTGCTTTACTGAAGTGGTGTCATGTAGCACTTCTTACACAAGTCATCTGTAGAAATACCCTTTATGGCCAAAAGAACATTAAATATTAAACAGACACATGAAGAGAATAATGCTACTTGAAGTCATGCAGCAGGTCAACGCTAAAAATGAGACTGTTTTTCTGACCTCCAATCTAATGCCTCCAACTGCTTAAATTCACTGTCTCTGTAGACTTTTCTAGGACTGTTAATGCGAGTGAGGGCAGAGGAAGGCTAGTCTAAGTCAATAGTTAAAGTTTGAAAGTTTGGAGTGGATTGTGTTGCCAAGATGTCATATGAACCTAGTCTGGAGAAAGCCCAAGATGCAGGCAGGTCAGCAGTTCCAGTGTGCTTGGGATCTCACCGGGGCTTGTAGCTACTACTACTAAATTTCACTTCAGAAACCCAGCTAATTATTATATACGCAGGCTGGGACTGTCAGGTCTGGAAAGCAGACTGGCTAACCCCTGAAAAAAGGAGCACAGGCACCAGTGCTGCTAAGATCCAGCCATGTTATTTATAGGTTGATCTACACTTTGCACTGCAAACGAAAAGGGGGCAGCGTGGGGGCAAAGTGGGGAAAGAAATATAAAATGGGGCATAAAAATCCACAAATACTTCAGAATCAGATACTATATGATTAAAAAAAAAGTGTTACAGATTTGCAACTGGAATAGTATAATGCAGAATAGACTCCTGCATGCTGGATGAAGAGAACCACGATTTCATCTGGAGAATCTATTAACTACAGGAGAACATTACTGGGGCTGCGTTGTCCTAAAACTGCCACTGTGGGAACAAAGTGCAGCTGGACTTTTGTAAGACCCACACTCACAATGGCTCAGTGGAAATACACATGCCACACCTGGACTGGGTACGATCTGCTCCAAAAAACCCACAGCTAGCTATTTTGAAGTGAAAGACCACAGTTCAAGCAGATTCCCTAAAGGAGTAATATATTTGATAAATCCTCTCCAACTGATGCTGAACGGATTGGGATTATAAAACATTCCTAAATGTAATCAGCTGTGATGTCAGAACCACTACATGTGTTACTGAGATGTCAGGACTGACATGGCTGCTTTTCAGCTGTGGAGATAAACTTGTGCCAAGGTAACAGTTTAAATGAGGAACTACGCAACCTAGCGGGTGACACTCAATCATGAATTGGACTTTCAGATCATCCACAAATTAGTGGTGTTCTTCTACAAATAATATTCCTGGAACACTCTTTCTGTCTAAGAAGAGCTAAATTTTATTTTCAAAAAGCAATACTGTCCTGGAAAGTGCTTCGAGATAAGTAGCACAAAGCACCTCATAGTATGACACTCAATTTTTGAAGCCAATGATGATTTGTTTCCAAGAAGTAGATAGCTGCTGTTGTGGATTTATGCTGGGTCCTATCCTAAGGTCAGGCTGGCAAATGCAAAAGTGATAACCCAGAGTCCTATTCTGATACAGGTCCTGCTACCATCACAGTGGAAAAAGCCACTAAAAAGTAGAAGTTTTAGCACTTCTTCCTCCAACCCTTGCTTCCTGATTTGTAAACAGTATTTAATTACTAGGAAAAACTCTCAGTGTTTTGTTACATCTAACTGTGCAAATAATCACAAAATTGAGGGGGGAAAAAAGCATATCGATGTTATAATGTATAAACAAATATAGACATAACCAACATTTTCACTAAGTAAAGGAGTGCTATGAATAAATGTTCTTGCAAGGTATTCCTCACTCTTTCAATGTGAAAGCCAAATTTTCTGCCCTCTGTGCCTCAGCACTCTGAGTTACGCAAACAAGCTTTCACAGTAGTGTCTAGAGTCTAGAATCATTCCAATAAAATTAAGTCATCGATTCTCATCTCTGAAAAAAGATGTGCTTACACACTTAAAGAGCATAAGCCTTTAAATATTTGTGATTCTTCATATCCATGTTAACCCTGTAAATTCTCTGTCAGTATAACAAGAACTCTGACTTCCTACACTGTCATAAACACAATGAAATCCACCACATACAAGAGTAACTTTTGATTAAAACATTACCATTCTAACACAGCCAAAACTACCACGACTACCCCATCCTGCCAAAGTTGCCAGAATCAAGTCCAGTTTTGGAAACCTAGCCTGTAAAGTGCAACTTTTCATAACGAAGCATCTATCTCTTTAGCCTTGTTGTTTTCCAAGGTTAATTGCAGGACGTTTCTCACCTGTCTTCTCACTTAGAATCTCCTGTGTTTGTACTTCTAAAGAAAGTTCGGAGAGGTCCAGCCAGCTCATTAAGTACCTTTTTCCTGTGACAGCATTTATCATCTTTTCGAGTACTCCTTCTCATTTGGAGGTGTTTCCTATGGTAATAATTACTGCCAGCGAGTAGTTGGAGCAAGGTGGAGAGCACTAAGAGAGGAAAGTTTTCACTGGGGCTCTACACTGTCAGTGTTGCTGCTCACTCCTGTTTCACAGCATCCTGACTTGTAAGCTAACAGCTCTAAAGTTTTTACTGAGGGAAATATGGAAAAAACAGGGACAGGCAACTTCTCTACAAAGAAGTTACAAAGAACACACCTGAAAAACATAAACGCAGGCTAGAAGAGTAAGTATGTTAAAGGCTTTCCCCTTAAAAATTCACCAAGAAGGGAGGGACTGGTGTTTGAACTGAGAAGAGCCTGAGAGAACCGCTCTGCAAGACAAACACCCCACGGACAGACCTTCAGTCACCGACCTGAACCCTTCCTCAGCACTCTGTCCACCCTAACCTGCTATTAAAAAAAAAAAAAAAAAAAGTTTGAACAACTCTCCATCCCCTTCGTGTGGGGAAGGGCGAAGACCAGGCGACAACCGCACCGGGCAGAAGTGTCAGGGGGAGGGCGAGGGGAGCGTTTTTACCTGTCGCCGTCGGCAGCGCCTCCTCCTCCCGCCTGACGGCCCGCCGGGCGGGCTGGGACGCACCCGCAGCTCCGGGACAGCTCCGGGACAGGGGAGCTCCGGCTTCCCGCGCCGAGGCCGGCAGCTCGCCCAAGTTCAGCTGGTGCCGTCCCCTGACCCGCTCCCGGCGACAGCCCCGGCCGATCCGCCCGGGAGGCGCCGGCGCGGCCGCGGGAGCGCACACCCTGAGGGAGACGACCAGGAGGAGCGGGCTCCTCGGCCGCCTCTGTCCCGCCCCAAGCGACACTGAGGGCAGGCGAGGGGCGGCCGCCGCCCGGGGCTCACCTGCGGGGCGGGGCGGGGCCTCCTCCCGCCGGGGCTGAGCGCAGACGGCGCCGCCGGCCCCTCCCGGGCTCCGGCCGGCCCGCGGGGGCGGAGCGGGCAGCGCGGCGGCGCCCCCCAGCGCCTGCGGCCGGCGGGGCCCGGGGAGCGGCGGCGGGAAGGGAGCGGAGCGGGGCGGCCGCCACACCCGCTCCCCCTCACCCCCACCCCTCTCGCCAACCGCTTCATCCCCCTCACCCCCCCCACACCCCTTAAGCCCCTCACAACCACCCCCCCACCCCCCTCCCATCCCCCCAGCCGCTGCCTCGCAGCCCCTCAAGCCCACTCCCGCACCCCCCTTATGCCCACACCTACTCCCCGCCCCCAAATCCACACTCACGCCCCCTCAGACCCACACCCCCTCACGTCCATACACCCCCACCCACCGCCTCACTCTCTCCCACACCCTGACATCTCTTCACCACCACACACACCCTCACACCCACCATCACACCCCCACACCCACATTCACTCACACCCCTCGCACTCCCTCACATCCTTCCACAGCTTCACACCCCCTCGATCCCCCCACCCCTACACCCTCACACATCCCCACACTCACACCCTCTCCCCTCTCACACACCCCCATACCCTCACACCTATATACACCCACAGCACCTCCAGCCATTTCCCTCCTGGTGGCCATCACCCCTCATGACAGAGACAACACGGAGATGTGTTAGGCTGAGCTTACTGGATTTTACGTGTAGTGAGTGGTACAAACAACCCACTTAAGACCCTTCTTCACCACCTCATTGCTTCCTACCGCCCAGGGACATGAATTTAACGGCATTAATAGGAATTAGAGGAGGCCAAAGAGATGCTTCCTTCGGGTGTACTCAAGTTTTACTCTGCAATAACCCACAGCTGCTTTGGACTGTCAAAACTGCCAAAAGGCAAAAAAGAGGGATTTGGGTCCTATCTGCTTGTAGGAGGACTAAGAGGTTCCAGTGCTCTCACAAGGCTTCTTCATTATTAAACAATCCTAAATCCATCCAGCTGGTTAAATTTTTTATTATGAGTTTTTTTCTTCTGCAGGAGTACTCACGGACCCTGTTGGGGATAAAGGCCCCCATGTCAACGTGAGATTACCTGATATCATGGATTGTCTTTCTGCTGCTTGCTCTGCGTCACCAGCAATCTGGTCAAAGCCTGTCAGGAAAGACATTTTCTTCTTTCTTGTCACTAGATATTGCCCATCCACCACCAAACGAACCTGGCAGCAAATAAGTCCCAGTTCTTGGGATTTTCTTGCGTGGCAGGCACCCGAAAAGTTTATCTGTAACACCGCTTTAATGTAACATCACTTTATATGGATTTGTTTCCTGAGAAGTAGATTATGTTTTCCAGAGTGGCTTGGAATCACCCTCAGCACCCAACAAGCTTTAATAAGAAAAATCTATTCCAACAAAACCAAAGTGTAGGCTCTTGACCGTGAAATCAGAAAAAATTTGCAAAATAAAAAATTCCTGTAAAATACTAGAATCAATCTCTTCTCACAGCTGCCACGTAGTATTTCCCTGAGGTTCTCTCCTTGGGTTCCACTGTTTTAAGCTTGTTGTCTCATAGAACTTCTGTTCCTACTGCGGCCTTTCAGGTTACTACTAATATCCTATGAATTTTTGAAGCATGATGAAAGAAGCTTCTTTATTTTCGTGCAAGTTTAGGACACCTTCACGGAATCACAGAATGGTTGAGGTTGAAAGTGACCTCTGGAGGTCATCTGATCTAACCCTCCTTGATCAACCAGGGTCACCTAGAGCCACTTGCCCAGGACCATGTCCATTTTTTTAATGTCTCCAAGGATGGAGACTCCACCACCTCTCTGGGCAACCTGTACCAGCATTTAATCACCCTCACAATGAAAAAGTGTTTCCTGATGTTCAGAGGGAATCTCTTCTTTCAGTCTGTGCCCATTGCCTCTTGTCCTGTCACTGAGCACTACCAGAAAGAGCCTGGCTCTGTCTTCTTTGCACCCTCCTTTCAGATATTTGTATACATAACAAGATCCCCCTGAGCCTTCTCTTCTTCAGTCTAATCAGTCCCAGCTCTCTCAGCCTCTCTGTATAGGAGAGATGCTCCAGTCCCTTAATCATCCTTGTGGCCCTTTGCTGGACTCTCTCCAGTCTGTCCATATCTCTCTAGTACCAGGGAGCCCAGCACTGGACACAGCACTCCAGATGTGGCCTCACCAGTGCTGAGCAGAAGGGAAGATCACCTCCCTCAACCCACTGGCAGTATTTTGCCTAATGCAGCCCAGGCTATTGTTAGCCTGCTTCGTGGCAAGGGCACATTTCTGGCCCATGTTCATCTTGGTATCCACCAGGACACCCAGGTGCTTTTCCACAAAGCTGCTTTCCAGCTGGGTGGCCCCAACATGCCCTGGCACCTGGGATTGTTCTTTCTCAAGTGCAGGACTTGGCTCTTCCCCTTGTTGAACTGTTGGGGTTTCTGTCAGCCCATTCTCCAGCCTGTCCATGTCCCTCTGGATGGGCGCAAAGACCCTCTGTTGTATCAGCCAGTCCTTCCAGTTTTGTGGCATCTGCTGACTTCCTGAGGGTACACTCTGCCCCATCATCCAAATCATTAATGAAGATATTAAGCAGGACTGGACCCAGTATCAGCCCCTGGGTACACCACTCCTTACTGATCTCCAACTAGACTTTGTGTCACTGATCACCACACTCTGGACCTGGTTGTTCAGCCAGTTTTCAAGCCACCTCACAGCCTGCTTATCCAGCCCATACATCAACAGCTTCTCTATGAGGATCTTCTGTGAGGCCGTGTCAAAGGCCTAAAGAGACTGAAGTCCATATAGACAGTGTTCGCTGCTCTTCCCTCATCTAACAGGCCAGTCATTTCATTGTAGAAGGTCATCAGGTTGCTCAAGCATGACTTCCCTTGGTGAAGCCAAGCTGACTACTTCTGATCACCTTACAGTGCTGCAGTCTTGTTTAGCTGCTTGGTGCCTCTGGTGATGCTTATGAAATATGCTTAAGCACACCCGCTGATATCCCCGATATTCCAAGGATATTTCCTTGGAATGCTGGTGCCCACAAAAGCACACTGTAACAGGTCTACACAACATTTTGCAGACGTTCTGACTGCCTTTTGTCATGCTAACTTTTTGTGGTGGCAACGCATGGACGATACAGTGGGACCTGCAGAAACTGTCTTGTCTCCCTCACAAACACTGTTAGTTGTGGTGGCTGTAGTGCTGTTATTGTGCAAGGTCCTGTACTCATCTATTTAAAAAGGCACCTGCTGCCTCAAAGATGTTGTCTCGGCATATAATAAAAGACAACAGGTGAATGCAGCAAACAAATAGGGGAGGTGAGGGCGAAGTGACAGCAAAACAATCCATCATGCTCAGTATAATAAGTAGCAGTCACAGGGTACCAGCATCCTTGATGCTGTGAAGGGCTTTTTTAGGCATCACAGGAGAGAAGTTTCCAGGAGGAATGTGAAGGAGATTTGTGCCGTTCTACTTTTTAAAAGTGCATGACAGGATCAGTTAGATACCAGCATGACTAAGAGCTGGATGAATCGTATGAATAAGCCACTAAGACAAACAACATCCCAAGGGCAGGTTCTTCAGTTACTCTTTAACCTTGTCTTTCAAAAACTAAGTTGGGAGAATGTCCGCAGACTTTTTTTTTTTCCTGCGGCGTGATTCTAATTATCTTTGTTTTCTTTTACTCTCTGCACCTCACCCACATTGTTAATACTCGGTCTTTGCCAAACAGCCTCGGAAAGGCATGTATATTGAACACCCACTCTTCAGGAAGGTTACTGCTCTTCTCAGACCTGTTGGTGTCTGAATTATATAAGATATGGAGGCGGTGTACACTTGTGTATGGTTCATCAATTCTGCTGCTTGGAGCATCTTCATTTCTGCGGTTTCTGCAGCTCTCATGTACACTTTCTTATTCCGCCTTCCGTCCTTGCCTGCATTGTACTGTTGTATTTATGATAGCCAACATAAATCTTATACAAAAAAAAAGTGTATTGCACCAGTTCTTAGAAGAGCGCTTTTAGGAAGATAATTAGATTTTTTTATAAATGTCACAATATCCTCCCTTTTGGCTACTTTTAATTGGATATAAAAACAACTGTTGGTATCAAGAAGTTAATTTTTATGTTAACAGTGAAGAAGCGTGGAAAACCAGAGTAGGGACTACATCAATGCAGTGCAAAGTTTATTCTAAAATACAGAAGATGTTTGCATATGCACATAGCATATTAGTTTATCATACTTCTTTGTATCCCTCTCAGGATCTCTATCTACCCAGCCCTTTCCTGTATTTCACTGACAGTTGGGCTAGCCAGATATCTACCAGGGGAAAGTTTTACAGTCACAGAATACTGATATTCATTTTAATTGACTAAAATGTTCCACTGCACTGTTTCTTGATAAACTTTTGTCCAAATATGGGCAGGCAGACAGTAAAACTAAAGAAACATAGTTTTCTGGTAGCCAGCTCAACAAACTGCTGGAAGCCCAGAGCTTAAACCCCAGGCTTTGCAGCTGAGAGCCTGGGCACACCTGAGAGCCCTGCCTCTCCTGGCACTGCTGGGGCTTCCGAGTGCTATAGACCACAGCAGAGGGCTTTCTGGGTCCTTGAGGACCCTGGGAATTGACTAAGTTAGCCGCTCTGTTTTGTTTATGGAAGAAAAAGAATGAAATATTCTGATTTAACCTGAAACAAAACTGGTTTTGGATTTTGCTTTCCATAGGAAATTGTAAACACTTTGGTTGTCATGTCTGTTTTGTGCTGATCAGTCTTAGCCTACACTAGCAAAAACTGATTCAAAGAAGGAGCCGTGATTGCTTATAACTGTTTATATATTCATCCATTAGTGTGTAAATTGTTGAACATGCTAGAACCATAGAATGGTTTGGGTTGGAAGGGACCTTAAAGACCATCCAGTCCCACCTCCCTGCCATGGGCAGGGACACCTTCCACTAGCCCGGGTTGCCCAAAGCCCCATCCAACCTGGCCTTGAACCCTTCCAGGGAGGGGGCAGCCACAATCTCTCTGGGCAACCTGTGCCAGTGTCTCGCCACCCTCACAATAAAGAATTTCTTCCTTATATATAATCTAAATCTACCCTCTTTCAGTTTAAAACCATTACTCCTCAGCCTATCCCTACACCCCCTCCCCAGCTTTCCTGTAGATCCTTTAAGTCCTGGGAGGCCGCTCTAAGGTCTCCCCAGAGCCTTCTCTTCTCCAGATGAACACCCCCAACTCTCTCAGCCTGTCCTCACAGGGGAGGTGCTCCAGCCCCCTGAGCATCTTTGGGGCCTCCCCTGGACCTGAGCAGGTCCGTGTCCTTCTGATGTTGGTGCCCCCAGAGCTGGACACAGCACTGCAGGGGGGGGTCTCACGAAAGTGGAGTAGAGGGGGACAATCCCCTCCCTCGCCCTGCTGGCCACACTTCTCTGGATGCAGCCCAGGACACAGTTGCCTGCCTGGGCTGCGAAAGCATGTTGCTGGCTCATAGTCATAATGTAATATAAGTCATTCTAGTCATTCTATTACTTTATTATTTATTGGTGCATAGATTTTTTTTCAAAGCTGGGAATAAATGGAAAAACACAAAAGCATAATTAACTTGGGTTCGTTGTGGTGACTGAAAAAAAACCAACCTGAAATTAATATTATTATATACTAATTTGATACCTTAAAAATACTCTTTAAAACATTATGTAAAGAGGCAGATGTTTACTGTGCTAGAACTGTTTGCTGAAAGGAATGTAATAACACATTGTAAACAACGGTGTTTCTTAAAAAATCTTTTATTAAATGTAACAGGTACAGCTGCTTGCTTGTTTAAAATAATGAAGTGAGATTATGCTAGTGATCTAGGGACATCACTGGAGAGGTCTAAAAGAGAAGAGAGGAGAAAGACACAGTAAGCAGAGTACAGAGAAGCACTATGTTTTGTTTCAAAAATAATAAGCAAAACCAAACAGAAGAAATAAGGACTCCATTAAGAGTCTCACTAAAAGCAGCAACTCTGCATGCAGCATAAAATCTAGAATAACACTTTATTACTTTATTGGTTTGTTTACTTAGATAGTTTTTATTTTGAGGTACACCTGACATTGTACTGTCTTTGCTAACACACTCTGTTGGGTCAATCCCATCAGGTAAGAGCGCTGAGACAGGTTCGTTTGACATTTAGTCTGGTATTACCCCTCTGGCTTCAGTGAGGTAATGCCAAAGCCGAGTTTTCTCCTGATTTCTGTCAGGCATGTTTTAATTATGTAGTTATGACGTGGAGTCTTCTTTCTGGAACAATATGCTCTCTGAAGTATTTGGTGTATTTTTGCTAATTACTTCAATTAAAAAATTGACTGTGCGTGGGAATTGCTCTTGTGATACTTGCAGGAATAATTACGATTGGTGAGGGAACAGGAGTTCTTCAAACAATTTTACAGAATATACTGCACTAAAATGTCTTGTTCCACGGACACAACCATTTGCAGTGCTGCAAAACACAAGTGTTAGTTTCCTAAGTGTTGTAAATCAGCAGGCTCATGGGATAACTGTCTTTTGCCAGTGTTTTTATTTCCTCTGGTGTGAATCAGGTATTACTAATACAGTATATGAACATCCATAGAGTCAATTCTTTCTCATAAATGTGTTCAGAAAAATTGAAAATAGATTGTGAAAGAAGTTATTTCAAAATTATTTGACATTATAGTGTTAGGCATATTGGTAAAGTAAGAGGGTAGCAAAGCCTCCTCTCTGCCATATAACAAGGACTTCTGTCAATAAAGTGATTCCTAATCACAGCACTTTTTTTCTAATTAGGATGAAAAATCACATAATAGTTCAAGACATCAACTGCTACTTTCTCTGCTCACAGGCTTGTTTGAAATTCATGTACTAGTGATGGTCAATACCAGATAAATCTTTCATGCTACTGAGAAGAAAAACATACACTCACAGTTTTGTAACAAAGCTTTTTTTTCCCCTGACAGATTTTTAAAATTTTTTTGAGCAGGTCAAGCTGTTACTCTGCTGTAACGTGAAGGATATATGGACTTCCTTCATATAAGGATAAACAATATGCTGAATTAAAGCAATCATTATTTAGAAGATTACAGCAGAAAGTTGTCTGTACCCTTTGTGCACTGTAGTGGTTTCTAAAGAAATCTGGAATTATGCAGTAAACAATGGTGTAGTTGCTGTGTGACAAAAGGAAGAGAATCTGCATGATTCCATCTGAAAGAGAACTGTAATTTGATGAAGGACACTGAGACTCAATACTCCGAAAAAATCAATTTTGGCTGACTGAAATAGCAATATACACAAAAGTAGTTAGTGAGTAAAGAAGAACTCCAGAAGAACGGATTGCCTTTTTATATGATTAATGACTGAACAAACATGAGAAAAAATTAATTTAAAATTAATTAGGAAAATTAATTCTTTCTAAAGTTAGGTGTGTTAAATTGATGAGGTTTTCCACCTAGGACTCTTGATGGGAACAGATCTAAATTTTGATCTTTCTGAACAAAACCTAACAAGATGAGGTATAAGTGATTAAAACTCCCTTCTTGCACTTGTGAAAATGAAGCTGTCTTTCAAGTTGATTTCATAAGAAATAGTTTTCAGGAGATTTTTTTTCTGTGTTTAATGAACTGCTGATACACCATTGAAAAGTTTAGATGATTGTACTGTGCTCCTTAGTACAACTGCACCAGCTTCAGTGGAATTCAGTGGTCCAATCTATCTTATTTACTCTTACATGAGAGGTATTTTTAATATTTCTCTTTTCTGTTTTTAATTACTGCAAGAATGGGAAGTAGTAACCCAGTGAGCTGTTCTGCTCATAGTTTAGAGTAAGCATCCTCCAAGCATGTGTTCTGGGGTCTGTGAGCTGTGCTCCCCTGTGGAGCATGTCCACAGGCAGTTCACGTCAAATTATTCCAGGTTTTAAAGCTGCTCACCTAGATCCAGCTGAAGCGAGTGACGTTACTGCACCTGCTTGCTCACCACTGTCTGTCACTAGGAGTTACTATCCCCACAACTGTATCAGTGGGAAGGATTCTTTGAGTTTTTCCTTTTCCTTTCAGGCAAACCCACTTTGTTCAGCTGAAATCAGTATTCACTGGATATTTAAATGAACCTATCTGGCTCTGCTGGAAGTGCATTAGGCATAATCCCTCCAGCCAGCTGAGAGGTGGAGCAGGGATCTCCAGAAAAGGACTAGTACAGCTGTCTGAAGTGAGCATGAGTGTTCCCAGCAGGGTTTTGTGTGGAAAACTGTGAGTTCGGAGGAAGGATGAACATTAAAAGCATGTTACTTCTAAGGAGCAAACACTCTGGTTTTGTGCAAGTGTCCTTCTCAATTAAATCAATGACGCAATTTATAGCCAAAGTGACTTCTATATAATGGCTTGTTTATTGAAAAAGATTCTGCTTGGTATTAGGAGCTCATTAAACTGAACTGCTGAAGGAAAAGACATTGATTTAGGCTTCCTTGAGTAATGGTGTACCATCCATTTCCTGTCCTCTCAAGTTCTGTATGTACTTTCTTTGGTCTGTTTTTTCATAGCAGACATCTTTTAGCAAAATATTTAATTTCATACTTAAAGCTTTCCTTAATCAGGCAAATATATGGCCCAATTTCAGGAAAAACACTTAGTACCACTTAAACAGACATAAGCACATACTTAAGAGTACTCTATTCAACATACCTACTTTTCTTGATCTGAAAAATTCTCTGAATTTCTGTAAATTTCCAATACAACAGGACAGTCGAAGAGGTAAGGGACAGAATTGAGAGGACCATAGCTTGAGGACTGAAGGTGATACACAAATGCTGTAGGCAAGACCATTAAAAGATATGAGCACAAGATTGGTGAGATAATTCACTTTATTAAACCACCCAATTTAATGGCAGATAAACAAGAAAGTTTTGGCATGTAAGCCCTTGTTCAAGTAATCTGAAAAAAGTCTTGAGAATGTAACCAGAATAGGACTCTGCCTGAAAGCTTGTCTGTTCTTTTCCAACCATGTCAATTAATCTAATAAAAGACTTCTTGTACAAATTTTGCTTTGATGTTATGCAAAAGGAGATGGAATGATCTGCAGACAGAAAACAGGAGAGAATAACCCAGGATCACCCCAGAGCCAGCAGAAAACAAGTCTTTATAATTGAAGACCAGGAAAATCGGCAGTTTTCCCATATGCAGTCCCAGAAGCATACGCTGTCCGCCAACGGAAGGAGGAGCTTGTCAGCCTAGGCACAATGCTAATTCTTGGGCCACTGGATGCTCTGGGATGCTTGCTTTCAGATGCTTTCAGATGTAGTGCAGGACAGGAATTGTAGCTGAGGATTTCTGCGTAGCTGACAAAGGCAGTCACACAGACATCCAAATCCTGAAAATCCTTCACTAATGAAATTCTTCATCACAGCATCTTACAAGTGCTAAACCCTGCAGCAGTTTGAAAGTGTTTCCTTAGTAATTACAGCCACAGGGCAAACTAACACAAGAAACCATGTAATCCTTCTAGGAAACATCAATTTCCTCTTCTCACCTCTCTTTCCCCACTTTCACTCTTTTGTTCCAGGACCTGCCTCTTCAGAAGATTTTTGTGATTTTCTGGTCAGCTTACCCTGACTTGGTAGGCTTCATTCCTACAATGCCCTCCTGGGCAAGCAGAGACAGTTAATGCACTACTGAATAATGAGGGAAGTATCCCCTAGTTTCATACTTAACCAAGCTTTGTCACCACATTTGTCACCTCTAGTCACCTCATTTTCTGCACTGATTAACAAGCAACCCTTCCCACAGCTTCTCCCCTCTCCAAATCAGCTGCTGCCTGCTCATATCTTCCTCTTCTGTCAGCATAGCTTTCAAACTACTCAGAATTAGTTTGGGTTTCGGTATAAGCCTTTGGCAAATTAGCTGTAGTCTGATGAAGGCAACATGGTTGTCTGGTCCCAATTAAGATCTCTTGTCAAACGCTCCTGATGGTCTCCTTAGATAACATGCATAAGCTAATCACTGTCATTTCCCCCTTCCTGTTTTCCCCCTGGTGTTCTGTATATATACTAATAATACCCTGTTTGCTAAATTAGGAAACTTGTATTATTTAGAGTGTACCTTTCTTCCCCATGGATTACTCTCCATGGCAGAGATTTGTTGTTGGAATGTTCCCAATTCTGTCCTTGAATACACCGTGGCTGTAACGCTACTGGTGAGCTACTGCAAACATCAGCTTTCCACTGCCAAATGGATATTGCTGTCCACTGTCAGTTAAGAGAGATAATGAGTAATAGACAAGCAACAGAGACATTAATGGTTTGTTTTTCACCCCTTATGCAGATCCTCTGGTTTTAGCTATCTTGTTAAAACTAGTATTATCCTTAAAAATTAAATTTTTAATCTGTTTAGAACACTTTGTTCCTGGGAAAGCATGAATGAGGGGGATTAAATTATATCTGTACTATACTTTTCTTGGTGATTGGTAATTATGTTGTCACTCATGATGCTATTCATTGCACTTAGCTGCATGGAACTGGGGAAAAACATGACATTTCCCCCTGTACTAGACATAATGAGAATCTATGGCTTTTCACAGAATCATACATCAGTGAGGTACGGGAGTAAACAAAACGTGGGAAAGTTGTATTTGGAGCAAAGGGGTGGTTTTTTTCAAGCCATAGTATAAAATATTTATATTTCCCTTGGGAAATATAAATGGGGAGGTAAAAGGTGCAATGGCCAATTCAGGTGAACAGCAAACACTTATTTTGTATCTGTTGCTTTTTCAATGAACCTGTCACCCAGCGAAGCACTGCTTTTGAAAAAGGCCCCATACAAACTCCATCTACTATCTCTGGCCTTTAGAACAAGAGAGCAACCATTTTTCTTGTTGCAGTTTTTGGATGAACAATCTGAGGCATCTTTAAAAGGGTGGAGACTTAAAAACCATGCAAAGTAACCATCTTCTGGAAATAACACACCTGTCAGCAGAGTCTTTGTATGTGCTCCCTGAACACACAAACTTACACCCTTCTGCCTATCCGTCGTGAAACAGTAAGCATCTAACCTTGTGGGGCTGGTAGGTCTGTCATTAGGATGAACACACTTCTTTTGGACCCAGCTTCACTGCAATCAAATGCATTTTCCTAGTTTCTTGATTGGAAAGTGTATGGCATATTGGAAAGCTCTGGCACAAAAGATGCTGTCCAAATACAGTGCTTTTATTAAAACAAAACCTCAAACAAACACAAATGCATCTTTTTGGCAGAGAGGCATACTGAAGGAACTGCATCATTAATATGTTCTGAGAAGTTTTAAGTAGGAAACTGTTGTTATTTCAGAAGTTCTTATTTCCACGAAACATAAATTGATTTAATTTGTTGTAAAATTTGACAAATGGAACATTTAAGTCTGGAGAGGACCATGTCAGTCCCCGAAGAGTCAAAGTAACTATCTATGTTCCCAGTAGGCTTGCTTACATCCGAGTCCTTTGCAACCACTGGTTCTACAAAACATTTTGGCCTCTGTGAACAGTACCTCCTGCAATGTATGCTTAGGTAGAAATTTTCTAACCTACGTCCACATCACTATCACAGTGTAATCCAACATCGCATGAAGTCTTCGCTTCTACTTTTAACAAAAGCCAGTTGCCATAAACCGCAGTACTCTGCAGACTAGCTGTGAAGAGCTTTCAACAGTGACCTGTTTTTTGATACTACCTGGTACATATTAAACGCTTTTGGGAGCTTATTTTCTCTTGTCAGGGTCACTGTGACTTATATTTTGAAAAAAAGTATCATCCCCCTGGTAACACTTTTTCCTTTCCTTTCACAAGATGTTGGCAAATGAAAACTCAGGAGACTTCTTGCTGTATTATGCAAGCATTTAACTTTGTTGTTTTAATCTTTATTGACTGATGTAAACTCAGCACACATGGGCCAAGAAGATCAACTAAGGAAAGTACTTACATTTTTAAGAATGCAGAAAGAGCACAGAGAAAACTGAGACAACCCAGAACAGATGCTGCAAAAATTACCTTTTTATCAGTTAAATGTTGTAAATTGCCATGGAAAATTCAAGAGGTGTTCATAGCAGATACTCTCAGTGTTTTCCTCTTATCAAAGAGGTTTGCTTTTTCAAAAGCAAGCAAAATCAAGGTTTAATCTTCTCTTAGAAAACTGGGGGCTGTTACACTCCTCTCCACAGTTATAACCTGTGTAAAGCCTGCCGATGGCCAGTGCTGCCCTCCCCGACGTTAGGACTGGGCCCCAGTGTGACACGAAAGGACGAGCATTATTACCTGAATCTCCCACAATACTGCTTCACAAGATGATGCTTTTAAAATGCTTTGGGTAAACAGTCAGCAAAGTTTTGAGGGTAAGGTTATTTATTTTTTTTCTTCTTTTTTTAACTCGTTTGGTCTCAGGCTGATCTGCAAAGAAAGGGAGGCAGAGCTCCCTCCTTGTAGGCCACCACTCTCAGGGTGGCAGCTGCAGCACGAGGAAGCACTGATGGGGACAGTACGACCCAGCTCCTCTCCATGACACTTCGTATATGGAGCCCTCTGCTGTCTGACCAACTGCCCACAGCCAGAACATACCAACAGACTAGTATTACTGGTCATGTTGTGATCATACTGGCCATAACAACCTTCAGTCAACACGTGGCATTGTATTCCATTAGAATCAGTGTTACTGTAGTATCAATATATTGCTCACTACTTTTAGGGAATAGCAATGCAAAACATTATTATACTAGCTATGCTTAATGAAAGAGGAAACAGGACCCCACTATCTGCTTATAATCCGTATCTGTATGTGGCACAGAATATTCAAAATCACACCAAAATTAACACTCTGCATCTGCACTGATAACATTTAGAAGGGACATAAGAACCCAGATTCTGTTAAGAAAGCAATGCTTATGTTCCTATACTGGAAAATAGCCATGGTTAAACTGACACAGCAAATTTTTATAAGAGCAGCACGCCCTTACACAGGTGTGAAGTTATTGGAAATGTTAAAACTTCTTTATCATTCAGATTAATTTGTAAGTCAGTGTTTTCAGCCAAAAGGCTTGAAGAAGGCTGCGTACCCAGGATGGTCAAGATGATGAGAAGACTTCCATGAAGGATCAATGTACCCCTCAATAGCTGCCTGAGGCTTCCAGTCTCCGTTTCTCTTCTTATGCTTGCTTACCTTTTCCTCTACATCAGTATGTTTTAAAGATTGTTACAAATGTATATACCATTCTGGTCAAACTCAGGAGTTTTGATGCTTTCTCAGTGTTGGACGTTTTGAATCAGGAGATACCTGAAACCTTTGTTTAGGTAGAAAGGTTGTGATGCCTTTCATTACTCATGGAATTGTTAGGGATGCCACCATCGATTGTAAAGATCAATGCAAGGTCTCATGCAACCTTAGTCGCAATATTTCTTAGAGCTGCCTCTTTCATGCTGCTGACCACCCTCACATTTCCACTGCAGCGTATATATTCAGAATATGGGGTGTGTTATTTGGAATCATTCACTACTGAGGCATTGTTACTATCAAGCAGGATTTTCCTGCAATAATTTAATATACATTTGCACTCAGTAAAACTTCGTGTTTTAAAATGCCTGCCCTTACACAGAAGTACAGAAAGCCTCATTTATTGTGCCAAGACAGCTTTTTCATACACTTCAAATTTGTACTGGATGCCATTCTCTTCTTGGACATCAGCAGGGACACCTGGGTACCTGGAGAGAGGGTAGAACAAAAAGCAAAAGTCAACAAGAAGATAAAAATATCATTATAAGCTACCTGTAATTTATCCAATCAATTAGAGAGCTGTTTGAAAAAAGAGATGAAAATAACATCCTTACAACAGGTGTACTAAATATAAACTATTTTTAGGAATCATATCAACTACTATCAGCAACCTGTACACACATCTTTTTAAATTAAGAAAGCATACTCTGATGCAAAAAAATCCCCACCTTTCTGGCTTAATCAAAAAACCCCAACATTTTTATGAAAGCCTCTAACATGTTATTTAAAATGTCTGCAAAGGGGTTTTTTGCTTTGCTTTTCCTCAGATGATTTAGAGGAAATGCTAAGGTGAAGGTTTCTCACAAGTCTACAACAGCTTCTTAAAGTAACTGATTGCCACCATGCAAAGTGTTGCTCTATGTCCTGGTTTAACCAGGATAGGGTTAAGTTTCCCCAGCAGTGGGGGGGGAGCTCTAGCCGGGTTATTCAGTTACCATGCCTGTGTGCCTGTGGCACATCCTGGCACAGGAGCGCGGGGCGCGTGGTTTTATACATCTGGTCCTCTCACTGCTGTATTGGTAGATATTTTGCTCTGTTCATTGTTATCACTGTTATTGTTGCTGTTTGTTGTGTTGCTGTTGCTCTGTTGTATTAAACCTTTCCTTATCTCAGTCTCGGGGCTTTGTATTTCATTCCCTTTGTGGGGGAGGGGCAGCGGCCGTGTGGTCTCAGACCCCAGCAGGGGCTAAACCATCACTCTATATTCCAGATTTACTAAAACTGTTTTTGTCAATGGAGACTTTCAAAAACCTGTTCAGCTCCCTGTGACAGAATAAGGATTTTGTATGAGTAACATTGATTTTGAGGGAGAAATTTTAAATTTTATCCACTACATTTGACACTCTCAGGTTTCCACTTAGTGAGGGAATTATATGCTATTTTATAAACTCATGTTTTAAGGCCAAATTCTGATTTCAGTACACTGGCCAAAGCCAATGTATACCTGAGAAACAGTCAAGAGGGAGAGAGAGAAGCTTTGGGTCAGACATCAGGATACTGAAGTGAGCTGATGACATGGCACAGCACGGTTCAGAACATGTTAGAGCTGACAAGGGTGATTCATTGTCCCCACTGACCTTGTTTGTCTCTCCCGCATACTTCTTTCCTGCCCCTACCTCTCCTCCCCACTTCAGTGCTAATCCATTCCTGTGCCCCATGCAGAGAGCTTGACTTGCTGTAATTTCTAATTCCTCCACTGCTGGTCCATAACCAGCTGGGAACCAAAACGAGAGTAGTAGGAAGAGGAAGGGGTCCTTTCCTTGCTGGTTCTTGAGGCAGACGTTTGAATTTTTGCCACCTCCCTACTGTCTGTTGGATGTAATCTCATTGGAGAGGACATAAAAGTATGACTGGGATAGGACAAGGATAACATAGAAGATACCACAGTGAATGGCAGAAACTTACAGTTCAATACTTGTTCCTACTAAGTTTGTTAGGAAGAAGTAATTTTCTCAAGAGAAAGGAATAACCTTAGAAATCTATAAAGGCTCAACCCTCCCCGCTCAAACCCATTTAATTTGTCTTTGGCAATTTATCAAAGACATTCAGAGGCTAAATACCATTGACTAACAACATATTGAGAGTTATAGAGCTTAGTAAATATTTGAGTAATTCTAAAATGAGAAACAGTAAGAAAATTATTTTTCAAGCAAACCAACAAATACAATTCTTTACTGTAAAGATTATGGGAAGGTTGAAGAACACAGCAAGTTCCAACAACCCCTCTGTGCCGAGTGCGGTGCAATTCCAGGTTCTAAGTAAAATATGTCTCTGGGGAAAAATAGAGTGAAAAGCACCTCTAACTCAAAACCAAACATGACTTTGACCCTTACACATTCAAACTAGATTATTAAATCTTCCATCTGAACATAAGACTAGTATGTAGCTTGATACTTACTCCGTGAGAAGTTTGTAGTCTTTGTTGTCAATTTCCGGAAAAAATGTGTCACTTTCAAATTCCTGCAGAATTCTTGTCACAAACAATCGATGATTCATTGGCTTCTCCATCGCTGCCTTTAAAAACAATTAAAATTGAGATGTTACCTGTAAAACAGCTCAATCATGCATGAATTAGTGTTGTTTATTAAAATTTTTAGTATTCTTATTTTACAACACTATTTGAAGTCGATAAGATAATATCAAGTATAAGTTCTTATTAGGACCACTAGCTTTCTCCACCAACTCTCCAAATTCTTGTTCTGCCTGCACCAGCCATCACCATGGCAGCATTCCAAAAGAACCAAGAGATAAGAGTCTTACTTCCTACTTGTACATTGCACACCAAATATGTTATCTAAAACTCAAACTCAGTTACTATATTTATATATTACAGGATTTAAGCAAAGCAGTGAAAATTGAAATCTAAATCTCCTCTTTTGGACTCGTCCCAAGAGCACTTCCTAAAGAGATAATTTCATCTTGTGCCAGTTCCCCTGTTAAGTGGCAGCTATACCTACTCTCAAAACTTGGGGCTTCTGACTGAAATTAAGAAAAAATTATGAGTAGTCCTGTGAGAAAAGAGTAGTATGGCTTAGTCTCAACGAGTAATTTCTGAATCATACCTCTTTGAAAGACAGGAAGCTTGAAGTGGTGGGGGAGGCCCACACCTCAAGGTAATTTGTTCCAATGTTTAATGAATATCACTGCTAAGGATGTATATTGTATTTTTAGTCTGCATTAGTTTGCAATTCCAGTGATCAAATTAGCTGTCAGTTTAACTTCATAGTTTGATCTCTGGATTATGGCAAAGTGATAATATGCATTTAAAGTTACATAACTTTAACAACAGCAATGAAGTTTCCAGGCTTCTTGGATGAAAAAGTTTTGAAGACGCCTGTTCGGTGAGTTCCTCACTAACAAATTCATACAAACTCAGGAGTTAAAAAAAGATGTTTTGTCTCTGATCAGACTGAAAAGTCACCTCTTCCAGACTTTCTTGGCATTAAAATAACCCATTAAAAGCTATACTGGTGCCTGGTTACAACATATTTTTGAAAAGCTTACAGCTGTTTCTCTCCTTCCCTTAAATTGGCAATGAGCAATGCTCTTTGTTAAAGGTGATTCACCATGCAGCATGCTATTAGGTACTACTTTGACAAGTACAGGAACCAAGTAATAGCAAATGTAACCCAATAAAATTAATTGGTATCGCTGCTGAAAAGTTAGTTTCTAGAAAAGCTGCTCTATTACTAGAGAATGACCTGAAATGGAAGGGGTAAGTCACAGCACACCAGCATCCAAAAGCACCGAGCTAGTGTTCATCCAGTTTGTATATAAGACACTTTTTCTTTCTTTAAATAAGGGTGGGAGGTAAAAGGAGAAACATATACCTGCAGAATGACAGAAGAATAATCTGCTTCACAAATAAAAACATACAGTGTCCTCTAAACAGATACTTTTGTTTTGTAGTAGAAGAATAAATCAACTTCCTGTCCAGCTCTATGGGAACTCAGCTTCAGCAAGAATGCTGTACCCGCAGGACAGGTCAGGGAAGAGCATACGGAGATACTGCAAAGAAAGCTGAACTTAGCATGAAGGGGACCAGAGGGTGACCTCCATTCTCGATAAATGGTTGCATTACTTGAGTAAACCAACCAGCTGTATAAATGTTTGTCCTCAAGTTAGTAAAAAAAGTGCAAATGCTTCCTGAGTTAGCCAGACCAGCTCTGGGGTCTGCCTGTCTACATGGCCCATGAATACTAAACAACAAACAAAAACAACTTGGAGAAGAGCAACAGGCTTGAGTTGGTTTCAACCCACATACTTCTTTTTAGCAGCTGAGAATGCCCCGTGTCATGACAGTGAGCATATTACAGCAACGGGCAAGGAGAAACACATTTGTTAAAGTGGTTTGAATTTATATTTTGGTTGCTCTACCCTGCTACGTGTAATTTTCACCTGTATTGGCATTTAAGTGCATAGTTGAAGCGCATCATAAGCTGACATCCTGACCTGGCTTTGGCCTGTCCCCATGGCCCTGTCTAGTCATCCCAGGGCTACGTCTGACTCTGGTTACCTTCACGGGGCCCGATCCTGCCACATGAACCTGCCTCAGCACCACAAGCCCTGGCTGGTGAGGGCCCTGTCAGGCCAGCCAGGTTACTGCCCATGGGTCCCAGCTCCCATCCCTTTGGGAGCACCTGGTTCTCCATGTTCCCTGACAGTAAATTCAGAAAATGTCAGATAAGTAAATTTTGTATCAAACATGAAACCTTCCACCTGTGACGTCTCTAAAGGAACCTGTTCAGAAAGAACTGTACTCTGACACCGCCTCTGCAAACTACTGCTATGGAACTGGCAGGACAGGGAAGGAGCTTTATCACAACTCTGACATTTTCATGAGGATTAAAGTAGTTCCTCACTGACATTCAATTCACTCTTGCACTGTTCAGCCCAATCCATCAGTTTCACCACCTTTTTTGGTACAGAAAACAAGTTAGGGGATGTATAGTGCTGATTTGATAGAATGTTGACATACTCTGAATTTAATCATGGAAATACGCATTATGTATATTTACTCTAAGGAACAGAATAGGGTGTATATGACTTTGTTTTAATGTAACATATACATAATACGAAAGTATAGCTGTAAATCGTCTTGAATATTTAAACAGAATGTGCAATAACTAAATATATTTCTAGTGACCAGCACAATAGTTAGCACAATATTCAATAGACAAATAATTTCCAATAAGTAGGAGATCAGTGCTGCCTTTTTTAGGTTTGCATATTTTGTAAATGTGAGGATAACACACGTGATGGAAAAGATAGATAGTAGGAGAGGACTTGTTGGAAATAATTGTATCACAGCAAGAGGAAAAGATTTTAAAACAAAATGATGATGTCTCTGAGCTCATGCTTCTGTAAATTTGAAAAATCTGCCTCCTCACTCCATGGTCATTACATTCCTCTCACTCCATTGCCACGCTGGGTCTCAAAGTCATTCTTGGTACAATTTTAATTTATTATGTTTTTCCCTCTTACTCCACTCAGTTATCCTTGAACTGTATTTGTAGCTGCACTGGTTTCCCTCAGGAGGTGCATATGTGTTTGCTCTCCACACAGGCTCACCTCCTTGTGTAGCAGCTACTGAACCCTTTAAGATATTACTGCCTGATGCAATAGGGAAAAGCAATGCTGATTTTTGGTTCACATTAAAGCACAGCCTATGAAAACTGTGGCTGTTGAGCTCTCAGAAACACCAGAATCACTCCTCAAGCAGAGATGACTTTCCACAAGAGGGAGGACAGGAGAGCTGAGGTGTCAGGATCCCTCCTGTTGTCCCATGTACCTCCATATGTGGTTCAGTATGTGAACAACAGTCCTTTATTATTCACAGGTACCTTCATAACCCTGTGAAGATTTTAGCATACCCTCATCTTTTTGCTCACTTCCAAGAAATCCTTGACAGTCCTGCCTCTGAAGCATACAGCAAAAAGGAGATGACCTAAGGATCATCTTCCCCATAATTTCCAGCTGCACTGGACTGACAGCCATAGAAGATTAGATTATGTCTGCACGTGCAGGACCATTACCTTGAATTAGTTTCTCTTTGTAGAACACGAGTTAAAACAGCCCTGAAGCTCTGCAACAAAGAATAGCTGTGTATTACAAGTATTTTCAGAAGCATTATATGGAAACCTAATGTTTTATAGATCTAATCACCAAACCACTGTAAACTAGTGGGCATAGCAACCAGCTGCTGTAGAAGGAACCAATTATTTCTAGTCATTTAAAAATTCACAAGTTTTAGTATACACACACACACTCCTCCTGCTTTCTCATCTTCTACTAATTACATAAGTAAAACAGCCTAAGTAACTATGTGAGGCACTTATTTTTCAAGTGTCTTTCTAGACCACATTGACAATCCAAACAAAATAGGAGAACACTATGAAAGAGAAAATCTCAAAATAAACAGTGGGTTTATTTGCATTCTGTTTTTCAACCCTTTAATTGTATTGGATCATATAGGCAAACTGCATTTTGAAGCCACAGAGTATTAAAAAATATATTTTATACATTAAAAAAAATCTAACAGCTGGAGATCTCACAAAGTTCTAGATCTTACCTAAGTAAACGGACTTGCCTAAGTTAAACTTCGGCTATTAGGAGAGTTGCGGTGATAAACAGGAGACTCAATACTTTCAAAAATCCTTTCTTCCCACTCTGCTAGGGCTCAGCTTAGTGAGGTAGGTAACAGCCCTTCCTTCCCAAGACACTAAGGCTAAGCCTAGTGAAGGAGACACTGTGGTAGCTCCCACCATGAGTTCTCTGCCAGGGACAAAAGCAAGTTCAACAGAATTCTTCTACAACCTTTACCGAAAAGCCTACCCATTTTGCCCTTGTAGAAACAGATACACTTTAGTCACTACACTTTTCTGTGTGTTAGTCTTAAAGGAGGGTCTTTTAAATCTTTTCGTCTATGATCTCTGCAAGCATCTTTGAAAAAGAACTTGAAAAGCAACAACCTTTCACAGACACATGATTTGTGTCTGCAACTGACTCATATATTAACCTTTTTTAGTCATTATTTTTTCCCAGAGGAATGTCAAATCAATACATTTGTTCACAAGAATGAGCACACAAAAAGCTTGTTTAGGAGTAATAGCAATATTACCACTTTCCTTCCACACAAAAATCCTCTGACTTTAATTTGAAGACTATACTGGAAAAGCTGGATATGTCCCTCTGAAGTCTGTGAAAGTATTAAGATGCTAAATTTCAGAAAATTCTTAAACTTTTAAAAGAAATTATTAGTTAATCCACTAGTCCATTGCTAATACCATAGTTTTGTTTCCTCTAATTTTACTCATAACTAGGTAAGAGCAAGAAGTATTGGCCACTGCAGGCATGACTACAATAGTAATGGATTTATTTTTACAAAACATAAATCTCTATGGGATGTCAGTGCTGTCACCTGTAATGCTGTGACCCTGCCACTGGATATTAGGGAATTGCACTAAAAATGCTCAAACCATTTCTCAAAAAAACCCTAGAGGTCATAGGAATACAGGAAAATTGTCTTCCTGTTCTCATCTTTTTGTTCAGACAACTACACAAAGCTACACAACTAGACACAGGAAAATTCTCCCGTAAAGAAGGATTCTGCAACTTTACAGTAATGAAGTAAGACAGTTACATTTGCATATACACCAGGAAGACAGTAACCTTCCTTGGAAACAACTGCTGGGGACCATAAACATGCATAATCGAGTAACATTATCATGAGCTTGGTGGAACAGGGAAAAAAACACATGGTCAGTGCAACCACGACAACCTTCAGTCTTCACTTTACACAAGGTAATGTTAACAGCTTCCAAATATGTTAATAGGATTAAGCCATACTAATTAGTTCACTCTAAAACAGAACTAGTGGAGAAGCCAATGCAGTGCTCAGCTTTTTGCACTGGTTGCTCCCAGAGCAGAATAGAGCTGTGGGCCTGCAGTGTGACGTCCTCCAAGTCAACAGCATCACGCAGCTCAGAGGAGCCCACTCTTTGTGAGCGCCGTTCGAAGGGAGCAGCAGCACCACAACCTGCAAGAGGGGAGCACCCAGCATGGGAAAATGAGCTGCTGGTACAGCTCCCTTGTAAGTGGATTTCAGTCCTCGGTCACATCTCAGACTGAATGCAACACTTCAGAAACATGGTAACATAGGTGTTAGTCTCTCTTCCAATAGGTACGCAGCTTAAAATCATTCCAATAGGTACGAAGCTCAAATCCACTTTATCTTATATGCAGGCAAGGTAGCAAAATTACTAATACCTTTTATAGTTTACAAGAAGTTCAGACATAGTAAAATGTAATCTTCAAAATGTATATTTTAGTATATTAGTATTAGCTAGTAAAATTTTGGCAGGCTTGAAAAAAATCACAATAAAACTAATGACTCAAATTGTTAATAGTGAAGTGATCCTTATGGTACAGCAAAGATTCGAAGCTTAGCAAATGTGGCATTCACAACCCACTCAGGGCATTCAGAACCCAGTGAAGCTTATATGCTTAGTCAAGAAACTGTTTAAGAGGGTAATTAATCATCTGCTAGAG
Source organism: Strix uralensis (assembly GCF_047716275.1). Taxonomy (NCBI): domain Eukaryota; kingdom Metazoa; phylum Chordata; class Aves; order Strigiformes; family Strigidae; genus Strix; species Strix uralensis. The sequence goes on along the minus strand of NC_134012.1, from coordinate 7,911,036 downwards.
ACCTGCTGCACTAAATATGAATAGCAACTTCATAATTCAATAATTTTGAAGAATGAAAGGGGGTAGATTACCAAACACAATATGTCAAATACTAATACATAGGAAGACACCTGAGCATGAATATTAGATAAAATTTTCCCTTGGAGATTACTGGAAATTTAATTTTCCAGCTCAAGCTTCTTTGTTGAAGAATTTCCCCAAACACTATTTATCACCAGCATCTATTCTCTGTTATGGCCAGCCTAGATATTAACTAAACAGCAAAACCAACAAAACTTCTTATGAAAGAAGTTTTTGTTCTGTTATGAAATTACAAGTTTCTTCTCCAAATTTAATACATGAATACAATTCTGTACTTCAGCAATGTGACCTTGAGTGTCATTGTTTGCTTCTGTAGCATTGAGAAAGCAACAAGCTGAGTAGGAACGTATAAATTAGAAAAGACAATTTTAAATGTTGGAAATACTGTAGGAAAAACTGTTTTATCAAGGCAAAAACCTGTTTGACATATAGCCTGTTTTGGTGCTACTAAAGAGGCCTTGGTTATGAGGACCTGAGTCATAAATTTTTTTTTTTTTTTTAAAAGTTTTGTTGCTATTTTTTTTCCCTCTCCACTGGTAGGTTCACTGGTGGGGATTTGTGCTTGGTTATTTTTACAAAGCAAGATTTATATTAAATGCTCTACAAACAACATATCATAAGGCCATACCATCCACATAAGTAAATCTACACCTGGTTGGGTTTTTTGTTTGTTTGTTTGTTTTAAAGTCCCTGTTTAATATTTGGGGATGTGCTGGACTTACAGTTCCTATTCCTAGTAAAATCTGAATGTTGTTTTTAACCAGTTTAAAACACACAATTTAAATCCAGTTAAAAGAGACTGATATAATTTATACTGAGCAGATCCCTTAGGATCTCTAGGTAGTGCTATTTTTCAGTCAAAGCCAAGACCTGAATCTCTCAATTAAGAGACAATACCTCCATAGAGTAAATCTACATTAGTGTCTTCACTCAGAACAGAAATGTGGTTTTGAAATGAATCTTCCAATTGTCCCCATTCACCGTGACTTAGTTGTACTGGGGAGCAATCGGATTAAACCAAGCCAGATAATCTGCTCCAGGAACATGTCTGATAAGTTTTAACCACTAATAGGGACTGAAGGGCCAGAACCAGTGAGTGATTCACCACCACAAGTCTTCCAGCACACAACAAGCACTCATGAGCCAGCAGACGGCTCTCAAAACATCAAGTGCTCACGCAAAATCATGGAGTGCCTCTCATGACGCATAACAGCTTCATAATTGCTGTGACCTACTGGCCATTGCTGGGCTGCTACATTCCTCCTTCCTCATCCATACAATCAATAGCAACATCAGTTTCTTCTGGAACTCAGGAGATCCAGAACAGTCCAGAAGATCTGGTATGGTGTCACACTGAGATCCAAAGAAATCATAGAATCACAGAATGGTTTGGGTTGGAAGGGGCCTTAAAGATCATCTAGCTCCAAACCCCCTGCCATGGGCAGAGACACTTTCCAGGTTGCTCAAAGCCCCGTCCAACCTGGCCTTGAACCCTTCCAGGGAGGGGGCAGCCACAGCTTCTTTGGGCAACCTGTGCCAGGGCCTCACCACCCTCACAGGAAAGATTTTCTTCCTTATATTTAATGTAAACCTACCCTCTTGCAGTTTAAAACCGTTACCCCTCATCCTATCCCTACATTCCCTGATCAAGAGTCCCTCCCCATCTTTCCTGTAGCCCCTTTAAAGTACTGAAAGGCCACTCTAAGCCTTCTCTTCTCCAGGCTGAACACCCCCAACTCTCTCAGCCTGTCCTCACAGGGGAGGTGCTCCAGTCCCCTGATCACCTTTGTGGCCTCCTCTGGACCTACTTGAGCAGGTCCGTGTCCTTCTGATGTTGGTGCCCCCAGAGCTGGACACAGCACTGCAGGGGGGTCTCAAAAGAGTGGAATAGAGGGGGAGAATCCCCTCCCTCAACGCGCTGGCCACACTTCTCTTGATGCAGCCCTTCTGGGCTGCGAGCACACACTGCTGGCTTGTGTTGCACTTCTCGTCAACCAACACTCCCAATTCCTTCTCCTCAGGGCTGCTCTCAATATATTCTCTGTCCAGCCTGTATTTGTGCTTGCAAACCTGTGCTGTGAGAAGTCCAAAAGCTTCCCTGGAGGCAACAGTAATACCTTGTGGCTATTATCAGGAGATTACAAACCTGATGAGATGACCAGTGTCAAGTCAATTCAAGAACATGAAGGCTACATGAGGTTTTTGAACCCTCAGCAGACTGTGGGAGCTGTTTTCATCTTTTCTGCTCTCACTTCCTAATACCAATACTCTACTCAGCTCTCCCTATCCCCACCAAAACGCCTACAATTTCTAGCTGCTCTGCCTTTTCCTATTGTAGAGGTCAAGGCCCAGAAGAGACAGTTTCCCAGAGTATGCTGCTGAACACGCGTGAATGAAAACCTACAGGAGGACTTGGATGGCCACCCTATTCAGAGCTCACCTTTCTCCGTTCTTCACAGGACTTGAGGCAGCTTATGCCAATACTCCCACCACCCTGGAGAAACTGCGTCCTTGAGAACCTAGAGGCAGTGGGCAAGATGGCCATAAGCAATACACAGCTGCACTGTGTCCTTATAAATGTTCAGAGACTGTCAGGCTTGCTCCTCGGTCCTCTGCAGTCCTATGAGGAAGAGGCTGTAAACAGCAGCAGTCCCTTGCCTCCATCCCATTCCTTTCCTCTCTGTTGCTGAGGGTAGCACCCTGTTCTGAAATACCATCCTGGAGTGCATGGTCTGGCACCTTTGTTTGCCTCAGTTCTTAAGAGGCTGGGCAGGGCACAGCAGCCATCTGTACTTGAGATTGAGAGACAAGCTGGACACCCATGTCCTGAAGAGGACCCTTCTGCACTCAGGCAGCTGGATGCTCCACCTTGGCACAAGTCTCCGGATAAGCCAGGCTTGTGTTTCAACATGGTATCTGGGCAGGGCAGCATGAGACAGACAGGATGCAGTATTTCAGATAAGGTGGGCGTTCAAACACCTTGAATGACCCTGTGCTGAAAGAAGGTGCCAGCATCCCTTTTCAGTCGGAGGTTCTTTGGAAACCTCCTGAAACATGTATGAATCTGTCTGAGTTCATGGGCCACCCTTGGTAACCCTTCAGGCTTGCTGCCCTGGATCTAGAACCCAGCTGGGATGTGGGTGCTGCCCAGAGCACCTACTAAGGGTGTTGGAAACCAAAGCAAAGGCCTGGAAGACTGTGCACATGATCCCTCCTCATTGCTCAGTGACAACCCTGATCACAGTGGACCCCCCTATCCCAAACTGATTCATTGATCAGAAGTTGTTAAGGTTAGGAGCTGTGTTAAAAGGCTCCACAGGACAAGTCACCCTCTTGAATAATGATATGGACTCTGGAAGTGTCTGGCAATAGCAGTAGCTATTTGAAGTAGCTCTTGACAGATGGCCTCAGCTGTGCACCCTCACATTCAATACATTCTGCATTTTCTTCTAAATTTCCAGGATGTCACCAGCCTGGACTTAACCCCTGTGCCAAGGACTGCAGATCAGCTAGGGCAGAGCAGCTACAGTGAAGATTCCAAGAATGCCATTATCCCCCATCTTCCTACTCATCCTTCAAGACATCCACACCAGCCCGTGACAGGCTGTCAAAGCAGCCCGCCCAAAGTAAGTGCAATGGGTGCATGCGTGAGCTTGTTGTTCCCTTTTGTAGTGATCCTGACTGAAAGATCACTCTACATTAAGGAGTTAGTGATCCACATAACAATTAACCTGAATAGACCCAGGCCTGTACTGTGCTGTGCATATTCCTTGGCCACAGGATAAGCCTAGCCAGAGAACTGTAACAGAGGAGCCTGCAGGCAGCTCCCACTTGGTACAGACAACTATACCACCTGCGTGTCCTTATCTGGAAGAGCAGCAGGAAGTTCTCATGTGAACATCCTTTCTGTTTGACAGCAGAAATGATGAATAGACTTGTTTTCTTGTAAGAAAGTCCTGTAACAGCTTGAATGACAAAAATAGGGTAGTGCTTTCTACAGACAGAGCCCACGCAGTATGTTGCACATGGCTTGGAGGCTCGTTCAGTGCCACACAACTTGAAGATCCCAACATTTACAGGGATGTAAGATTACTTATACTAGTCTGTCCTTCTTTAAAGTGTTAGGTCTAGTAAGCAGCATTTTAAATGACATTGTACAGAGTCTGGGTGCTCTTCTTACTTGGAGCATAATGGACTAGCTCCTCCTGGTGCAAAACAGCTCTCTAGTGCACTGCTGCGTGGCCACGCTCAGATGCAGAAGAGGTTTACTCACAGCAGGCGTGGTAGTGTTAACTTGTAAATGAGCAGGAGGAGACAGGTACAAGATCAGGAATAGAAAAGGGTTGATGGTGGTTGGGATCATCTGCAGGAAGCAGATGAAAAGTATGGTGCTTTCCAGAGTGGGCTGCTCTCCTCATCAATGTCTGCCCTCATAAAGCTCTACCTGGTTTGAAAGATCCAAACTTTGGGTTAAACTCCCCAAAGCGCTAAAAGTGGAAACATCACGTCCTCAGCACTACCTAATGCACCTACCTGCTGAAGTAGTTACAGACACTTCCTCCATCACAGGCTTGTACTAATACACAATCAGTTCTAAACCTTTGCGCCATACAAATTAGTAAGATCAAAATAATGCTTTAAAAGCAAATACCTACAACTACTGAATAAAATTATTCACTTCAATTACCAATTGCTATTTTACTTCCCACACATTTCTACATGGTATAATGGAGATATTCCTGTAATCCTTTGTGAATCTTTAATACAGGCACTAGAAATACTACCTGCAGTTTTGGTAGAGGTGTATGGTTTCCATCAAACCCTTTTAATTAAGACCACAAAGCTAGTTTGAATTCAGGAATCTGTATGAAACTGTTGGATTTCTCCCTAATGAATTAAATATTCCTTTGAAACATCCTGAGTAGATGCCTGAAAGGGGGAAAACAGTTGAAATTTCAAGTCATACTCCCTTATGCTGATCAGCACAAATATATTGCAAAAGTACTCTTGATCATAACTGCCTATTTATAATCTAAGTATTGGCAAGTAATAGTCTAAAAAATGGCATTGTCTTCTACCAAATATCAGCAGACAGTGGAAAAATAGTTAAGTTAGAAGTCTACAACACCGATGCTCCTGGAAGAACATGCAAAAATAATCACTCTCTGCAGCACTAGATCAGTATGTTGCCATTGCACAGAAAGGTTGAATGCTTCTGATCACACCAAGCATCCTGCAAGATTACAGGCAGAAGCCAAATCCAGTCTCTTGCTCATGCTGGGCAATTACACGCAATCTGAAGAGAATACGTCTCCAGAAATAAACTTGTTACTTACTGCCTGGAAGCAGGCATGTAGTTTACCTTGACTTCATTAAGGCCTTTGACACCGTTTCCTACAGCATTCTCCTGGCAAAACTGGCTGCTTGGATGGGCACACGCTTTGCTGGGTAAAAAACTGTCTGGATGGCCGGGCCCAAAGAGTTGTGGTGAATGGAGTTAAATCCAGTTGGCAGCCGGTCACGAGTGGTGCCCCCCAGGGCTCGGTTTTGGGGCCACTCCTGTTTAACATCTTTATTGATGATCTAGACGAGGGGATCGAGTGCACCCTCAGTAAGTTTGCAGATGACACCAAGTTGGGTGGGAGTGTTGATCTGCTCGAGGGTAGGGAGGCTCTGCAGAGAGACCTGGACAGGCTGGAGTGATGGGCTAAGGCCAACTGGATGAGCTTCAATAAGGCCAAATGCTGGGTGCTGCAGTTCGGCCACAACAACCCCCTGCAGTGCTACAGGCTTGGGGAGGAGTGGCTGGAGAGCTGTCAGAGGGACCTGGGGGTGTTGATTGACAGCCGGCTGAACATGAGCCAGCAGTGTGCCCAGGTGGCCAAGAAGGCCAATGGCATCCTGGCTTGTATCAGAAATAACGTGGCCAGCAGGGACAGGGAAGTGATCTTACCCCTGTACTCGGCACTGGTGAGGCTGCACCTCAATTACTGTGTTGAGTTTTGGGCCCCTCACTACAAAAAGGCCATTGAATGACTCGAGCGTGTCCAGAGAAGGGCAACGAAGCTGGTGAAGGGTCTGGAGCACATGTCATACGAGGGGCGGCTGAGGGAACTGGGGCTGTTTAGTCTGGAGAAGAGGAAGCTGAGGGGAGACCTCATCGCCCTCTACAACTACCTGAAAGGAGGTTGCAAAGAGCTGGGGATGAGCCTCTTTAACCAAGTAATGAGCGATAAGACAAGAGGGAATGGCCTCAAGTTGCACCAGGGAAGGTTTAGAGTAGATATTAGCAAGTATTTCTTTCCAGAAGGGGTTGTTAGGCGTTGGAATGGGCTGCCCAGGGAGGTGATGGAATCCCCATCCCTGGAGGTATTTAAGAGTCAGGTTGACATAGCGCTGAGGGATATGGTGGAGTTGAGAACTGTCAATGTTAGGTTAATGGTTGGACTAGATGATCTTCAAGGTCTTTTCCAACCTAGACAATTCTGTCATTCTGTGATTCTGTGATTTTAGAGGCTGAGAGTGAAGGACAGGTTACTCCTGTATGATAATAGCTGATTATAGACTGAATGTATTTGGACATCAAATATGTGCTGGACTTCACCACACACAAAAGTGTTTATAAAACATTAAAAAAAAAAGAGGAATAGAAGTGTTTTACAGGGTATTTGCATATGCCTCTTATTTTTCTTACAACCTTAGCAATATCTAACTACTTTACTTCTTTTACTGTAAAAGATGCATTCCCTAAGACACAGGGAAGAGCTTCATGAAAGGCACAAACTGCAAAGGCAAGAAATATACAAAGCATATTATCATCCCTAATGTGCTACCAGGAGCATGATCACATTTTCATCACACACCTGAAGTCCAAGAGCCAAACAAGAAGTGGAGTGTATTTCCCAGCATACCTGTAATGACTAAAGGTCAGCAGAACTGTTTCCTTCACTATAAAAAAAAATTGCTTTCCAATTCTTAATTAAGATTTTTTTTATCAGAAGAATGCTTACTGCTGTTTTTATTCCATATTCTCCTGATCTGATATGAACAAAACTAGGGTTGATGACCATAATCTTTTGTGTGGTACTGTCTGACAATAAATACAAATTATATGAGAACTTAAAAAAGAAGACAAAATCAACTGAGAGTTCAAAGCCAGAACCCTGACTGTAGGGGCTGAAAGGATGACTCTAGGGATGTGGGTGGAGGCACGGAGAGTTGACTAAACTTTACGTGTGTGTAAATGGAAAATGAGAGGAAGGGTTTGGGGCAAGAGAGAAAGATGGCTGAGGAAATACAGGGTGACAAGACAGGTTTTACTCTAGACCTTCACACTGCATAGCTATTATCTTAGTTAAGGACAGGAAGAATATTGCACTTGTGGGAAACAGGACAGTTTATACAGGGCTGTCTGTGCAAAGATGGTCCTGAAAATAAAGTCACACATGCTGTTCTCTTGGAACCTAAACAAGCACCTGAATACTGAAACACCCTAGACACTAAGAGAAACCCAGGGAGTGGGAACAGTAAAGACGTTTGGTTGCTGGACGGGAAAACAGAGTGAGTGCTACTTTTTGCTGTTTGATTTATCTCCCTTTATTGCTGACACCATCACCTGCCAGCTTGCTCTAAATCCTCTTCCTTTACCTGTATAAAGTGTCATACTCTGGCTAAAAATTCTGGACCATTTTTCCTTTTTTTACCACATCCTCTGCAGAATCAGTACTACCTCAGTAAAATAAACATAACAATATGGGTTTTGGTTGAAAAACCTAGCAATTTGTGTATTTAAGAAAAGATCTCAAAAGCACAATGACTGTATGACACTGGATCATTAGCAAGAGCAACATCTGGTTACATGGACAGGTATTTTAAACTTTTGAGTTGAAATCTTACTCTCTCCAAGACTTGTTCTGTTGGAATCACTGGAATTTGCTGGGTCATGTGAAGAGAACAGGACTTCTTAACATGGAAGTAATAGGAACTCGAGCCACCCTCATCCCATCACAGAGTATGAGTAATTTAGGAGTACTCTAAATGTACCTTGTAAACTGAAGTGCCTCCGACGACCCAAACCATGTCTACTTTACTTTTTAACTCTGGTGAATCCAAAAGAGCTAAAGCATCATCCAGACTTCTGGAAAGATAATGTGCTCCTTGTGGGGTTTCCCTAGAAAAAGCAAAGTTTTATTATTAAATAGTTAAAGAACCATTCAACATGATAACCAATACAATCTAGACATACAATGTGTTTTGCTGAATTCACAAATAACTAAATGTTTCACATAAGTTAATTATTTTGAAATATCTGTAATTACTAAACTATGTTAGAATTCTCATCTGACTCCAGGATTGTCTAACAAATCACAGTTTAATCATAACTGTGACTTAAGAGGCATTATAAATTACAGATCTGAAATTTTATATCATGTTTTTTAAAAAGCGTAACTGAGAATTTTAGATACCTATAAAATTAAATATAGACTTTTACTTGAATTCTAGAACATTAGTATTTCATTCAATAAAACTGGTCAGAAAACCCCTATCCCCCACTCCCCTACATATTCAGCCCCAAAGCTACCACCATCCTCCAAAGCGATAAACCACCATAAGTGGACATTTTTGTTTAAGAATATTTGGATGACTTCTCAAGAGGAGAGCTCTGAAAAAGGACTGTTATTTTCCCTTAAATGCTAATAAAAATAAACTTCAAAAAATGGATGAAGAGCCACCAATCAAACCAGGAACTAGAGAAATATAGTTTAATACATGAGTCAGAAAGACTGCTGACAACTGTCAGATGGTTTGTGTGTAGAGCTAGGAGTAGTATTTATTATGCAAAGTAATGACAATCATCTTGTGAATTAATTAAAAAATAAAAGAAATAAAAATAATAATTAAAAAATTAAAGTAGTGATATCACTCAGAACCAATAGGAGAGATGCTTCCTAACCAGATATCAAAAATGTTACATTTAGAACACTTTATGATGTATTGCTACACACATTTTTAGGTGCAGACTTTTTGTTTCTTTTACAGGCCTATTATTCATCATACATACTTGAGCTCCCTGCTGAGCACTATATTAATTCTGCCTTTTAGAGGACGATTCTTCTCAGGAATGGAGAACCAGGTTTTTTTACCCATTATCAGTGCATTCTGTTTACCTGGGTAAGAGAGAAAACACTTATTTAAAGGGTATTTTTGCTCTGTCACAAATTTGTTTTGCTTGTTTAGTGACACTGCTGGACTTTCCCTCCCAAACTCCATTTCAGCAGTTAACAGAATACAAGCTTAGGCCCCGATTCTCAAATTAGTCACATGCAGAGAAGAACAAGCTCGTGGCCTCAACAACTTGTCAAGCAGTTGACACCAAAGTAGTCTTTTGGACACCTATAAACTTATAATTGAAAGAAGATCAAAAAAGACATGTCACTGCCCATTACATGCATTATACATACATTGGCTCTGCTATAATTATGCAGCCAAATTAATCTCTGTGTGTGAGACCAGCTCACACCCTCAAGAGTCCTCTTAGTGTCAAAATAACATAATTGTTCTCTGTATAAATCCGAGCAGTATACAGTAATCAACTTCTGTGTTTGCATGTTTTATCATTCCAGTTATACAATCAAGAATAATTGCCAGCTCTGAGTGTTATTTAAGAAAAAAAAAAGCCAGGTAAAAGGATAACTTTTAGCAGAAGAACCACACAAATTAAATCCAAAGCAGAAGTGCAACAGGTGTTCTGTCATATTCTAGGATTCACCCATAAGTATAATTTCTGACCAAACTCGAACATTCATAACTTGATTATCTCTTATACATACCCTGCTAAGAAGAGGGCTTCTCTTTATGAGCAAATGGAGTTGTCAGAGAAATAAACAGAGGTTGAGACTCACAAAAGGTAACAGGAAGTTTTTTAAAGTGCTGCACAGTGGGAGAGATTTTAGAGAAAAGAAAACAATATTTGTTCACAGCTATCCTCCCTGCTTCTTGATCTGAGAGAGGCTGGATCTACTAGATCACACCAGAGAACTGATGCTCCAGTTCTTTGTTAGCAGTGTTTAAAGACCCTTCTCCTGCCGATAAGCTTCATCAGCAATTTTCCAAGAGGCATCCTGCAGTGTCTGTTTAGATATGTTAGCACAGACCACTGGGACCACTGCTGTAGGAAATGCACGTGTTCTGAAAAATCTATGTATTTTCTTACTAAAGATTCACACTGGGATACCTACACGGTCAGAACAAAGATTTGTCTAGAGCAATAGCTAATTTACAGCAGTGGTCAGTGCAGGTATGCAACCAGACTAAAAGCAAGATCAGGTGAGGCTTCTCCACTGTATTCTTCCTACTTTGAAAAATCTCATGACTTTTTTGAGCCAATGGTGATATCCCTGCTGTGAAGATTTATGGCAACATAGCCAATTAAGAAGCAACTTAACTGCCTAGCGTTTAAGGTCATAGCTTATCAAAAGATGTGCAGGCAGGATGGAGCAAAATTTTTCCTTTAAACTGTATTTAAAACATTTTTTTGATTACGGGTTTTTTGTGCCAGGTAGGATGCAACTTGCAGACATAAAAAAAGATTTACAATTGTGTTCTGCCTTTTTTGTACCTAAGGTTGCTATGGGCTGAATCAGATCTCCAAAACATAAGTAAAATCCTTCATTTAAGACTGCTGCAAAATGAGATTAGGCATTCCTCATGGAATATGGAACAGACCTCCAAATCAGAGTATGTAACAGGTCACTTCATTAAAACAAAGGCACACGTTAGGATGCCCTGAAGTTTTAGCAAACAAGTCAGTTTTGCTAGACAGCAGTTTTAACAGAAGCATGAAAAAAACCCCACAGGAAAGAGAGTGTCCATGTTAGCAAACAGAGAAGCAGCAGAAATGTGAGGATAAACCTGTTGTCTCTCATGGCTCTGATTCCACCAGACACAGTGAGGTCCTATTCCTCCTTTCCCAATGCCTCCATGCACCTCGTACTAGCAGTCCCCACAGACACCCAGTAGCCTAGTCTACTGGGTTAGAGAATTAAAACTGTAAGGAAATGTCAAACCAGCACTAAGGTCAGTGTGAAAGAGGAATGGGTGCAATGCGGCAAGACTTGTCTCTTCTGGGAGCGATAAGCACCCAGTCAGAACAAATTAGCTGTTTTCATCTTTTGCATTCCTATCTCTTTGTGCTGATTTTCACCCCACAATAACTGGTTTTATCTCACCTAATCGATAGTCTATATTACTTTGCTGCAAAGATCTCACTGGGCCTGAACATTACTGCTGCCTATTACCAGTACGGCTGCATATCGCTGTGTACAGATATAGTGCATACGTTTGCAGTACTGTTGCTGTGTCAGTATGGTGAGGGTTGTCTGGCGTATTGGGATGGCTCAGCACTCAGAAAATCAAGCAAAATTACTGTCACAAGGGTCAGAGGGGCGGAACAAATGGCCAAGGCTGAGCTACAGCAAACAAGTTAGATAAGCTAATACAGCCTGAAAAAACCCTCTGCTAATTTATCAGCATATAAAAACCTTTCCATTTTTAACTTATTCAGGGTTGGAATTGTAGGTAAAGACAGGTAGGTGAAGTTTCTACCCTGCTGGGGAAACAGGACTTTGAAATTCTTTTTATTTACAAATCACCTGCAGCCCTAAAACATCTGATTCATCTCCAGTTTCACCATCTATCCAAAACTATCTGCAGATGACATATTTACAAAGGGCTAAAATACTTGTGAGGCAGTGGAAGAGGGGGAAGGGCAGGCTGTTTGCAGAAGCAGGACTTTTAAGTCAGGGAAAAGTAAATTTACCAGTCTTTTCCATGACTTATACCACACAGACAAATGTTACTAAGTAGAGGCACACCTCGGGAACGAGTACATTGTTACCTTCCACACGGGATGTACTAGTCATTCTTTGGAAGTACTTGTACTCATTCCTGGCAAGAGAACAAGAAGAGCATTACAACGTTGTTCAAGAATAAGGTACATTTCTCTAATTGGAAAAAGAAACATAAAACGCAAGTGCCAGTGTCCGGAGAGGAGAGGCTGGTCGGGGCCCGGCCTGCTGCCATGCCTGAAGTGAGACCTTTGGCCTCGGCTTTTCCTCCATGCGAGAGAACCCGCAGCCGGGAGCTGCCGACGGGCCTCCCCGAGCCCCTCGGGGCTCGCCAGCACGGCCCGGCAGCCATTGCCCCGGCCGCGGTCCCGCCAACCGCCAAGCCGGGCACTTTTTCCCGCCCTGTCGCGCATCGCCTCTCCCGACTACAGCTCCCAGCGTGCAACGCGCGGCTCGGCAGCGCCCGCCTGCGGGAGCGCGCCGCGCTGCACGCCGGGAGCTGTAGTTCGTCCACCCGCCCGCCCGCCCCAGCGGGCAGACCCCCGCTAGACCCGCGGTACCTCAGCGGCGGCCAGGGCAGGCTGCCGTCCTTCCCGATGCCCATGTTCTGGCACACGGCCACGATGGAGTTGAGCGAGCGCACCATGACGCCCACCGCCGCACCGGGCTTCGGTACGAGCGAGCGCGCAGCAGCGGGGCGGGGCGGTGTGAGGGGGGGGTGGCGGTAGCGGCGGCGGCGGCAGCAGCAGCGGGGCTCTCCCGGCCGTGGGCGGGAGGTTGGCGGGAGCGTAGCGCACCAGCGGGCAGAGGCGCTTCCCCTGCGGCCCCGCCCCGCGCCCGCCCCTCGCATCCGGCGAGGAAGGTGGTGCCGGCGGCCGCGACCTCGGCCTGGGGGCTGCCATCGCCATGCTGCGGGGGCGGCGGCGGGAACGCGGCGGCGGGGGGCAGCAGCTGGTGCTGAGCAGGTTCTTCGGAGCGGCGGGGAGCGGCGGGGAGCAGGGTGCCGCCCAGCAGACGGTGCGCCCGGGGCGGTGGCGGCGGTTGGGGCTCGCTCAGAGCGCCCGGAGGGCGCGGGCCGGGCCGCAGAGGGCCCGCGGGACCTCTCTTGGTGGTGTCGGAGGGTCCTCGGGCCTGTCTGGTTACCCCGTGTCAGAAAGTTATGTCAGAAGGGATGGGCAGAGCTGGCCGCGGCCCTGCTGCACCAAGGGATGCCCTGCGGCTCCCCGCCTGCGGGCAGGGCCTTCCAGTTACCGGAGCTGGCGGTAGCAGCTTTGCCTTGTGTAACACAGGGCAGCGATACCTCGTCTTTCAGGAAACAGTCGGGATATGCCCATTTTGTAGGAGCTGAAGCTTGACGTGGGTACGGTGAGCTTGGCAAAGCCAGCGTGCCAGTTTGTGCCACAGCGGCTTCTCTCCCTCCCAGTAGTGTTGGACCTTCTGGCACAGGTTCTGTCTCTTGGCATGCAGCGGGTCAAGCTGGTGGCCCAGGTCATGGAACTCGGGTGACCCTTAGTCTGCTGTCAGCTGCAGGGCCAAGAGGGCCTGCAGTGATCCAGCAGTCTCTCCATGTCCCCACTGGAAAAAAAATGCAGTCTCTTAAGCAATGGGATTTCATTCTGAGTTTGTATTTTCCACTCTCCCTGTAGTTAATGCTTCCAGCCCTGGAAAGGTGTATGCTTTTTTTCACCTGTGTCTCAAGTTCACCTTTTTTGGTTATCTTTGGTCCAAATATATTTTGAAAAGTGTGATTAACGCTTTCTGTTCATCAGAAAAACTGCTTCCTAATTAGTGTTAATCTGGTGGTATATAATAGTGGACTCAGAAGGGAAGCTCTTTGCTGCTCATGTGGGCTGTGCATGTGGATACATTATGTAGATGCGCCAGGGAAGGTTTAGACTAGATACTAGGAAGTATTTCTTTCCAGAAGGGGTTGTTAGGCATTGGAATGGGCTGCCCAGGGAGGTGGTGGAATCCCCATCCCTGGAGGTGTTTAAGAGTTGGGTCGACATAGCGCTGAGGGATCTGGTGTAGTTGGGAACTGTTAATGTTGGGTTGATGGTTGGACTGGATGATCTTCAAGGTCTTTTCCAGCCTAGACAATTCTGTGATTCTGTGATAGATGTTACGGACTTAGTTGCTGAGGGTGAAGTTCCTGCTTAGTTATAAGGAGATTGAATTTCCTCAGTAGTACACTTTAAACCATCTAAGATGACCATATGAAACGGGGATACAAGCTGTTGTGTGTTTATCTGCAAAGTGAAATGGTAGTGTGTTTATACATTGTTGCAGTTTCGAGTTACCTCTTTATATTTAGTCATAGTTCTTGCATTCTGTCAAAGAGTGCATCACTGATGAAACAACATAAATGGACGGATTTTCTGTTTACAAAGTGCTAAAAGTGCACGTGTCAAAAGCCATGTAAGGAGCAATGCTTGAAAGTACTGTATTCTATACAAACCCAGTATGGTGCTAGCTAGGTGTTTATGGATAGTTTAGCAAAATTTTTTAAGTCTGGGTTGACACTTCTAGGATGGTGTGGAAAAGATACTCTTTCACCATCAGGATGTAGGCCATAGGAAGTAGTGCCTCTCCAAGGCAAATATCCAGTATCTGTCAAGAAGAGGGCTCTGAACTGTGGAAATGAGGATTTGCAGAAGCAATCCGATTCAGGCACATGGTGGTAGCGTGTAGTATGATGGGAAAGTCTGTTAAGTGCTGGTTTAGTTCTCTGCTAGAGAGGTACCTCTAAGCTGCCTTTGGAAGCCATGGTAGCTGCAGGTGTTTCTTTTCTGGCACAACAGCCAACTTGTTCCCAGGATGCACTATTTTTCTTCCTTTTGTAGCCTTGAACGTTACAAGAACTATTTTATAAACAAAATATGTAGATAGGTAAAATAGTTAGGGATTTTATATATTGTCAATGAACTTTGCATTTTGCATTATCTCTTTATGAAATCCTTGGGTGCATTATTGTCTTTTATAGGGGATGCCAAAGAGAAAAATGAACTGAACTTCTTCGTTTAATTTATGTTTCAGGCTTCTGAATTTGGCGCAAAAAGGAGAACATCAACTGAAAGCAATGAACCCTGTGAAAAGAAGACCAAGGCACGACAAGTTACTCTAGAAGACATCTGTAATCCACTGAAGACTCAGGATAAAAGTGAGTTTACTGTAAATGAGCCTTCAAGCATTTATACCCAATAAATAGTTCTTCATTGTCCAATGTAAAAAAATTTGTCAGTGGATACTTTAGTAACTGTATCTTGAGTGTACGATACATCTCTGAAGAGCCATTGTGAGCATACTAGCTGTACTGTTAAAGCACCTTTCTGTGTCTCAGAAACCAGGTATTTGAGTCTTGCTTCAGAATTACTCTGCAAATCCCCTTCAGTAGGCTCAGCTTTAACAGTTTGTTCAGTCAGTGAAGTCCAGATGCCCAGACAGAAATGCTGCAGCTTACCTTTCTGTGTTGGTTTAACAGTCTGTCTTTTAGACTCAGGTTGAGGTGTGACTGACACCTCGCAGCGCTGTGAAATCTGGCCTGTGACTGGGATACCCAAAGTCTACTTCAAAGTAAATAGTTATAATGCAGTGATCTTGACTGTGAAATGACAGCCACTTAATGACATTGAAAATGCCTGTGCTCCATCTGGCTTTGAACTGAGAATTTAACAAATTACTGATGCTAGTAGAAAAACAAGCAGTGAATATAAAGTTCATTACACCTACACTTCATTGAAAGGAATTAGCCTCTATAGTTTTTTTTAGGGAGGGAATTATATTCAGTTTTGTGGGTGTGACGATTTGAAGTATCATTTAGACACCATCAGCTAGCAATACTGTCTGCTTCAAATCCGTACTGAAAAAATACTACTCATCTTCCAATATTCTTGGCTAATTTTGTGTCTTTGCAGTTAGCAGTCCAGAAAATAATTGTACTTATTTTCCCATGTATGAAGAAGCATACCAGTGAGGAGTACTGATTTTCCAGGGAAGTTAACTGAGCTGATTGCATGCATGATTCTGTCAGGCTGGCAGAAATACTGCGGTGGGAAAGAAGAAGGAATGTAGGGGAGAGAGAGACAGAGCAAAATGTTTGTGTTCTCTGCTTACTGATGTTATTCTAGTAGACATTCTGTTGTAGAAAAAGTTGCTAATATGTTTTTGTTGTGTGTTTTTACTGAAGAACCTCAGAAGTGTGAAAAGCCTCGTATATGTTTGCAAACTCTAGACAGACTGAGGGAATTCTGCAGTGATTCAGACCAGCAGTGTAGCAGAGTCCGGGAGGATAGTTTTCAGAAGAAAGAATCTCTGACTTCGGAAAAATGTCCTGGTATTACTGGAACAAGTTCAGAATTGAAAAACCCTCTTCAGTCTCGGGACACTAGCCCAAAGGTTGCTCAGAAGGTAAGTAGAGATTTGGTCCAGTGCTGCATAGATTACTTTTTATGGTTTCAAAAGGCAATCTTTTCCACAAAAGTCCTTTTGTGTTTGTGCATTCTGTCATGAAACAGTGCAGCAGTACCCAGTAGACCAGTGTTTATGTACGGATGCTTTCCTGGAACTCTTAGCATGGTGAGCAGAATGCCTCTCATAGCTCTTCGGTGGTATCATTGAAAAAAGCAGTAATGAGAGGGCAGAAACACTGGCAGTGTACCTTATTGTGAAGAACCTATAACAGCATAGTAACAAATGTTCAGTGTGTCCCTTTGCTCAGCTTTCTTTCAGTTCTGTCAGATTTGATACAGACTGTAAAATGCCTAACAGGCTTTCTTTGCAAAAACATGATTGAGTATTGTTAGTAAGATGTAGCTTAATTCAGTTGCTAATAAATCTTAACTACTAAATGTATCACTGGGCTTTTTTCATCTGCAGAAGGTGTGGATAGCTCCCATGAAAAATTATCATTAGTATACCTATGATACAAGTTGATAAGAGTGTAATAGTATTTTGCACCTCCTTTAATTATGTGGCTAAGTAACATTAGTTGATGGGTTGGGTTTTGGGGTCAGCTTGCTCAGGTTGAAGTATTCAGGTCCTAAAAGGCATCTCATGGCTTACTGTGGTGGTGTCGCATTGGGACTGTTACGGTTTAAACCCAACCAGCAGCCAAACACCACACAGCTGCTCACTCCCCCTCCCCTTCCTGGGGGATGGGGAGAGAGAATTGGAGGGGAAAGGGAGATGTTTAGTTTGAGATAAAAACAGTTTAATAATTGAAATAAAATAAAACAGTAACAATAATAGAAAGTACAATCAGGTAATGCACAATGCGATGGCTCACCACCCACCGACTGATACCCAGTCTGTTCCTGGCTAGCACTCACGAAGAAAACCAAAATCCCAAAACCACAATCCTGGAAGCAAGAGAGAATCCCCTCCTTCCCGGCCAACTCTCCTCTATATACTGATATGGAATATTCCATGGGCCGATTTGGGTCTGGTGCTCTGGCTGTGCTCCCTCCCATCTTCTTGTACACCTGTGCACAGGCAGGACATGCGGAGTTGGAGAGTCCTTGATCTCCTGGCAACAACCATAAACATCAGTGTATTATCAACATTCTTCTCATACCAAATCCCACGCTGAACCCAAAGCACAGTACTATTCTAGCTACTAAGAAGAAAAATGATCTCTATCCCAGCCAAAACCAGGACAGGGACTCAACTGCTGTTTAGCAAAGCTTTACATGTGGCTTTTTGAGGGAAGGAGGTTTTATGAAAGGTTGTATAATTGATTTGACCTTCCCTGTGTGAAGACCATGACCTTAAACTGGGGTGTCTGGGTTGTGTGAACAGGAGATCAAAATAAGAATAGTAAAGTGAACAGTTTGTGGCGAGAGGTTTCTGTTGTGATGAGCGATTGAGATTATATAGGTGTGGTCAGTTGGAGAACACAGAAAACTGATTCCTTCTTTGTCCCTCTTTTTTCAAACCCTTGTCTGTCTGGAACTTCTTAATTTCTGAACCTTAGTCCATCCAGTTACATTGACACCAGATGCTGCCCCTCCCAGTTTAATCTGTAAATCATACTTTAGCATGTCTCACAGATGTTTGAGAACCAATTCTAGACGCTGAAATTATAAAATATATGTGTTTTACACATGCATACATGTGAAGCATGCATAAGGAGTATTTAGTGACCTCTTTTTGGTAACACTGGAAAAAGCATATGCCTGACACAAGTTGTCAGTTAAAAATGTGTGTTACACTAACCACAGTAGAAGTAGGTGCTTTTTGAGCAAAGGCATGTGCAATTCTCTTTCCACCTAGCTCTGGGCCTAAGATGGTTGTTTCTGCAGAATTCAGGTTTCTCTTTATCTTTCAACAGATGTGTTTGTTAATCTTTCAGGTATCAACAGGTGCAGTATTTCTGCCTTCCTATTCCAAAGCTGATTTCCAGTGCGTTAACACTGGTGTGCTTTTCATAGCAGTATTGCCACTGCATATTCATGTACTTCGATGCTTGTTGCCAATCAGCACCTGGGTCCAGTTGATCACAGATTGTAAGATTGTTAACTCTCCCTTCCTAGATCACGAGGAAGGTCAGTTTTAACCATGTGCAGAGAGGCTCTGTAAGCAAGATTTATGCAAACTAAAAGTAAAGAGCAATTATTTCTTTCTCACTATACTTAGTAGATAGTGAGGACACATGACACACTTGACAAAGCATGACTGTCATCTTTCTCTATAAGACACCTACTGAGTATGTGCTGGCCAGGCAGTCAGGTGGGGAAGGGCTAGCCTGCCTTCCTTGGAATGGCTCATCTTAGATGTTTATGTCTTGCTTTTTTCTTAGACTTATAACTTTTTTTATGTACTTTTCTTCTAAATTTCTTGAGCTGCTTACTTGCTGCCATCTCAACAATTCAACTTCCATGTATGTTTTTACTTCTTTTACTTTCTTTCATGACCTTATTTCACATGCCTTCTGACAATATTTTTTTCTGTGAAATGAGATGAGATCATAGTGCTGGTCTGGTGGAGACCTTGGATCAAAGACTGCTGAGTCCTTGGACTGAGGATTTTGCAGTAGAGACATTAAGCTCCTGGGGCCATCTGAGTTCTAGGAGTGGTACAGCTTTGTTTGTGCTGGGCTATGTTGTCTGCTTGTTAAATGGTTCATCCCTTGACTGTGTGCAATTCTGGGAATTTTGCAATTCAGAGTCAACAATACAGCTAAGTGTTCTTTTTCTCTCTGTTGTTTTCTGACTGCATTCCTTGTACATTCTGATGACCCAGAGTGTATGATTTGTGCTATCTCTTTCTTTTCTCCGAATTACCATTGCTTCTAAACAGTCTGCTGACGTTGTTCCTTGTAATCTAGATGGGACAGTTAGAAAGTGAAGTTTACCAGGGTTATTTGCAGATACAGAAACTCAGAGCACAAACTCATCAATTGTGTTTTGTATAGTCATAGGCTTTAAAAACTTGTGGAGGGTGTTGTTGGAGGGTATTTTTTTTTTTAACCAATTTTTTGAGTACTTGATATTGTGATATAAGTGAGGAGGAACTTCGCTGTAACTGAAGCGCACCTTACCAGTGTTGTTCACTGCACTTCTAAAAGACTGAATCCATCACCCTGCTTACAATATGGAACAGAACAAAGTTGTAGAGCTGAAGTTGCTTGGCTAGGATAGGCAACATAATGTTGTTGCAAATGATAAACCTCAGAGAGTGGGCTCAAAGCCTTAACTCTTACGAGTTTTAGAAACTATAATATAGATTTTCTGTGTTTAAGAATAAATTATTCTGGGAGGTTTGCTGAGCTTATGTAGGAAGGGCAGACTGGAGAAGAAATATGGTTTTGGGGCTTGAGACAGTGAACTGAGACTTGTATTGAATTGTTTTGTTTCTTGATTTACTGTGGATTTTTGGAACATCGTTAATCTCTCTGCGCTGCAGTTTCTCATCTGTAAATTGGAGTGGTAATTCATCCTTATTTTTATATCCTGCCAGTTTAGACTGCCCAGTCTTTGCAGCCTGCATGTCTCTGGATCTGTGTTTTCAAAGCTCGTGATACAGTAGGGATCTGATTTCAGCTGAGATGTCCGAGAACTGTTGTAAAGCAAGCTGACTAATTGATGAAAAACCTTTGCCTTTCATGGCTTTAATTCCTTTTAATTCCAAATAAACTGTATTCTGTATGTCCTACTTTAATAGTTTTGCTGCAGTTCTTGGGGCTGTTTGCTGCAGGAACAGCTCTATGGTCAAAGTGAGTCAAGATCTGCAGGGACAATGATTTATTAGATGATTTCTAACTATACTTTTCTCTATTTTATTTACAGGAGGAGTTACGCTGTGATCTTAGTCAGTTTTCTGCATCTTTTAAGTCTTACGACAGTACTCAAAATACTTCAGATACAAATCTTAATAAGAGAACCAAAAGTATTTACACTCCACTAGAACTTCAATTCATAGAAATGAAGAAACAGTATAAAGATGCTGTTTTGTGTGTGGAATGTGGATACAAATACCGCTTCTTTGGAGAAGATGCAGAGGTAATTTTTGCCTGGGTTATGGAAAGATACTTGCATTATGTTAGTGTTATACTAGGTCTATGACCTCCAGAATGAAGGTGTTTGGAGGGCATAAACTTCATGGGGTTTTTTTAATACTCGAAATCAAGATGGAGAATCTCTGCATGCTTAAACTGAAGACAATCCACTACGCATACAGTTTTTACCAAAATAGCATTTATTACTTTGTAATCATACAGTAGTGCTTGCTGTCCTGCATATTGAGAACTTAAGATGAGTTCCTAGAGTAATTACTTGTCTGTGTTGAAGTTGAAAAACTTTCAGAGGTGAATTCTGTATCATGGCCCAAAATTCTACTGGCAGTATTTCAGTTTGGATGACAGTGGAACAAGTGGTGTAAAAGTAGATGAGTATACCTGGTATAGCCTGGGTGCAGAAGAGCATCTTGGATGCATGTTCAGATGTGGCACATACACATGCCAGATCTGTAGGAATTGGAAAGTACTTTGTAACAAGCGTGGTTTTAAAGTGACAGTTCATAAATGGTTCATAATGAGTTTTTTCATGATCCGTCCCAAAATCACTCCTAAAACCTCTGATCTGTGCTGTTTCCACACTCAAGACGAGCAAGAAACTTTGCTTAGTTACTGGGAATTAATTTTCCTGATCAGATTTGTACTGTGTAATTTGCCTACTCGTTTGCTGGTGCACTCACAGTCCAGAAATAGAAATATGCTATCCAGGGACACAATTCAGTGTTTGACTGCAGTTTCTGCTTAAAACCAGTTTCCCTAGTCGGTGAACACCTACCTTTTTGCCAAGGGGCAAAAAGGCAAATACAAATCATACATTATAATGTCACATTTTAACAAGCGTTGTTACTCTTCTTCTATGAAGTATTTAGTTTCCACTGCTGTTTGATACTGATTTTTCAGTATTTTAATTGATTAGGTAGCTTAATACCATCTTTATAACCACAATTAAGATAACTCCATTCTTTCTGCGTTTTTAGTGTTGTGGAAATTATTTGACCCTTTGTTGAGGTGTGTTGCAGAATCCTTGTGTGCGGTGTAGGTAGTTTATCTCACGGTGGTAAAGATCAAGGTGCAGCCTAATAATCTGACATGTGAGGTCTGTGATACTGAAGCCCCTGTTTGTGACAACACGCTGGGACAGGACGGTGGAGGGGCCCAGCTCTCTGGGCATTTTCCTTTTGACACTGGGCTTTTAGTTGTAGTTGTACATCAGTGTTGTCATAGAGATGAGCTCTTGTATTGCATTTTGAACTATTGGCTGACACTTCTTCTTGTACTTTACAGATTGCAGCTAAAGAATTAAACATTTATTGTCATCAGGATCATAACTTTATGACTGCCAGTATACCAAGTCACAGACTGTTTGTCCACGTACGGCGACTTGTAGCAAAAGGATATAAGGTTATCCATGGCTTTTATTAAATGACAATAAGTACAGAATAGCACTGAAATAACTTGCACTTATTGTACCAAAGTCTTACTTCAACTGTGAAGTGGGAAGCTCATTATAACCTGGTTTTGTGATTAAAATGGCTAACTTTCCTTTGTTTCAATTTCTCTATTCTGGTGAGTGTCACGAAATTTAAGTAGATTCAAGCTTCCTCTGTTTTACAGAAAAGTATCTTCATGTTTTCTAGAGCAGTTCTAGAACAATTTTTTTCTCTCAGTTTTTTTATCAAGCCTTTGTATTTGATAAAGAGAAATTTATATATCCGCTCTCTCTTATTTTTCCTCACATCCTTTTCTTATCCTAGCCCATATTTTTTCCTCTTTTCCTTCCTATTGTTGATCCCTGTCATTCTGTGGCTTTCTGTTGATACCTCTTTTTTTTTTTTTTTTTTTTTTTCCCCTGCTTATGAGAAAAGGACTGGTTGAATTTAAATTGATTGCAGCAACCATTCTCTGGCAACTGGTGAACTCTAGCTAAATTAGCTAAATTGTTTCAAAATAGGACAAGAAGCACAGGGGCAGGAGTTGAGAGGGCAGTTAGAAGTGGATAGAGTGTAAGGAAAAGCAGTGCCTTATCGTCTCATTAGTAGGATTGATGCTAGCCTCTGCCCTTCCTGCTCAGCTTTAATGATGCACTTGCTGTTTGCACATCTTAAAAGATCACTAAATTTATAAAATAAAAAAAAAAAAATCATTTGTTATCAAAGAGCTAACTTTGTTTCTTGTCTGCGTGCCTGTAGGTTGGAGTAATAAAACAAATGGAAACTGCAGCACTGAAGGCTGCTGGAGAAAATAAAAGCTCTCTCTTCAGCCGGAAACTGACTGCTCTTTACACAAAGTCTACGCTTATTGGAGAAGATATCCTTTTCAAAGAAATTTGGTTTCACACTCTAATCTTCAGTGCATGAGAGGCCGTAATTCTAGTATTATCACCTAGATGGAAAATGAGTAACTAGTGACATAAGAGTGGCAGCAGGAAATAAAATTCCTTTAATTTTATGTGGTGGTAAAACATCGTGCTGGCTTTATAAAGAATTTAATCTCTTCAGGGCTTTAGGTGTGTTGTGAAATGTCAGAGTTTGTGTTTACTGTAGTTGCTTTCTGAAGTCGGAGAGTGGACTTCCTCATCTACAGTGTTCTGTAGGTTTTATCTTCAACTGGGTGTTTCACCAGATTGACAATGCATAGCATTAGTGATTCAGGAAAGTGTGAAGGAAGAAAAATTGACTGTTTGGTGTCAACGATTTGCTTTAAGTGACAAGAAGGTGATAAAATCAACTGGCTGTTAATAATCTGGCTAGGTAGTTAACTCCTGATTGTTGTAGTAAAGAAAATGCAAAAATGAGATTGAAACATTTTTTAACCATTTAAATTATTTTCTTAATTTCTTTCCCTCCAGATTTTGTTTTCCTATCTCCTGCCTTATCTACCTCATGTTTTTTTTTCTTTAATTTCTCAAACTAGTACTTACTAGATACCAAGAGCTGAAAAGATTGTTAGATCAATGCCTGTGAGGTTGCGCTTACAGGGTAGATCAGGGAAGCAGATAACGAAGTCCTGAGATTTTGTTGGAAAACTTCTGGTATATTTACAGACTCTCTTGTAATGGTTGGCAAACTTGATGAAAGCAGGCTCAGCAGTATGACCCAGCCTGGTGGATAGATACATGGGAAGTTTTCAATGCAACTAACCTAATGCTTCTGCTAAGATGTAGACTTTTGTTTAACTCGGGGTACTGTCTGCTTTTCAGTTGCTCCATACTTAGTGCCTTTAGTATTTTCTGTCAGGTGCATGCGGTTTGTGGATATGAAGTGAAAAGGACAAGGTGGAGTAGCCCACGTGGAGAATCAGCTGCTGGTTTAACTTTTGACACAGCTGCTCTTACTTAAATGGGGAGACCCACAGACATAGTCAAAGGTGGTCTTTGCCTGAGCTGATGAAATCTGTACATTGTGTAAGTGCCTGTCCTGTGAAGACAAGCGCTGACTTCAGTTCTCATGCTAACAGTCATGTGAAGTTCACTAAAATTACAGTAGGAGTCAAACTAATAAAAGTCAAATAGACCTCTACTCTGACAGGCCTAGCACAAAAGTCTAGTTGAGGACTTAGATCTAGAAGGATATCCGAATAATCCACCAAAACCTGTACTATTTTTTTTTAACATTTGTTACATGTGAACCCTTTGCTGAAGCTAGATGATTCTGTAGATGTTGAAGAGGTTACAACAGACGTCCCTGATAACTACCTCCTCTGTATCTGTGAAAATGGAGAAAACTTAAAAAACTGGAAGAAAGGTGACATCATTATAGGCATTATGGTAAGTTAGTTTCACAGGGGAATCAGTATTTTAGGGTTCTTGTGGGGTTTTTGGGGGGTTTTGAGAGGTGGGTGGTTATCTTCTTAAATTCATGATTGTTCTGTCTTTCAGATTTTTTGGGGTTTTGGTTTTTTTGTAACAAGGTGCAGTTTAGCTAAGATCATCTGTGTGTGACTTGTGATGTCTTTATATTTGAAAACTGCAGAAAAGGTCTGGAGTTGATAGTTGAATATTCCTGGTACTGTTTTTGCTGCCATGTCACTTCAAAACATAGCTGTGTTTTAACCAAATACAAGGAAATCGTTAGTTCAGATGCTTTACTAACTTTAAAGTTTAAATGTTTTTAGGGTCAATATTTTAAAGCTTCTGAGCACTTTTTTCCTCTACAAAATACTGTTCTTTAGAGGAAGAGGTGTTTTTTTTACTGTTTACGCTTCAGATTTGTATTCTCTTTTATGCTGAAAATTAAATCCAGGATTGTTTAACTGGCAAAACACAGTGATAACTGAAGCCCAGTCTGCTGGTAATTCATTAATTTAAAAGTGTCTTGATTGTGCTTGTATTTGAATGTCACACTGCAGCTGGGAGAGAACAACAAAAGCAAGTGCTGGTGTAACAGTTTCAAGGCTGAATTGCATGTACCTTCCATAGACTTTCAATTATGTAGATCTGCCTTGTGATAAAAGTTGAGCAGTGATGGGCTGATGATAACAAGAGCACATTTACATTTTTAAGGTGTTGTTATCATTTATCAGGACAAAATTGTGGTAAGTCTTTTGGAATTACTACAGTATCATAGATTTGAAAACCCCGATTATATTTTTTTGATCTGCCACTTTCACTAAGTGTGTGGGTGCTATATAATTTTGTGCTGTACATCCTAAATTTTCTTTCTGACTTAACAATTTGAGTCATCGAAACACTCCCTGAAAATATAAATACTCCGTGCATTTTTTTTTTTTTTTTTTTTATTTGACAGGCAGTCCAACCAACTACTGGAGAAGTAATTTTTGACAGTTTTCGGGACTGTGCATCTCGCTTAGAATTAGAGAGTCGGGTGTTGCGCCTGCAGCCAGTTGAAATAATACTTCCATCTAGCTTGTCAGATCAGTCTGAAAAGCTCATCAACAGTATAACCTCCATGAGGTATGTTCTATGGGGATTTTACTGTTTGGGGTTTTTTTGCCTTTTTCTTTAATTACAGTATAGCTATTGATAAGAGTTTAGATACAGAAGCAAGCATGGATGTGTGGTTCTGTCAAGGCCCATTTCAGAATGGCTGTAATTTTGCTGCTGGATTGAAAATTCCTCAGTTCCCACTGAGTTCTGGACACTCCTTCTTAAGTTGTATTTAGGCTGAAATTCATGGGTTCTGTTTCAGGCCTTTGAAAGATTTGTGCGCCTAAACATTTGTTGTTTTCATTTAGATCGTCTTGCTCCCACACTCCTGATCATCTGATCTGTTGGATTTATTTTAGAGCTCATATACTTCTCTTTGGGATCTGAAAGTGTTGTTATGTGGCTTTTTTTCTTGTTTGTCATAGTCTTAAGTTCTCTAAAAGGCTTGAAACTTCTAATAATGTAGATAGTATAGAAAACCTTTGCAACTGGTATGTCATTGTTTGTCCTATTACACTGCCTTGAACTTGCATACACACTGGAAGTATTGTGACTGATCATTTGTTTAAATTTTGCATTCTCTTTGTGTATTTCAGGAGTAAATTTGTTGTGTGTTTTCTATATCAGTTTTACTGTGGTATAAAGACAGAATACGATGTAACTTGTAGGATGATAGATGAAGGTTAAAGCAATCCTGTGAACATGTGGTGAACTTGCAAAATCTTGCAGATGCAATTTTTGTGAGAAAATACCAGGTTTTCACTTTTTCTTTTTGTTAAACTGTGCAGCTCTGGGTTGTAGAGAGCTAGCTTAGAACTTGGCATTTCCATTTTGAATGAACTAGTCAGAAAGCATATTTTTCTTTTATGTGTTAACAAAACTGAAGCTAAAGAATGCCAAAGCAAAGTGAATGTATTATATAGGTGAAGTTTTGTATTGGAAGGAAGATATAAATTTCATCACTCTGCCATATTGTAAAGACAGACAAATGTATCACAGTCACATGGATGGTAGCCACTTGAAAGACAGTTAACTCTGTGCCTTGACTACCTCGCTTAAACTCTGCTCAAGTCTTGTAGCTTCCTCTAATGCTCCAGACAGCTGAGCTGCTTAATCAGTGTGCTCCACAGGCATTCCTTTTCCCACCAGCCATTGTAATCCTTCTTTGTCCCCTTCTACTTAAAAAAAAAAAAAAAAAAAAAAAAAAAAAAAAAAAGTAGAATTTGACATGAAGTGTTGGGTAGGCAGTCAGCTCATCAGGAAAAGCTGATTTTGTGGCACTTTATAGGAACTTGCACAGATGTTGCTGTACTCAGCTATCAAGCTTTCAAGGGCACATGCATGTGAGAGGCAAGACTGAGAGGAGGGACTGAAAATGTCTGATTTGGTGTTAGGCATTTTAAGGAAATGTGGCTTGTGAAGGCGGCGTATTCATCATCATTCAGTGGCATTGTAATAAGCATTATTACACACTTGTAGTGAAGTGTTCTCTTGTCATTCAAGGCTCTTCTGTTCCCTCAGCTCATGTATGGACTGCAAAGCCATAACGAGTTGTAAAGGTCAACTCTAATTAAATGTACTAAGCAAACAATATCAGTGTATTTCTTGCTTGTTCTTAAAGTCTTAAAATGGCTTGTTAAGGCTTGGGCAGATGACATACCAGATCAGGAAGTAACAAACCTCTTCCAACTGCCAACAGATGTGCATTTTTGCCTTGTTAGTCCTTTGATAACTTTCTTTCCTGCAAATCAATTCTGTAGGAGTATGCCCAAAATATTTCTAAATATACCATGATGAAGAATAACAATTATTATTTTTGTTTAGTTGGTTTGGTTTTTTTGTTGCTGGTGTTGTGCTGTGACAATTTTGTGGAAGCCATAGGAGGGTAAAATGACGTAATAAACCGACAAAGCAAGTGCATTTTTAGTTGTGCGTTAAAGTAATTCAGATGCAGGTTTGAGAGTGATTGTATTTTGTTTTTCCTTTGGTTGTGCACAGCTGAGAATGTTAGTCAGTAACTTCTAATTTCTATTAAGAACAAAAATTACCACCCATTAGCTGATTTTTGTGAACAGGTACTAATTTGTAGGTTTCTCCCCTTTCTGGTAATTTACTAGGCAGCTCTCTGGTGTAAATGTCCTTGATTATATGGGCGTGGTAAAAATAAAACACATTACTTCAGTATGCTTCAGTAGCCTTATTTCAAAACAAATGCTTCATGGATTTTCTTGTATCAAAGATTTAACCAGTAGAGGGCCCTGAAGTATTTAGTATTAATTTAAGTGGTTCCAATATGCTGTTTTCTTGTGCTTTTAACTAGACTCTAGTTTTTATATAATTGCTTTTATACAGGCAATAATTTTAATGCATATTGAGTGGTCTAAAGTATTCAATTTTCGTTATTGTCCATTACCTGGTAATTTCATTCTTTGTCTGCTCTTTTCTAATAACTCTTGGTGAGAATCATCCATTAGCTGGGAAAGGTTTCATTTCTATAATTTTAAGACCTTTCTGACTAAAACCATGGGAGCTAGATCTTGTGTTTCAAGAAGACTCCTTGTCTTTTTATGTATTTATAATGCAGCAGAAAACCACTGAATTTATAAAACCAGGGTACAAATGGGAGAGAAAAATAGTCCCAGGAGGTATACAGCTTGGAGTGGCTAAGAGCAGGGAAGAGAAAGGTTCTTCTGCTCACTGAATGCCCGTGTCATGTAAGAATCGCAGTAGAGGTTGTCTCAGTAACTTGGGGGATGATTTGATTTTGGATGTTAGAACTTTGCACTGAGTGACCAAGGTGATGTGGCCTAGGTCTCTTCCAGGACAAAGAGTGTGCTGATGGTTATTAACAAAAATTAAAATATCTAGTCCAGATAAACAACTGGAGCATTATGAGAGCAGTTGTAATCTGGTTCAGTGCCTGGTTATATTGACAGAGTTGAAAGTATCTGTGTGCTTTCCTTCAATTTCTGTGTCCTTTTTTTTTTTAAAATATACAAAGACCAAATGTGAATATTATATACTGGTGTACATGTCTCTCTGTCTTTACTCTACAAAAATAAAACATACAAAATTCTTCCTTATGGAATGCTGTGTTTCCTTCTTCCTGTTGTCTTCTTGTTGCCACCACAGCTATGTCCAGTCTCAGCTATGTCATTCATTGGTGCTTCTATTTTGGGACTGTGTACATATTCACAGCCAAATTTTCATCAAAGAAATGCCTGTCACAGGAAGAAAAAACAGCTGAGCAGTAGGGTGCTGCTGTTCTAAATTTGTTTTTATCAGAAACAAGAGCCAAATAACTCACCAGAAAGGTTCTAGTGTTTTAATCTGGTTGACAGTCACCAAGAGCTACTACTTAAGCCTAAGGAGTACTTTATTATGGTAGAAATTTTCTGTGGATTACTGTAGAATAGTTGTAAAGAGTTTTGAGTCAGAAATGAAAGTATAACTAAAATACAGAATGGAAAGTGGCCTCATCACTTTTAAAGTTTTATGCAGTACAGCGATAGTGAAAAGTTTGCTTACCTTGCAAATCAGTGGAGAAAACAGTTTCACACGTTTATCTGTGGCTGTAAACGCGGTCTTGCAATTGGAAGATTGTTAAGTTAATACATGACTGAAGCAGCAGCAGAGCTGTTTTAAGAACTGTCCAAGAGCAGCAGTTTCAGCTGTGCCCAAGAAAACAGTTTGCAGTTTAAGTGGAAGATTTGGTCCTGATTTTGAAGTGCTTCATGTCTGATTTAGTCATGGACATTAATGTAATGAGCAGTAAGCAAAGCCAAAGGCTACTGTAGCAAGATTACTTAGCTGTTTGTATATGATGTGTTCATACAATGGAGTTTTAATTCAGTTAGTATGAAGCCAGTTTAGGTAAATTTCATAACAGGGCAGGGGGAATCCTAGCCTTAATCAATAGGTATTTTACCACTGGTTTAAATGAAGTTAGACTCATCCATCTTTTTGTAAAGATTTTGCTTAACCATTTGGATTACATCTGGTGTTTGCCAACCTGGAGCAAGCTTTAAAAAATAGTTTAACTTGTGCTGTAGATTTGTGTTACAAGTTACAAACTTTCCCCTTTGGTAACTTAAAACTCATGGAAACGTATATATTGAAATGTGTAGTATGGTTTCACATTGGTTTGCTTCTAGCGTATTGCTGTTCAGGGGTAAATTAAATGCTCCTGTTGCCAATGTTACAACAGACATTGTCCATAAAAAAACTAGAAAGTACTATTCAAGGACAGATTTAATGACTAGAAAGTACTGTTCAAGGATACTGAACCGGAGGTCAGTTTCAGTGGAGAGCCTTCCTTCAGAAGCACGGCGTAAGTTAAAAGTAGGTTGCAGAAACTGGTTCAGAACAGACTGTTCTGGTGGGTACTGTTCTGTTCTCGAACCATTAGTAACATCTGTTTGCAAGTGCTGGCCTGGCTGGAGGAAAATCTTTCAATACTTTTTAATTTCCTTCTCTCTAGAAAACCAAGAAAACATTCTCGCCTTTAAAAGAATGTATGTTTTTCCCAGAGAACACTCTGTTTTGTAGTCCCAGCTCTTCCTCATCAAGGGTCAGTACCCATACTTCCTAATATATTGGCTGGTTGAGAGGTCTTGCCTGTACTGGTTTTCCTGATAGCATTTTTAAGGCTCGTTTCCCTTTTGGTTCTTGCTTTTCTCATGTGCCCCTTTCTTGTTTAATTGAAAAATTCAGTGCATCTTAAGAGTGCCCCAGTGCTCCTCTTTATATTTTTTTCTGTTTGCCCTTTTTTATGTTATGTTTTATTCTCTAGCATTCTTTGACACCATGTAAAAACACACTGATCGCAAGTATGCCACTTCCAATCCAAAGCATAATTTCACCCAAGTCTGCACTGTTTTGGTTTTTTTACATGTCTTGTTTGATGTCTGGCCAACAACCTAAAATCGGATGATATGATAACTAACCTGTTGTCTATGGCCACTGATTTTTCACTTTATTATGTTTGCAGAGCATAATGTCTTCCTTTTACTAGCTTGGGTCTGTAATCTGGCAGACAGTTTTGACACAACCTCCATCATGCACTACTTTGTTTAGGCCACAGGTAGGTCTGCTACTTGTTCCCCTGTAATATGTCTAAGATTTTTTTCCTTCTGATCATGGCCTTCAGATTTCTGTTTTCTCTTCAGTACTGCAATATTGTCTTTGGCTTGGAGTTTGCTCCCTGGAATTCCCTTTTCTTTCAAATCCATTGAGAACTAAAACCATCTTCCCTGCTCACTGGTATGATCAAGTTACTCCTGGGCCAAATCCCTCAATTAGATGATCTGGCATCATTACATGCAACACAGGTCTTTTTGTGTTTAAGGACCTCTCTAAATAACATTTTAAGCTCTTTCTGCTTACACTGTGTGGTGCTGATAACCCCCTCTGTTTTAGCAGTGACTTCTGCTGTTTCCTGTCAGTTGTGGTCTCTTGGGTACCTGTGTTGATCTTAGGTGTGTTACTTTATAGTTTCAGCTCTGTCATGATCTCTTCTCAGCCCAAAGCATTAGCTGTGGCATAGCTGGTGGTGATACTTGCTGGTTGGTTGTTTCTTGTCATCCTGCCTCCTGACTGTAGTTTACCAGAAATGAAGAATAAGAGATAATCTTTCGGCTTTTTTGTTTCAGTATGTGTGGTGCCATAGTAGAATGCAGGAGTGCTTTGGATTTCTTGAAATGGGAAGTACAACTGTCTTTATAAGTTAACTTGTAAAGGGTGTAGGAGTGAGCTATAGCTGATTTATTACGTGCATTGGTCAGTAGTGCTATTCATTGGTAATTGCATAGCATATACATCCATATTCTCATGGATAGAGTTACACATTTATGTCATCAGTCAGGGACTAGAATCTCAGCTGGAATGAATTTGGTGGTCTTGTAAAATGCTTTCAGTTTTGTGGATCTCAATATGTGACTAGTGGTTGCTCAAATCAGAGGATGCTTTCATATAGTTAATGTTGAGGATTTTTTTAAAAATGGGGAGCAGTTGTGGGCATATATTTATGCAGCTCAGCTCATAACGTTTGTAGGTGAGCAAGGACGGGAAGACTTTTAGTGGCAAAAACAAGACACAAAATGGTTACAGTGAGAGTAAACAGTATTGCAAATGAAATTGCCAAGCAGAGGAGTGAAAAGTATGTAAAGGGTTGGTAATCATAAAAACTGGTGGTTTCATTGTTTGTATAGTTTGTAATATTCCCATGGATTTTTAAGTGAAAGGCAAGATGTGACAAACATCTTGAGAATGTTTTGTATAAGTGGAAGCTACAAGCAGTTGAATTTGTAGCAGGAAAATGCAAGTAAAGTACAAAAACAGCATGTGAGCTATTTTCTGTAAATACAAAAAACAAATGCATCTCTGAACAGATGTTTACCAACTGAAGAGGCTTTTTGCACTGCTAATAATCCAATTCATGGCCTGGGCAACTCAGGTGTATGGAGGACTGGTTGAAGAATATTGGTCATGTCATAGCTCATTTGCTTTGAATGGGGCGGGGGGGGGGAACCCCACAACAGTATTATCAAATCATGAAATGACCTGAAGGAATTGTTGGATAGGTTTTTTTGTGATTTAATCTTGTTGCAGTCATGAAATATGCTGTTCTCAATATTGTAGTTCACTATTGTCTTCTATGGCATTGCAGTTGAGGGAAGCATGGGGCTTTTTTAACAAGTTGCTTGTGTGTAAAGTCTACTTTTTTACCATTGCCTGCCTTACTGCCCTTCACAGTTTAGGACACAACACAGGCATATTGGCATCCTTTAGATGAAATTACTGTTCCATTGTGCATGCAGAGTTGTCACCAGAAGAATGTGGGAAGGCAGTTGCAAAGTAATGTCTAAATGCATTGCAGAGCACTTTTCTTAACCTGGATGATATATTAGATTAAAAATGGTAACATTGCTTCTTACAGTAACAAGTGGCCTTTGCAGGTCTTGCCCAGCCCATGTGTTTTTGTAAATTCCTCCAGGAAAAAACAGAGATACATGTCCTGATAAGCTTCCCCAGCCATTCCTACCTGTTTCAAAGGTACATTATTTTTCATGTGATTGCAAGCAGAGTGAAAAGTGTGCTGTGTTCAGGAGCTGTATTCATGGCATTATGGCACTGATTAGTGATATTCATGGTTTTGGCTTTTTTTTCCCCTAATATCTGAACTAGAAATTATTAAATGAAGAATGATTAAATTGATCTTGATGCTTGTGCAATTTCGTGCTGTCAAAAAATTAACTTTTTATCTAGGGAAAAAACCACCTTATTGAAAGAAGCAGGAAAATTAAAACTTTAAAGCATTTGTTTTCATGTTTTGGTGCTTATTTGATTTATTATTATAGGATAGATCAGAAACTGCAGGAGGTGGTATGTAACTAGTTCTACTTTTTGTTGACCTCTTTGGTCGTTATAATGTTACTTGTTTATTTCTCTCAGTATATATTTATACACCGTTGACTTTTCACAACAGCTGTTGAAGTTTCTCAACCAGGGAAGGGTGCTGAAGCTCACAATTACAAACCCAGATGGGAGACTGGAGCTCTACACCTCTGTCCTCCAGGAGGTGGCACCACCATGCTGGGGCGCTGCTGGTCCTGGTCCTAGACAGGGAGGGGATGAAAGCAACCAGTTAGTAATAATTCATTTTCCCTTGATATCTACGAGGACAATAATTGTGGTGCATTAGGTGACTTGATAGAGAATGGTAATAAATTCTGAAGTTCAGTAATCCCAATTTGAAGGAACAATTCTTATTTACATTTGAAACTTTTAAAATTTGAGGTAGAGGTCATTGCTCTGATAAAAAATTTTCAGATAACCTGAATATCCAAATGGCATTGTTATTCTGATGTGATTCATATTAGGAATTTAATTTCCAGTTTTCAGATAATGCAATTATCATTCAAAGAAATGAACATTTCCTAATGGACATTTGCTTTGCTGATAAGCTAGTATAGATGTCACACGTATTGAAGATTTTCATGATAGAGCAGGTGATTATATCTGACAGACTTGTGTAAATTGGAGGGTTGTACAGTTGTTATCAGTCTGGCAACCGCATACTGTACTGAGGTAAGAGGAGGGAAGGCATACACACAGGCACACAAAACTGGGAGTTGTCTCAACTGTGTTAAAGTACAGATACAAATGGCTTGCAAAAGTGTTGAAGTGTTGCAGTAACTAATTGTACAGATACTAGGGAGTTCTCAGGTCTACGGTACGTTACAATAAACCAGCCACTTGTTTATGTGCTTTGAGGTGACCAGAACAAAAAAGGTAAGCTGCTTTTCTTCTTAAAAATAGCCACACCCCAAACATAACTGGCAACTCTGTTTGGACTGAAAGTGGTTTTGAATGAAAGTAAAATCCTTTTTGAGGGATCCAGTTACATCACTTCTTTGCTGTTGTAACTCTATACTCTAAGGCTGTCCTGCACCTTGACTGGTCCATGGTAGCTTCCAGTGTGCGTGTTCTGTGTGTTAAATGTGAAGGTAACTTGGCTATTTTCATCAAGAGGTAATCTAACTGGACCTTTGTGAGGGTAAATGCATGTGTACAGTTTGATCCATTGTGGGGGAGCTAGCATACTATGATGCAGCATGTGTACATCTGATGCCGACTTGCTCTTACAAGAACATCAGTTACGTGTTTTCCTTTGTTCCAGGTATCAGTGAAAATGTTGCAGTAATCTGCAGCTAGAGTGCACGTATTCAGATGCAGAAGGACTCCTAAGCTCTTAAAGCTGGCATGCAAATTTTAAAATTTTTTTAACAGCCTATGAATGTTTGTTGGCGTTTGTTAAAGTCCTAGCATTTTTTTTTTTTTTAAACAACTACTTCCTTTCTGTGATTTATTGTTCTTTGAAGTTGCCTTGGGATATAAATCTTTCCCTGTGAAACAGTTTTATCATGGATACCTTGAATGTGTTAATTTCTCAGACATTACTTCTTCCCACATTTCCTGCCCTCATTGTTAGCACTAGGAGTTAGAAATTCAACAATTTTAATCAAAACAATGTAGTGATGTGAGACAAGTATGGGAGGGAAAAAGACTGAAACTA
The DNA here is from genome assembly GCF_047716275.1 of Strix uralensis. Taxonomy (NCBI): domain Eukaryota; kingdom Metazoa; phylum Chordata; class Aves; order Strigiformes; family Strigidae; genus Strix; species Strix uralensis. Next base: position 7,876,636 of record NC_134012.1, on the reverse strand, counting down.
TCTGTGTGTTTGACATGCAGATAGCAACGATACTAGAGTGAGGAGGAGAATAATGCTCTTGCAGTGTTTGTTCCCAGCCCTCCTGAGTTGGGGAAGAAAGGCCATGAATATATTTTTCATAAAACCAGGATATATTAATTTTCTTAATTTTGAAGAAAAAGACACTGAAGTGGCTTTTTATGTGCCATCAATCTACTGAACTGCAAAAGGGAACAAGCTTTATCTTTCAGGCTATCCTTAACAGTTTAATTTTGTGCTTGACTGGCTTACAACATTTGTGTCTTTTAAGATGTTCTTTTTGATGTATGGTATAGGTAAGAGGCTTTCAGTAAACTAGAGTTGTGAAGAGTGTACTTTAAGTGTGAACTCTTCCTCTGGGAATTTGAATAATAAAAATGATTGTTAGAAGTTCATACTTAAGTTTGCTTCTAAATTTACAGATATTTTCTGTGTTCTTAATGAAGAATTTGAAATCATTCCTATAGTAATTAATTCTTCCAGTGCACAGCTTAGTAATACAGTATTTTTTAATGCAAAAAGGTTTTGTGTTGTGTATTTGTTTTCCATTTACATGAAAGAATGGCCGTACTTAAAAACAGTTTCTAGCAAATATACTTGAATCTATTCCTCTTCCTATTTTATATTGTGCCTGTTTTTCTTGCTTCTTGTCAGGTGGAAGATAACTGCCCCTCCATCCCGTCTGCCTATTCTGTTACAATAAAATAAATTCTTGATGCATCTGAGAGAAAGGGAAGTAGGAAGAGCGAAAGGCTGAAAAAAGAAGCCTTTAATTTATAGGGAACAGTTGTGTAGCTGTCAAAAATCCTTACTTACAGTATTAATTGGTGTGTTAAACTGTTTTAATTAACTGAAAAGATAGCACATGGATTTGCATCTCAAAGTGGAGAAGTTATGCCTCACCATATAGCATTCTGTATATATTGCAAATACAGTGTACTTTTTATTCCTTGTGGCCTTGACAAAAAATACTTAATTTGTCTCTGAAATTTAATTAAAGGATTTGTGCTTTGAGTTAATCTAGGTGAAAGTACAGATGTGTAATATAGCAGTTTTCTATATATGGATGAGCTGTGCAGGGTTTTGTAAACTCCTTGCCTATAAGGAAAGTCTTTGTTTCATGAAGGATTCTTAGCTGTAAAGAGCAAACTAGTCCAGCCAATATTTTTTGGCTTATAGACAGCTTAAAAAAAATCTCTAAGGAAAACTGTAAACTGATGACTGGACTTCACTTTTTTTTTAACTGAATTTGAAGGAACATCAATTTTCCTAGACAAGCTTTTTAATGCACTTTTTGATAAAGTTTAATGTCTGCATCAGAGCTCATACAGGATCTAGTTTTGTGTGCAGCAGCATTATCAGGACAGGACTGTGGAGAAAATGTACCTTTAAACTGGGCCAAATAAAATCATCAGTCAACCTAGAAGATGCTATAGACCACTTATTTCTCTTTTGAGTGGGTATTTTACAACCAGGTTCACCTAATGACTGTCTGTTTAGGCCAGCCTTGAAGTTAGAAGATTAGGAATTGAACGTAGCATAGGGAGCTGTGTAGCCAACACAAGCCAAGGATGGTACTCCCTTCTGCTAGATTTCTCACACAGGTTTGTAGAGTGAACGCCTCAAGGAGGGATCCTTCTCAGCTGCTAGGGAATGTATAGTGCTTGCTGACTTAAACTGTACAAAGGCATCAAGATATATGTAGAAAATATTCTTGAAGCTAAGCTGAAAAGGACTGAGAATAGAGAACATAGTAGCAAACATTTAGTTACCCAATCTGGATGGGAGAAATTAAATGTGGCCCAGGTTTCAGACACGGCCAGATTCAGACCACAGACTTGATCTGGCATAAATTTGAATGCCAATGCCTTTGGGTTGCCTAAGTAAAGAAATGCTTTCATAGCTGTCATAATTGAGTGCAGTTATGATTAACTTGCATGAAATTATTTTTTGGAATGCATATTTTGGAATCTGTTTGCTGTTTATTACTGAAAATCATAATGTAATTTTGTGAGCCATGGCAGAGTGGAAACTACCAGCTGTCAAAAAAGACTAGTGTAATCCTGAGGAGTAGGGAGAGCTGTTGGTTAAGATCCCTGGTTTTATGCTGTTTTCTATAGTGCCGTTTTCTTGATTAGCTAGAATAAATACATCTCTCTTACTTGGCTGTGCCTGAGTCTGCACATAGCATAGGGATCTGGATCTACACTCTGTCACAGCCCTGCATTTCATACAGTCCGTTAGACAGGTACTGGATTTGAAGTGGTGACTTTGGTAATATGGAAGACGGGCAGAAAAGAGCTCTGTAACTTAGTGTGAGTGTGGGTCCTTTGAAATATGATGGATCATCCTAAACACAAGCGCTATAAAAAGCATAGGTAGGAACTGTGATGAGACAGACCGCCTCAGCTCTGGTGTGAAAGGACTAATCGTTACATTTCTAATAACACTGCATATTGTACTTTTAGAATTGTTCTAGCTTGCTCATATTGCAGATTCAAAGATAATGTCTGTGTGTCAGAGTTATTTCCAGTGGAGTCATGCCCCAAAATGAAGGGGAAGGACTGAGGGGAAAGCAATTGTAAGAAAAGGATCCCACGGCTGCCCGATCAAGCTTCATATATCCTTTTTAGTACTCTACTAGGCAAATAAAGGGGTATGATCACAGTGGAGTTATATCTGACTCTTGGTATTTGTCTCTGAAAGGGTTTAAAGGAGAAGCTGGGGCTTCAGCCAAACTAACAAATAATTGTTGTGTAGCTTTTTGATGTTACAAAAATGAATTGAAATTTGCATGGCAGTTTAATAATATGTGTGATATTTAATTACTATATTATCAAAAGTTATTAATTAATAAGTAATATGTTTGATTTTTAATATACTGTGGAAAGGCACCTCAGAATGGAGTTTCATCAACAACTTTTCAGTGGTATTGGGGGGTTAAGCAATTGTTTCTGCTATCACATGGCCCCTTTCATATGTTCAGCACAAAAGTTTTTGTGGCTTCATGGTGAACTGCAGCAGGTAACTGGGACAGGTGAAGAACTGCTATGGTCATTTGTTCTTTCTGGGTAAATTTTTGACTAGTTAGGATTCTTGTCTCGGTTGTCTAAGCTTTTATGCCAGTGCAGGAAAAGGATAAGAATGAAGATGTTGGGAATGGCGGGACTGTTGTGTTTGGTGACTGTGTTAATCTATGTCAGTTTGCATGGATGCTCAGGCTGTACTCTTGGTTGTGTGAGTGCTGTGCTCTGAACAGGATCTGTGATGTGATAAATGAAAAGAAAAAAGACAACTCAACAACCCCCCCTGCTTTTAACATAATTACTTTTTTTAAAAAAAGAAAATTTGTCTTAAAGCATGGTCATGTTGATGGTTGAACAATTCAGGTTGGCTGTTGAGAGAGGACTTAGCAGGGAACTGAAGTCCCTTTATTACAGTGCATACACATGTAGTATTTCAGATGCAAATCATATTAAGAAATGGATGTGTATTAATAGGGATGTTCTTTCAGATGCTTCTTTCTCATAATTTACTATAAGTAGATTCTCATCATTTAATATAAATAGACTGTAGACTAGTACCTTGTACCTTTTACATGAAACTGGGTGAAGGGAATTCTTGTGGTTTTGTTAGTAACATTCTTTAAAGATGGATTTCAGTGTGTTATGCCAGCAACTTCATGTATTTTAAAATACAATAACTGAACAAAAAAGAAGGCAGTGCGTCTTGTGTGTGAAAATCCTTTATCTGACAAAAATAAATAGTTTCACTTAGTAGCTTTATCCCTCTACTCCCTCTAACATTGTAAGCATTTCATTTGTTGGTAGTAATAGAAGTTTTATTCTTCAGTTTCCTGAAGTCTTGACTTACAAAATCTAATAAGGTAAATATCAGTTGCCAGTAGAATTAAGATGCTATTTTTTTCCTTCAATTTTTGTCTACTTTAAAAACAAAACAAAACTCTGTCACTTCTGTTTTCAGTTCAGTTCTGCAGAGCTGGTGTGCAGCCTTGTGGTATTGAAAATCATATTTTGGGCTGGACCATTGCCAGAGAGAACATTCACTCAAATCACGGCCTCTAAAGTGTAAACAAGAGATAAATTGAGTTTCAATTTTAACTCCTGATCTGCTTTTTCATTTTTTTCTTAAAAAACATACCATTAAGCCTACGCTGCCTTCATCTGTTTCCTTCAAATGTATTTTCCATTTGTAAAATAATTTAACTAGCGTTTTGCTGTTGGCTCATTGATCATAAATCCTAGCAAAGCAGCAGTATGAAAAACGCATAGTGTACAGTATCTCTATGTTACGTACTAAATTAAGCCGTGGGAAAGATAACTTCCCTGCTTTTTCACTTGTATTAATTTTTCATAGAATATGAAATCCATTTATGGTTAAAATATGCCACTCTTAGTTACAAGAACATGGCAGTGAAAAGAAAGTTTTGTATATAGAGGGCATAATTATTAATGCTCTTTGTATTTATTATATTAGAAATGTCACTGTGTTTAAGCATCTTTGTCCATCTCACAGGCAAGCCTGGAATACCTTGTTGAAAAAGGAACAAGGTCATTTCATCACAATTAATGGGTTCTTAAATCTGTATCAGCTTATCAAAGGAAGTGTTAATTAAAAGTGTAATTGACTAGCCAGCTGTTTCCTGTTTTCTGTCCAGCAGCCTCTATTAAAAACATTACAAATCATGTAAAGCTCTTTATCAGAGGGAGATGAGAAGTTCCCTCTGACAAATTCTGCTTAAGCAGTGAGATTTAAATGGTAGTTTCTTAGTTCAATGCATGTTGGGTGACCAGTATAAGTAGGCATGTACTACTTCGTATGGAGGCAGGCTATGTCACCAATTGGCAGAGAAACCCCCTTTAAAACATGACATAGATGGCCAGCATGCCAGAATGCTTTGTTCCCAGAGGGGAGCACTGCATGACTAAAGCTGAACATGTGGTTGCATTTTCCTCACTGCACACAAGAAATCCTTTGATAGCAGTGCAGTTCTCAGGCTAGGCTCATATATTGAGGGCAGTAAATGGGCACATACTGAAGATGACCTCTACCTTGCTGAATTGGCATACTTGAACAACGTAAAATATACAAATCTTTTCTGCATGGGTAGAATATGTTTTGTCCATAGATTTACAGCGTTCATTCCCAAGCTTGGAAATTATTCTCCCCAGGTAGAAGGTGTCTGTCAGGGAACCATTCCATATTTTAGTTTTCCTTTTCTGAGATGGTTGGGAAGTACAAAGGTCCCCTTGATCATGGAGAGTCTCTGTTGCTCTTTTGGATGTGCCCAGTTAACAGTGGGGATGTAGCTGACCTCCTGTGTTGATACTACACTTTCCATTGGGCCAGCGCAAGACAAATCATGACCAAACTCAGCAGCTGTCTTTCTCTTTCCAGAAACCATAGTTTGGCCTTCTTGGGGATTAACACAGAATTTTCAGGGTCTGAAGACTTCTTTGAGCATCTGTCTACCATTTGCAGGGCTTTTTTAATGTACAAGAGCTAAATTCTGTTCGAGTTAGAATTGTTAAAAATAAAAATCCCATTTGCCATTAGCGCACATGACCAAAAGCCTGAAGCCTCTTTTGCTTTTGTTGTGGAGAATGAATGTGATACTCATTCTCAGATTAAGACCTGTAACAATAAAAGTTCCTGCTCCTTTTTTGCTTTAATTCAGATTACTTCCTCAGGGACTTCTTGCTCACTCTGTACTTGGATTTGTTGTTATATTCAGCTCCCTCCCGCCATCTTAAATATCATCCTGTTTTCATGGGGTGTCTGAAAGATCAAGTTAGAAAATTTTGTTCTGGAGTGCTGGACAAATGTCAGTCACACTGGAGAGAGGTAGAATGCAGCAGAAACCAGGGTGCTGTGATGGCTTGACAGCAACAAAGGAGAATAACTCCAGTAACAGCAAAATAAAAAGGAGTGGGGATAGAGCAGAACTTCGCCTATTGTGTTTAGACTTGAAGGTAGTGTCTTGCTGGATATCTTTGTGAGTTTAGAATTGGAATCTCTTTTATTTTAGTCATAGCTGGAGAGCTCAGATGGAGTCATTTCTGGAAGAAAATCAGGGAGATTTCCAGCCATATTACGTTGTAGAATCATTATGAAAAATGCAGTGTAGCAACACACAGCTAGATCTTCCTGAAAAAGGATAAAAAGGCTTGTAAGGTATAGGCCATGTACAATGGCAAACTCAGTTCGATTACTGAAACTATTTCAAAACAGAGTATGTTTGTTTTTGGGGATGGAGATGCTTAATAGTTGGGCTTTTTAATGGTCTCTTAATTACATCTGTGGGTACAAATGCTGACAGCTGCAAGATTGTGTTGTGGCTTAATATTTTTATTTCTGTAGTGTAGAGGGGACTTGAATGTGTTAGGTGTCCCAAACATTGATCTTCCAAACGGAGGGAAAAATGGGAAAAACCCTAGTTAACTGAGTAGTTGCATAATCTATCATATCCTTTCAGTTGGAGTAATTTCAAGCGATGTTGTCAGTGGTGTGAGAAGAGAATGAAATGTGAACAGCAAGTTATACATGCCAGAAATAAAAAAATAAGAGACTTTGTGCCACAGTCTCAGCTGAAAAATATGGTTAGATAATCAGCTTAAATAGTATATCCGGTCCTTCCTGTTGCATATGAAGTTTGCCCATAGGAAAGGGAAGAGCATATCTCTTCATCTAACTACTGGATGGTTGACGTTGTCTGTGTGAAGACATATTAAGAGAATTCCTGCATGGAAAATTCCTTGGATTTCCAAAGAGCATCTGCCACAGATCTTGAGTTCAAGATGTGTGAGAGACACTGTGGAAGCAGATCACATGAGACCATGATGTGGTCACAAACCAACTCTGGAACTATAATTATTCCTGTGTCATATCCTTTTCTGATCTCATTAGTAGATCATTGTAAACAGTAAATTAAATGTTACATGCTCATCTCTTTACAGCACAGAAGAAACTGCTTGGTAGAACAGTGCTGTAAGGCAAGAAGGGCTATGCAGCTGGTCTGTATGTTCGTGTTCTTATTGGTGCAATTAAGCTACAGCTGGTTTATATTGTATTTAATAACTTTCACAGTTTCTTAGAATAATTTGTTTCTCAGAATCTTGGAAAAGTTTGGCTTGGATGGGATTTCTGGAGGTTATTTTGTTTAACCTCTTGCTCAAAGCAGCAGGCTGTCTTCAATGTTAGATTAGGTTTCATGCAGTTTTGCCCAGTTTGGAAAATCCTCAAGGAAGGGGAGTCCCCAGCCTCTTTATACTGCCTGCTTATATTTTACCTCTGCTAGCTGAATTACAGTTAGTTTTGTAACTAATGTACTAATACAATGTATTGTTCCTCCAGATGGGTCCTGTAGACCTATCTGAGTAACTGAGTGGAGCCTTGTGTGGTATATAAACACCATGCTTGTTGGTTTTCTTTTCCTCTGCAGCTTGGATGAATGTATTTCCCACCTTTTTTTTAATGATGGGTAATACTCGGAGGGGTGTCTGCCTGAAAGTTTTGGTCTGGATATAGATCAGATACTTATTTTGCAGATAGTGAATAATGAAAAAATTAAGAATATCAAGTCTTGTGCAAAAATATCTGGATAAAATGATACAAATCCTGAAGACATATTTTGTAACTTTTCTCCTTTTTGTTATAATTTGTTAGAATAATGTGGTGTTTTAAGCAGTCAAGAGTGATTGCAGGTTTTCTGCCTAAGTGCTGGGTGTAATGACCTGTCAGCATAGTTTGAAAACACAGTAATGTGTATACTTTCCTTTCAAATTTAAATGAAAGTGAGATGTTATGGGCTGAAGTTTGATTTCATTTTTTTTTCTGCTTAATTTTTTAAAGTTAGTCTGTAATCCTACAGAGTCATGCAAATTATTTATCAAGAGGATTCAGCGTTTCTATTTTTTTTTATGGGAGATTTTTTTCAGATATGTGTTGCTAGTTGACATCTGTCACTTGAGAACCAGAGAGTTTCTTCTGACAGGATTTGGCTGAAGAATGCATGGGAGAAGGGTTATGCCATTGTCTCTGCATTGAACTGTGATCTGCACTCCTAGTAAACTGAAAGAAGAAAATTTCCAGTTTCCATTAGTTTATTTGGTGTGTCAGGTGTTCTCCAGCTGTGAACACAAATCTATGGATCAGAGGGCAGAATTAGTTACATGTAGCTAATTTTGACTGCTGATCAGTTTCCAGACAGGGGTCATAATATTACTTTCTGTAATGTAGACAAGGCATAGATAGATTCTTCCTGGAGGCCTTTCAGCTCTTCCATTCCCTCATGACATCTGTGTGGAAAGTACAACCATCTGCTCCCTGGCCTTCTCCCTCCTTCAAGCTGTCCCCGGGGGCCCTCTGGATTTTCTCTCTTCCTCTAGTACAGCAGTCCAGCCCAACAAAACAGCTAGACTGTCTTCTCATACGAGTTTCCTTTTGCTGTATTGTTAGTGTATGTGTAAGTGTTTGTTTATTGTAAAAGTCTCTGAGCTTCCCTTACACGAAGTTGAAAACCAAGCAGTGGGCATACTGCGTCTTTACAGAGCACAGGAGGGTGTGTAAGAGCCTGAACAGGAGCTACATCCCTTCTTCAGAGCTGTTAACTTAAACGGTTTCAGTGCAGTGGTGAGTGGAAAATCCAGGTATGGCCTTCCTGCTTGCAGAAGCAATATACTTCCTTAGTGTGGTCTGTATTGGATGTTCAGCACTCCTAGTAAATTTCCACAGCAATTCTTGTGCTGATTAAAGAACAGGATTTATGTTTTTGACAGTTCTTGGCAGGTAGAGTTGTGGTAGTAGTGTGGGAGGTTAGTTCAAATTGATTTATAATAGATACATGGATGGACTCTCTCTGTCATCATCTCCATTATTTCTTATATAATCATTGGAAATTATGTTTCATAAGCCAATGATGACTTCCATTCAACTTCCTACTTATGCTATCTATTTGTGCTAGTAAAATATCCTTTTATCCATTACCTGGGCAAAAGCTTGGTTCATGCTTCAGCAGCTCCCCTCAGAGCCACTGTGGATTTTCTGTGGCTGATAGGTTCTGCAGCATTCAGCTTTGATTTGGGGTTCTCTTTAGTTGTGGAATAAGTCACTAACTTGAATTCAAGATTCTTTCCAGAAGTACGTTGTATTGTAGCCATTTGCTTCTAATTTTTACTTAAACAGCCTCACCTAGGAAACACTTTCCTTTCTTGGACAGAGCACTAAATGCTTTGCATATGTATGTGTAGGATCCAGATAACTCTGAATGTTTTGAGGCCCAGTGGTATTTCAAATATATTGAAGTCAGAATGCCTGAGATTTTTGCTCAGGCACAGCATAGGGGAAAGGGAGATAATTAAAATGGGTGGGAAGCATTGTTATGCATTGAGCTTGACTTTGTTCAAACTGAATTTGGGCCGTTACTTCTGCTGCTAGGGAAGATGTGTCTTTCAATAAAATGTACTCTACTGAATTTTTCTCCATCAGCTTGATTCTAGAATGGGGTTGTAATGGTGAGTTTTAATGACAGTAGGCAGTGATTTGACAGAAGCACAATGGTTGCGACTTCACTGCACGATCTGGTAGGTGGGAAGCCTTTCCAAAAAGATTAGAAGAGAAACAAAGAAAAGTGCTTTGTGCTCGAAAGTTTTTGCTATTCAAAATGGGAAAGTTTCATGTTCCTGTCAATCAAGACAGGTATGATCAGACAACACGTGACCCTGTGAAGCAAAGAGCCAGTACACTCATTTTGGAAAAATGTATAAAACAGTGAAGGAGGTGTGGGGTTGTGAGAGGCGTAGCAGAAAAGCTGCCATTTAGAACAAGGTGATAGTCCAAAATTCACCATACACATTTGTATTAGTTTCAAAATTCATTTTACTTCAAGGTTCTATCATCTTTTCCTTCACTCTTCCTGTCCAGACTTTTTCCGTGTGTTATAGCTGTAGTCCTGTTATTTTGTTGCTAATGTTTATGAAGCACTTGAAGTTTTTTTTTTTAATGATGCAAGGTAAGTTTGTAATATTTCGAGTTATATAATATGTAATACAGAGCTCAATTTTTCTCTCTGCCACCCTATTGTCTGGTGGTGTAGATGTTCTTTTACAAGTTCTGTTTGGTAAAAACTCATGGTAATTTAGGGGGAGTTTTGAGAGTCAATTATCACTGTGTTAGAGGACGATTTAAAATAGTATTAAGTGGTTGCTGTAGGTCTTATGGTCAAGTATGAAACTATCTAAAGTATTTCTTTATATGAGCAGATTCAGCAATGTTTTGCAGTAGGGCATCATCTTTGTAAAAATAAATATTTCAGGATGAACTGTAGCTGGCTTCTGGGGGAAGTATATCAAAAGCAGATTAAAATGATGATATAATTCCTGGATTACATTTCTGCTTTCTTTTCCAAATAGTTGTATAGTTGGGACTCTTCATTCAGACCCTGACAATCCTTGTCTAAGTTAAATCTCTTTTCCCTAAACATCAGTTGTGTTGTACTTTCCAGAGAACAGCAGTTCTCTACGTGTTTCTAGTGTTTGTCACGTACTGGAAAATTTTGGCACTCAGTTCCTTGTCATGGTTTCAGTAAGGAGCAGTTACAACTGTTTTGCTTTTCATCTGCAGTATTTCCTTTTAGTGTGTGGCCATATTAGCAGATAGATGTGCCATTGTCCTGTGCTGTTCTCTGTGGGAGTTCAGGGTGTAGCTCCTGCAGCTGTGGCTGCTCTATCCCATAGTCTTTTCTTTTGTGCTGCATTTTAAAATTCACTTTGGTCTGACCTTAGACTTGCTCTTACAACCTGCTTCACATTTCTGTCAGCTCCTCTGTTATACCAGTGACAGACACTTATGCAGTTTAGTGAAATGATCCAGCTGATGTTGGTGATGGTCCTGCTTCAGGTGGAGGGCCGGACAACATGACTCCAGAGCTCCCTCAGTGATACCTGCAGTTTTAGAGGCAGCTCTGTGTGGCTCTACTCTGCTCACTGTGATAATTGCTTTCATTCAAAATCAAGTTGTTAAGCAATGAAAATAGGAAAACTTGGAGGGGGAGGGCAGGCAGAAGGGTCAGGCAGTGAAAGTCTCTAAGGGGTGAATCGTCCTGCTGACCAACTGCAAATAGAGAAGTAAAGCTTCTGGCCCTAGGAAGGATTGGAAGAGGACTGTGATACAAGCCTGAGACAATAGCCAGTGCTCCTAAAGCTTTTTGGTGGCAAGCTTTTGCCAAAGTCTCCCTTAGAAACAGCAGTCAGAGCTGGTTGTTCTGGTCCTGTCACCATCACCATCTTTTCACTTTCGCTGAGCCATTTAACCATGATAAACCAGCAAAAAGCTCTTCTTTCCTTCCCTCCACAATGAATTCTTCCTGTCATAGCTTGCTCAAAGTGCTTGGTGCAGACTCAGAAAAGTTCTACAGCTATTGAAGACAAAGCAGTGGGAATAAGCAGCCAGGGATGAGGTGGGAAGAGTGGTATTATGAGTCAGTAGCTACGTTGATGTAGACATGCACAGAACTGCAGCTGCGAAGTAACTGAGACCAGACACAATAATAAGAGCTAGTGTTGAGGTAAATGAATAGTTATCCCTTTCATATAAAGTATGCTTCTCCAGCTATATGTTATTGTATGACATTTAAGACCCGACGTGAGAAGAAAATATAGAAAATCACCCTGTCTGATGGGAAAGAACACAGATAATTAACATTTTAGTTAGTACTCAGCAAAAACTTGGGCAATACAGGGAGAGGAAGCGATCCATTCTTGAGGAAAAAAGGGGGAGAGAGGAGTTCAGAGTTTGAAAATGATCCCAAAAGCACAATGTGGTGCTTAGGTGTTTCATGGCCTCTCAGCTAGGTGCAGAGGAAGAGACATGGAAAGGAGTCTTCCATATCTGATTTTAGAACATATGACATAAATGTGGAGTTTTATTCATTTCTGTTGCCTGTGCATTTTTCATCTTCATAACTGTATTGTCTGTTTGGCGTTTTAGAAATACTTGCATTTCCTGTTACATTGCCTGTCTTTCTTCCCCAACTAGATTTAACATTGGCTTGAAGCTAAGTAGCATCAAAGCACTCTACCTTCAGAATCCTTAAAATGCTGGCACATTGGGTTGCTCTGGCAGGATGCAGCAGTTCATCACATTCTTCTGTATCGTAAGAAGAAGATGTTACAAGCTTTATAGGTCATGTTAGGGCCATGTTAGTGGTGTCCTTTTGGAGAAACTTCTGGTGACAATTAGTTGGTAAACTCTTTGGCATACTGCTGTGTGCCTGAACCCAGAGTGTTTCAAGGAGTGCAGAATAGCGTGCATCTGGAATTTGTTGAACTGTTCTCTGACAGAAAGGCACCACAGGGAAATCTTCTGTCTAAAAAAAAAAAAAGAAAAGTATGTGCTAATTCTGCTGGAAACTTCCAACCTTAAATTTGTGTAACTAATGTCAGAAAATTCAGGGCAGAAATAGCCACAGACCATTTTAACAAGGCCACAAAATACACCCAGCTGTGGGGGACTTGATGGTGTGCAGAAAAGAGAGGCAAGCCACAGGTGTGATCACAACCTATCACGAGCAAATGATTGGGTCTATGGCTTCACTTTCTCCTCACTCACGGTTTGATTCTGAAAGAGGTATTTTCCATGGTGGGATGTAACTGAGGGAGCATTATTTCATTGTTACTCAATTATTACATTGTTAATGTAGTATGGCAGATATTGGGCAGGTGTTCCTATATTTTGTTTTGTGGTGGTGTTGTTGCTTTGGTTTGGTTTTTTTTGTTTGTTTATTTGCTTGTTTGAAGACATGCAAGAAGAGAGATTTTTGCTGGTTGATATAATCTTGAATGGAGGAATTGTGGTGCCAGTGGTGATTCTGGGGACAGACTTGCACAGCTGGTTTATGAAGCTGTCTCTAGCACATCACTGTCGGGGGTGCAGGTGGAGGGTAGCAGTAAAACAAGCACATAGCAGATTAGTCCAGTGTGCTCTCAGTCTTCTGATGACACCAAATCAGGGTGAGCTGCATCCTCCCAGTGTCATGTTCTATATAACACCTGTAAAACACAGAGGGAAATACTGCTGGAAGCATGGAGAAGATACTGTGCTGACTCTGAAGAGCAGTTGTATGAGCTGATACACAACTGCACGAGGCAGTGAAGATCACTTTAAATAGTACTGTTCATTGGATATGAATTGCTTTTTGTCATTTTGCAAGTAAAGTATATGTGTTTTGGATGTTTAATGGACAGAGCTACTACATTAGAAGTTAGAGCTTCTACTCATTTATCCCCTGTTCTGCTCGTGCATGTGTTGTTCACTCACAGCCATACATGATGGAGAGAACTTCTATTTTTTAGGTAATTTCTCCACCATGTTTTCAGTTCAAGCCTGGTTTTCTAACATTCTTTGCAGTCACTTCAACCTCATACCCTTTGCATGTTGACTGGAATTGTCCTCTGTTTTATTGTCCAAGTGATAACTGAAGTATTGAGTGTTACCAGATGCAGTATTAAGCTTTATGGAACTTTGAAAAACACATTCTTTCATTTTGACAGTGAACCCCTGATACCATTCCGAGTATTGTTCTTCAGCCAGTTTTGTACCCATTCTGTAATAAGTACTTTCATGTAAATCATGCTTCCATAGATCAGTTATGAGAACATGTGAAACGATATAAAATAACCTCACTGAAATCAAGCATGTAGGAAATCATCTGCTTCCTCTCTGTCCACAGAATCTGTTCCTGTGCTATTGAAGGAAACTAAATTGATTTGATGGGATTTTCTTTTTCTTGACAAATCCATGCTGACTATTAATCATCTTGCTTTCTTCTAGGGGCTTAGAAATAGTTTCCTAACAGTTCTTGATCTTTTCTACTAGGTTTCCGTGAAACAAGTGTAGTGTGTCTCATCCTATTCTTCAGATGAGAGTGCCTACACAGCCCTCTGGCCTTTGCTTTTCTGATAGTGTCTTTGCTCTGCTTCCTTGACAGCTGCTGTCTCTTGAGTTCCTAAAGCTAAAAGAATGTTTTCTTCTAATTTCCTGAATCCAGACTCTTGGCTTGTAGATATGGTTGGAGTTCTTTTCAGCTGTAGCTTTGCTAAGGTGACTGGAAGGAAACCAGGATGTACTTGTTGAGAAAGGTTGATAGTTTGGATAGTAAAAGGCAAGCAAGGAGTTTTCTGTAAGTTTTTTCTCTGTGTGTGTATATACATATATATATGTAAAAAATATGTGTGTATGTATATAAATTAAAGTGTGTCAAAGTTGCTTCTAGGCTTTTCAGAAGCTTCTAGCATATATGAGGGTTTTGGGATGGGATGTTTGAAAAGCTGGAGGTCTTGTGGGGTAATGTGTTGTATGTAGTTGTCCCGATCCAATGTCGGGGGAGGTTTTGATACGATCGCAAGAGCGAGATTAGGACACAAATGAGGTCAGATGCCATACAACCTTTTAAGCTTTATTCCCGTAACAGGGCATAATAGTGATAGGACAGAGAGAAGAAGAAGGGAAAAGTCAGAATACCTAAGCAAGCGAACAGAAGAGATGCAGCAAGATTAGTTACCACCACCACGAATCCAGCGACGTCCTGTTGGCTCAGTCTCAGTGCAGGTGATGGGGTGTGTGAAAAGAGTTCGCAGTTCTTTGCTCCAAGCTCCGAGCTCCAAGCTCTGCAGAGAAATAATGTCCAATTCCCTGAGAGAGGAGTACGCAGTCCTTTTATTGTCACAGTCCCCACGAATTCTTCAAAGAGCCTGCCCATTTCCACGGAGCTCATTGTCATACACGCCACCCCATGTTCCTCCATTCACGCATGCCCAGGTGTTGACAGTGGTTGTGCCAGGGGGTGTTGACCTGTGGCATCTTCAGCCTCCGCTCATCTTCCTCACTCTGATTTCCTCTCCACCCAGCCTTGCGCACAAGTGCAGCTTGGTAGGTGCTACAAAGGATGTTGTTCTAGTTTCAGGCGGATACGGTGGATTCTTCAGGGACATTAGTCTCCTTCAGAGTGTACTCCTCCACGGCGACAGGATGTTGAGGCCAGGAAGTGGTAGTGGTGCAGCAGCAATGTTGAGACAAACACAGTCCAACACAGTCTCTTATAGTAGTATATTGATAGCATACATGTGGTGTTTATTGTTTGGTTATTACAGGCAGCAGTGATTTATATTATTCTGAGAGTGGCAGCTAGTCAGAGAAGGTGGCTGTGCTGCCATTTTCCTTGCAACAACATTGTCTCCATCTCTGGTATCTGAACGTTGTTCAGAGCAACTGTGGGAAAGTACTTTACTCCGGCAGGAGAAAAAGCTGTGCTTATAAAAATGTGAGTGCCAAAAGAACAGTTGCTTGGAAATGTCATTGAGGCTTTGCCAGAGAAGCTACTTGAGCACCATGCCAAGATTTACCAAGAAGGAAGAACGATTGTTCTCCAGTTCTCACAGACAAGTTCAAACCTAGAGCCCCTGAGCTAGAAGCAATTGTGTAACAAAGGTAACACAATTATGACAAAGGAAACGCAGTTTCTGCTAAGCATGTTGGTAAGGGAGGATGACGTGGTATACTTGGACTTCTGAAAGGATTAATGCATTCAGGTTACCTTGCTCTACTGGGCAGCGTAGGCATTTTTCCTCTACAGTGTCAGGCTGGTCATCCTAGCAGAGCACACTCTGAGGAGTGCAGAGAAAATAGCAGCTTGAATAAAGTGTATACAAAAAATTAAATAACAGTTATTTGTGCTTTATAAATCTGTGCTTAGCATCAGAAATAAAAACGTCTTACTAAATTTTAGGAGCAGAGATCTCCCTTCCCAAATTCTGTTTTGTTTATGAACTTTGATATATGGGATGAACTTGTGATATGTGGGTGTACAGTACAGTATTGGTGCCTGCACCCCTGCATTTGAAGATTTTAAAGCAGAATGGGCAGAGCAGGATAGTAGTTGGAAGGTAAAATTCTGGAGTTATTTACTTTCCTTAGGAAGGCGTCCTGAGCTTTAAGAAAACTTAGTTTGGATGGGTTTATTTTTCAGGAAGTCTTTATGCACTTTATGCCTGTTTAATTGTGAATTATAGAGCAGTAATGAGTTGACTCCTGTTTTATTCAGCACACTGCAGTGAGCTCTTGTGCTTATATGCAAGCTCATTCTTACAATAAAAGATTTCTGTAAATTAGTTTTACATTGTTTTACATTCTTCTAGCTTCTAGGTTTTTTTAGTGTTTTTATTAAGAGATCTTCCCCCCCACCCCCACCCCGCCCCCCTCATTTAGTGATCTCTTTAAAATGTTTTTCTGCAGCACTTGGTAAGCAAAGAATCTTTAAGTGGATGCTTCGAATTGCTGGATAAATAGAGGGATAAAACCCAGCAATTACGACCTTTTTTCATTTTCCCAGTAGGGTGACAATAAATTAGTCGCTGTAGTAGTAGAATCATAGAACAACATAGATTGGAATGGACTTAATATATTATATTATATACACAAAAGCGTGTGTATGTCTGTGTAAACATGTGATTTTTAAGATCCCATCATTTATGTGTCTATTTATGGACACACTGATTTCATATCTATAACTGTGGCTGATGTTCATCTCTTCAAGCATCTTCTGTAACTCATCTTGTGGGGGAAAAACAGTTCTGCATCAAATCCTGGTGCTATAGGTTCATTTGTACCATCAGTTGACAGTTTGAAACCTTGAAACATCTCTGCTCAGTATCTAGTTAAGGGTGGTAGCAGAAGAACTTCTACAAGGAAGGTAAAAAAAGCTTTAAAAAGTTGAGTTTCATCATTGACTAGCGCTATCAGTGTCATGGGACTATGAGGATTGCTTGTTTTCAGAGGTACTGAAGGGGTATCAGTACTGGGTGAGTTGTGCAGCAGTTCATTGTAGATGTTCTGACAAGAATGATGTTTACAAAAGTTGATGGGAAATTGACTTCTGATTTAAATAGGCATTGGTAGCTGGAGAGATAAATCATCAACATAAACATCAACATATCATTCTGGCTATAATCAGAAAAATGGCCTATGGGTGATCATCTGACTAAACAAAGGACAGATGTGAAAACCTTCTGTAGCAAATTTTGTTTTCATACATTTTGATAAAAATTCATGTTTTTTCATATGTTGAATAGATATCTATAACCTTTCAGTTTACTTTATCTAGAGTATCAGATGCATACTTTCAGATAAAGTGTCAGATATTTGTTTGATGATGCCATAGCTAGAATATAAATATTAAAATATGTGAAGATCTTTACAAATCACGGAGTTGTCGAATTCTAATTTGAACTATTTTCTATCGATGTAGTTGATGGACAAATGTACTGCTATAAGAAGTCCCTCAAGTTATACTGATTGTAACTGTCATTTGCCAAAGTTTATTCTAAGGAGTTGTATAAATTTGGTTATGAAATGAAAGAAAATCCTAAATGCATTAAAGAGAGTGACACAATTAATTTTTAACCATTACTTTAAAAACAGGCAGGTATGGCATGAATCATCCAATGAATGACACCCCCCCCCAAGCCTTCTGTTTTGACTTTGGTTCTAAAAATTAGCTCTGCGGACCTCGCTAAGCCTTGCTTTTCTGAAGTCAGTGTTATGAAAACACAAGAAGTAGAAATGAAAAATAAAATCCTGTTTTAAAAAGGTTTCTCTTAAGTCCCTACTCACACATGGTCAACCCAAAAGCCCTGCTGTCTTGCAGGACTGATTCAAAGGTTTGTACTCTGCTAACCTCCAGATATCATACAACACATTTTAAAAAGTTTAATGCTGAAGTGGTATTCTTGCAAAAGACCGTGGTGAGTATACATGTTAATTTGGCAAAATGGATGGATGTGTTAGAGCAGATTATTAGTGAAGGTTGGAGCAAGTGAAAAACACAAGGAAGAAAATAGCTGATTGCTATCGGAGGTTGAGGAACACAGACTAATTGTCTTTTACGGAAATCCATTTACTTTAAAAATGTTTGCTCATTCTGAGTAGGGTTGGGGCAGAGGGGAATCCCAGAGGGTATGAAGACTGAAAACTTAATTGGATCAGTCAGTTAAAACTAAGGCAGTCGAAGTAAGCAAGGGATCATCTAGGATGTGCTGAGAAAAGTCAGACCTCTAAGACTTAGTTAGTTTGACACGTATTATAGGAAAATAACTCTCATTTTTAAGAGGTGATCCTCAGAGACATATTGATTCTTTCAGATGGGAATATGTACAATGTAGTGCAGAAAACCTGTCTGGTTTTTCCTGTGAAGTCAAAAAGCCCTGCAAAAAGGGTATCGATTAATTTCCTTCCTATAATACCTACACAATCCCTCTCATTGGCATAATTTCAATGTGCTAGAAGTATTTGGTGAATTCATGTCCCATGGTAGTATGAGACTGGATATGCTGAAGCCAAGTTGGTTTGATATATGTCTTTTACTGGCAGCTTTCTACTGGCCACTTCTTCAGTGCTTGTTCTGTAGCTGTGTAATTATGCTCAGAGGTTGAAGGGGCAGTGTGTGTAATTGTTTTGTTTTGTTTTGTTTTTTAACCAGCACATCAGTTTAATGCTGTATTAACAGCTGTACAAATTGAATTGATAATGCAGCATTCAGTTTTAATTTCAGTGAGCATTAAGGAAAAGCAACCAGTGTAGAAAGGCTGTATCTTGTAAACACCACACACATACTCTTCTCTGAGTCAGATTTTGGCATCTTGGGTGTACTGCTTGACACTCAAGCCCAGGTACCAAGCAGCTTTGATCTCATGCACATTGTGATGAATAAAGGTTTTTTGCCACTGTCTCATGTAAGTGGGCTGTGGAAGCAGGGGTCACAGAAAATAGGCTAGATTAATTTTTCATGGGTTGAAAAACTGGCTGAAATCCTGTACTGCTGTAATTCTCAATTACTTGTCGACAGTAGGGAAGGATTCATGGAAGAGATCTCATTTGGCTTAATGGTGGAATAGAGTAAGTTTGCCATGTTTGCTGGTACTGTTAAACTGGAAGGAAGTGCTGGCATGTTGGGAAGACTGGATTATCATTAATAACATCCTTGACAACCTGGATTGCAAAAAGACTGAAAGAAATCAAGTCCTTTAGCACAAGGAAAAGTCTTCAAATAGTTATGAAATAAAGGACAGGAATACTTTATTTCAGCTGCATATAGTAAAAGAGGCAGTAGGTTAATGTTGCAACAAGATATACAGCATAGAACAAAGCCTTTAAAGATAAAGGATGATTAAATATGGTAATAGCATAGGAGAACTGCTTCATTGTTTAAGTCTTTAAGAACTGATAGGGCAAATACTTATTATGATTGATTAAAACATATCTACCTTGCAGGTATACTGGACAGCCTCTTGAAGTCTCTTTTGGTCTTGCTTGCTGTTGCTGTTTGTCTTTTATTTGTTTGCACTTTTACAATGGAAAGAAGAAATGTCTGAAAAAATCCCCACCTCTTAGAAATGTTCTCAACCCACCCAAGTAGCTCATCTTTTCATTCTTTACCCGTTCAATTCTTCACAAAGGAAAGACAAAAGAAAGTACACCTTTATAACCTGCGTAAGTGTTGTTCATGAAAGGAGCATAAATACTGAAAGTCAATTATTTTTTCTTTGCAGGTTACGGGATGACAGAATTAGGATAGAAAGGATGGAAAACCTCCATTTTGAATACAGCCATGCTTTCCAGCTGATCACAAATTTTTATGCAAAAGAAGTGCCTGATACTACAGGTATGTCATTTAGATTTTTATGTGAAAGAAGTGCCTGACATTACAGGTCTTTCATTCAGAATGTCTTTGAAGCATGCATCCTGTTAGCTTTTAGATAGATAAGGAATACATGTGGGTGCATCCCATGAGGTCTCATGGACTTGCCTACTTCCACTTTGTTTAAGTGTTTCCTAACTTGACCCTCCTCTGTTAACGAGAAGTCTTCATTGCTCCAGAATTTCCCACTGGTCTGAGAGGCCTTGGATTCCTCAAGGCATATTTACCAGTAAAAACCAAGACAAAGAAGGCATTGAGTTCCACAGGCTCTTCCATGTCCTTTGTCACAGGATCTGCTGCCCCATTCAGCAGTGGGCCCACATTTTCCCTTGTCTTGCTCATGTACTTGTAGAAGCTCTTGTTGTCCTTCCAGACCTTGCCAGTCTCAACTCCAGGTGGGCTTTTGTTTTCCTAACCCCATCCCTGCAAGCTCTAACAATGTCTCTATATTCTTCCTGGGTCACCTGTCCCTGCTTCCACCTCTCATATTGCTCCTTTTTAATGTCTGAGTTCATCAGGAGCATCTTGTTGATCCATGCAGGCCTTCTGCCACCTTTGCTTAATTTTCTGCACGTTAGAGGAAGCGAACCTTGAAAGTGAACATTGTTTAAATAGGAATGGATACAGCATCCCTTTTCTTCATAGCTTGAAGATGTGTGTTTAGACAGATGTAAATTCACACATATATAGCAACTGAGGGAAATCACTCAACATCTGAAATGTTTCTTCAAGTCCTTGTGTGTGTTAACACTCTAAGACCAGAAGAACAGCTTTAAAAAACATCTCTAAAAAAACTTAATAGGGTTTTAAAAAAATGCTATTTTATGTTGAGATATCATGGAGTGAATTTTCCTATTGTTGCAACTTGAAGAGGGACTGTGGAAGTGCACTGTTTAAAAACATTATCAAATACGAATAGCTGTCTCACAAAGATGGAACCATGTTCTTCAGACTGGCTGAGGCAGATAAATCATCAGCACATGCGCCAAAGCCTGTTCATTCCTTTTAACTTGCACAGATGTTGCCTGCAGCGATGGAGATTTCCGAATTCAGTTGTTAGTTTGGATATTTAGAAATTTCTTATGTCAGAAGTTAGTAATTGTTATGAAGAAAAGCCTGTGGAGTCAAATGCTTTATGTTTCATAATATGTTTACATTATTATAATGTTCTACATGCTTTGGAACCATAAGTGTTATTTTGGAGCCTCACTTTATGTTGATTTGTAGATATCACAGAACACTGTACATATATTACAGATTTCTATTTTATTAAATTGAAAAACAAAATATGCTTTTTCTAAAATACATAAGTAGTAAACAGTGTTTTAACAAGAAAAACTTTTTTTTAGATCCTCAAAAACTATCTGTAATAGTAAGCTTGGATAAGCCTGTTATTTGTTCTCTGGCAGCAGTAATTGCATACCTCAAAGAATTTAATTTGGAAAGGATCCTTTACAATCCAAGGTAAGTTGCCATATATAAACTTCCAATTCAAACCACCAATACATGTACCACTGTTATCTTGTAAGTTTTAGCAGGCATTCACTTCAATGTAATGAACCCACCTGCTAGACTGATAAACGTAGTCTTTGTAAAAATTATACCTTACATTTAAGCTCCTAATCAGAACTGAAAGAATCAAGTGACTTCTTTTTGTGGTGTTTCATGAAAATCTTTATGAAGTATGTTTGTCTAGACATTACTATCAGTAATGTAAATGAACATGAACTGCTGCCAAGTGTTACTGAAAACAAACAAGGTGCAAAAACTAGTAGATATTATAGAGTGGAAATTCTGAAGTTTGTTAATCACTATCAGCCATCATGCCTCAACCTCAGTTTTATTTTGTGAACAAAATTTGGAGGTTTTTTGGGAGCTTTTAAAAAAAAATTAATGCTTTGTAGATGTTGTTTTATTTTTGCGAGAGGTGTGTAAACAATTTTCTCTTTCTATAGCTCTGGAAGCAGGTATAAATACTAATGTGTTGTAATGTTTAGACAGTACTCAGAAGGTCTGTTTGAGCTGGTGAATCTAGTTATCAATTATAAAGAAAACAGGCGTTTAACACATCCCAGCTTTCTGAAAAATCCCTCAAGTTGGCTCAGTAGTAACTGGGAGTGGGGGAACAGTCCTGCAAAAAGTTGTTGATAGACCATCACCATTTGTACAATGTTACTACAAAAACACACAGACATGGAAATAATCTTGCCTTCCCTTAAGTAGTCCCAACACTTAGGTTTATTAGATATGCTCAGATGAGTACTCAAAATTTGTAACAGGATTATGCAGGTGGAATCAAATGAAAATGGAAAGATATTGCCACTCAAGCATATTTTTGTCCTGTCTTGCACAAGTATAAAAGATTGCTATGCTACCTGGCTTACGTTTGAAAATATCACTGAGGTTTATTAAATGCTTTATTAAAATAGGTTTATCTGCCATGGATCCTGTGCAGAATGTTCTCTTGGTTGTCCTCTATCCTCTAAGTAGGCAGGATTTAACAAAGTAAGTCTGACTGGAAACTTAGAAATACATCATGCCAGTTGTAGATCATTCACATGTATGAGGATCTTAAAGTTTCAACTCTTACTTTGAAGGGCTCCCTACATTACCAGGTTTTTTTAAATGCAGCTGCATTTAAAAACCTGACTGCAGATGTCAGCTTTAAACATTTTTCAGTATCTATTAAAATATCTGGAAATTATATGTACCTTGGTTTTCTAGATTTTTGGAATGGATTTTCTTCCTTAAGTTACCCTTTCCCTCGTTGAGTACTATTAAAATGTTAACAAAAAGTTTGCTGGGCTTATAGGCCTAATGTGGAAAGAATTTCTGTGACATCTTCTAAGCCATCTCCCCTGCCTCGTCCATCAAGAAGCGTTCTGATCTGTGGTGTTCTGGCACAATGATGTTCCCACTCATCCACTTCAGTTGGCTTTTTAGTTGCTTGGGTGGTTGGAGATACCTTGTTGTAAGAGTTTCTGAAGAAAGTGAACTCCAAGGAAATGCCATTTCATGGTCACACTCGTAGATCACTATTGTGACTGTGCCCTATGTTCAAGCACATAAGGTAAATGCTCTTTCAGATGGAAGAAGTACAAAATCCATCTTTTATGTAGAAGTAATTCAGGCTTATCTAGTAGCAGCCAGTCACATTTGTAATAGCTGCATCTTAAAATCAAGTAATTACAGACTGGGAAGGAAAAGCACTAAATCCTAGTGTTGACATTTGTCTGTGAAGGTTGCTCTAGTGGACTTTATGTGAATGTATGACCATCTGAATGGAAAGGCAATGAACTATTTGATATCTTGGTGATACACTATGAAGAAATAAAATATATTACTTGAGATAACTTTGCTCCTGTGTTTAGGAGCTTAGATTCTGCTGTATTTATTTCTAAAGCCTTTACTACTTTGACTACCTGCTACTGAATTCTACTCGCTGTTTTTAGCAGGTCACATATATTGAAATAGTGAGCTAAATACTGAGACAAACTCAACTTCAGTATTTTTCCTAATGCCAGCGAAATACTATCTAAATACTGAAAAGGGAAAGCCTTTTAAGCAAAGGGTGTCAGGGTCATGGATCTTCTATGATTCTGCAGGAAACAGAGAAGAAATACTTCCCTTGCACTGTCAAGCAACTTTAAATTCCTAGGAGAATTCAGGTCAGTGAGCATATACTGATGAGTCAGAGAGCATGAAGATAAGAGTTGTGAGATAGTTTTCAATTTATTAATGTAAGTGACACAGATCTGGATGAAAAAGACCTATTTGATAGGAAGAATGACAAAAAAATTCCTTACACCTTTGTACCTTCTTTGGTACAGAGTTTTGGGCCCAGCTGAAAAAAAATTCCAGCTCAATATAATAATAATAATCATGAAACATCACATAAGTGGTAAGGGATTCTTATTAGTTGAGGGAAAACAAGTTTTGTTTTAATATTTAGATGAAGCTTTTAAATCTGCTTTTAAGATCCTAAAGAAAGCAAAATACTGAAAAGAAGAAAAGGTTCTTGCCCCACAGCAGGACCTTGGGATATGGCTAGGCTTCATTGGAGCTCTAGCAGCAAGTAAAAATAGATTTAACAATGAATGAGACAAGCTTTTTTTAATCAGTGTATTCCAATACCTTTACATACTGAGAGACCTTTATTGGCTTTTGACAAGAAGTTGGTACACTTCTAGGACAGGTTTTCAAATACGGTTTTGCTTGAAAAATCATCATTTGCATAGCAGTTGCTGGGGAAATGTCTCAGTGTATTTTAATTTTACCTACAGGTTTTGCAGCATATTGGAAATGGAAGAGAGAGACTGTAGTTTTTAGATTTTGAAGAGCGATAGATGAACTTCAGGAAATGCAGAGAATAGAAGAGCCAGGTATCTTTCTGAAGGAGAGGACTAGCTTTGGGATTGGAGAACTACCAGCAGTGAAGAGAGAAGACAGAGGCAGAAGTGTAAGAGGAGAAGGAAGGGTTAAAATGACTTTGAGGGAGGAGGGGAAAGAGATAAAGAATTCAAAAGGAGGATAAATGTTTGATTGTACCTTATAGTAGGCGTGGAAGGGAGTTGGCAAGATGAAATTGAGAGAAGTCAAATTAAATTCTTCAGCTTAAAATGGTGAACATCCTTGAATTTTCAGGGGAAATGGCATAGAAATTGAGGGAATGGTGTTCATAAGGCTTTCATATCTCTTGGGTGCTGATGATGTCAGAAACATCATGTATACAAGACAATTCTTAGATTTATTTACACACTCTTTATGAGGAAGGGAGTGCTGAAATGATTTTGGGAGATTTCAAAGTCAGCTCAGGAGCATGAGGGACTGAAAAAGGAATGGCATGGTTTTCAGACACTAAGAAGAGGTGCTTAGCAAAGGATTTGCTGTCTCTTTTGAGACCACAGAAGAAGAACAGCAGGTGGGACCTCTTGCACTCTGGACATTTGGAGCTTGTAGCAGTGCTGACACTGTGTGAAAGGGAAGCGGACTAAGAGAGTGTAGACATCTAGGTAGAACATGGTTGCAGGCCCACTCCTTGGGGTGAGTTCAGTGGAGAAAAAGAAGACTAATTCAGGATAAAAATGATGGATGTTATTTTTGTTTTTCTTATTCGTTCCGAGGTCCTCTCATTTCTGTTCTTGTTCTTTGTTTTGTACTGTGCGGGGGGGTGTGTGTGTTTTATTTTGTTACTGGTTTAACTGGAAGTTTCTGGACTCCTATCACATCAGGGATACAGATCAGAAGTTCTAGCCCTGTAGCAATATTTGCTAATGGATTTAAAACTGGTTAATTAAATACAAAACATAGTCTAGGCTTGATGTCGTTAACTACTTAGAGTGTGGTATACGTCTTTCATACCTAAAGAAGGCTAATGCTTCTGAGAAATGGAGAGACTTGTTTTTATTCCTTAAAGCTGAACAGGGATTCCTTCAACTCTTGTCTAAATATACAGGTTTGTTCTGTGGTTTATTCACCCTTAGAAATCTCAAAGACATGGACTCTAGAGGTCTGTAAAAGGTAATTGAGCAAAGAAAATCTGCTGCTTGGTAGGCTTTCATTACAGTGCCTTGCAGCTTTGCTCAAATGTTTTACAGATTTGCAAAATTAAAGTAGTTGAAAACTACTGATCTGAATAACATGCATTCACTTAGGCTTGGTTACTGAGTACGAAATTATATATAATATCTCCCGTGGAGAGACTAATGAATAAAGCATAAAAAATGCCCTTCGCTGCAAGCTTCTAAGGAGACAGAATGACCAAGAAGGTCCAGTTTCACAGGTAGCACATAACTGAAATCTGAGGATGTAGTTTACTGTCCTAAAGCAATCATAGTAAACCTTAAATAACCATCAGGTGTGGTTCTACTCTGAAAAGTTATTTCATGAGTAGGAACCTCTTTCTCTTGAGTATTGTCCAAAAGTTTCCTAAAGCTTACTAGAAGCTTGTGTTTCTTTTTGTTCCCTCTTTCCACTTTTCTCAGCACAGATGGCTGATGATCCCAGATGATCCTACCTTGCCTTGCTCCTCAGCAACGAACTTGCCAGCTATTTCTGTCACTTGTGTTTTGTGCTGTTCGAGTACGTGGGACAGTTGCAAATCTGTTATTTGAAACTTAGGTCACACTGTCTCTTACAGAAGGAATTATGACATTGTGATCCACTTAAAGTGATTTTGAAGAGCCATTTTTACTGATGCAGGAGGTGGCTGATAGCAGCAGGTTAGAATTTCTCACAAGGAATGTGTTGACACCCTTGCTGCAAAACCAGCACTAACAATATTTGTTTATAACCACCTTATGCCACTTGGTCCCTAAATTCCTTGCAAATAGTCTGTCTTTGTTCACATTTTTACCAAGTTCTTATCCCAAGCTGTGAAGGAAGATGAGGGGGTGGAAGCAAAACATATTCTGTGCTGTGACATCTGGAATTGTTGGTTGGGCATATACTGCAGTTGATCTTGGCTATTATTCATATACTCTAAGCTCTCAATTACTAGGGTTAATAGCAGGGTGGAGTAACTCAGATAAAGCAAACACCTGGATAGTATAAAACACACATAATTTATGCTGTAAAAACAACTTTAGCATATCTGATTCTGAAAGAATAGTAAATATACTGTGCAGTGGACCAGTTAGTTGTCTTTAAATACTACCAGAGATCAAGCTTGCTGTGAACAGAATATGCTCTGTGTTAAGTGCTCTGAAGCCAGGTGAAGTGGGGAAGCACTGGAACTAGTAAATCAACAATCTTGAAACTCATGTATGGGTGACTGAGGGTTTATAGAAACTGCCAAAAACATCCTTTTCTGTTTTCAGGAAGAGGTGTGAAGGCATGGTTCTTACCCAGCTGGGTTTAAGACATCACAGTCTTGAGTAGTGGCAAACTAAGATGCAGCAAATAGGGAAATTGCAGTTTAGGTAAGCCCTAGATGCAGAACAGGTGTTTTCAGAAGAGTGGGTAGGATTTGTTGTTGATCATAGGTGTTAGGAGCCAAGCAGAAATCATTCCTATTTAATTTTGACCAGCATCAGCAGTTGCGACTGAAGATAATAAAGGAAGTATTGTTTTGTTGCTTATAATACTGTGTACTTTGGAAAGTGCTGCTGCTTTTGCCTCCAAGGTTTGTTTTGCTGGTCAACTTTGTTGGTTGCTGGGATAGCACAGCAGAGCAGAATAATTATGACTGTGGGTGCAGTTCTGAGTCAGCTGTACTTCCAAACTATCCCTGAACTTCTTGAGGGCACTTAGTTGAATCTACTTTTTAAAAAAAAAAAAATAAAATTCTGTGGAAAATACTTCTAATTTGACCTACTGTGTAGGAACAAATTTGCTAGGAGGCCCAAACACCTGCATACAACATAAATATATAACATTAGTCTCTGAATATTTCATGTTTCTGAAAGTTTTAGTGCTGTTTTTGTTTTTAATATAGCAATAATGCGGCTGTGTGTGCCTAACAGAAAAGTTTGAGCATTTGAGTGCTCCTCCAGAAGCTTAAAATTGAATGCACTGAAAAAAATTTGTGAAAAGTCAAGAAAGCAGTTGTAAGTCCTATCCAGCAAGTCATTCTGTTTTGTCTAAGACAATAAAGAGTGTCCTAGATTTTGTGCAAAGGGCAGTCAGCAGTATGATTAACCTAGACAATCATGACTTGATTTGTCAGAAGCATTTAGTGAGGATCTTGAACTTCACAGTCCCAACTACCAGATGTGTATGTCTGAGACTGAAATAATTTTCATATCTAATATGATTACACATCTAATACAATTTTTTTATTGATTCTAAACCAACACAACCTTCGGGTTGGTCTCATCCAGTTCTTTTAGGGAGTGTCAAAAAGTCAAGTAATTTTGATCACGGTTATTTCATATTAAAAATGAAATAACTTAGTTTAACTATGCTCTATTTTTATTTTCCTAAATAATTGTACTAACAGCCTGTTTAAATTTGTAGTAGTAGTAAAAAATAAGAATATGTATTTTGATATGCTGTTTGATGATCAGTTGTGTTAAAAGTCCGTTCCACTCTTATTAATTCTTAGTCCTGTCCCTGACCCTAATCCTACAGTGATCATAACAAAACACTAACTAAAGCACATACTTTTTCAATTTCATCATAGACTGAAGAAGGGGTACTTCCTTAACCATTTAGTGGATCAGGATTAGATAACAAGAGAGCTGGATTTTATTCTGAGCTTTGTCAGAGTCATTGTAGAAAACTGGGAAGCGAGTCATAAATCTTGTTTTTCCAAGCAATATAATAAAATAAGTTATTAGTGTTCAGTTCTTTTATTTATTTGAATAGATTTTTAATTCCTTACTTGATTTTTTTTTTATTTTGAATAACTAATGAATTCTGTAATATGAGAAACTTGACAGTGTTTCACATTACATCCATGCCCAAATTTAAAATATAACATATGAAATTCCTCTCCCCAGCAATTTCAAACGGTTGTCAAATGAAACTGAATACATGACAATTAATGGGACAACAATGAAAAATCTCGAAATTTTACAGAATCAGGTAAGGACAAATGTAATTTTTTTTTTTAATAAATGCTGAGATTTTCACAACTGTTTGACATACTGTTCCCAATGAAGTTAAGTTTGCAAATCTCACTCAGAAGGTTTGAATTATTTTAGATGGGATCAGCTGAAGGAGGATTACATTTTCAGAGGCATAAATGAAAGTTAATCTGTGCTGGTTTTTAGTATGAGTTAGGAACCTTATTGCGCTTTGACTAGCAAAGAACTTTGCTAAAGTTTGAGTTCTTGAGCAACTGCAGGCAAGTGATACTTTCTGGCTAAAGGAAGAACATACTTAAGTAGCTTATGACTATTGGAAGTACTTTATGTAAGGCATTGTAGGCAAAAAAGATAGGTAAACAAACATGTAGTTGCCATATCTTAAAGCCTAAACAGAATGTTTAAGTAGTGTGGTGAAGATCCTTTCACTACATTGTTGATGTTTCAGTTAAAAATAGTGACACTATTTTTATTATTTTAGACTGATATGAAAACAAGAGGAAGCCTACTCTGGGTCTTGGATCATACTAAAACTTCCTTTGGACGTCGGAGATTGAAGAAATGGGTAACCCAGCCCCTCATGAAATCCAGGTGAGAGAGTTCTTTATCTTGGGCTAAATTTGTATCATAAAATTATGATGCTGAGTATGCCCAAGGTCTTCATTTTTCCTGGAGACCTGAGAGCCACAGTAGAGTTTAGATAGGAAACGATATGGTAGAAGATGTGGACATTATATATAGGTTTGGAAGTGCTAAACTGCTCTTTGGGCACAGAGTGGTTTGAGCACAGAATATCTAAGTAATTGGAGTAGCCGATTTGGAGCAAGTTAGAAATTCCTATGCAGAAATCAGATTGGGTACCATTCTAAATTAGTATCCTTTTTCAAACAATGGATGAGGAATACCTGCTATTGGAGGATTATTTATTTTTAAACTTGCCAATTAGTGTTTGATGTCTTTCTCACTTCACAAATATTTGTATCCTTAATGTATTTAATTTGTTCTAAAGTAGCTGTGGATGTTTCTGTTATTCCTGTGTGCAATGTATTGCATATGAAAGTATTTCTTTTTTAGTCCTGAAATGTGGTGATTGTTTGGTCACTTGTGTTTTGAGCTATACTTTATTTATTAATGCTTTAGAAATGCTTTATTTTGTATATTTGTCATGCTTGGTTTTACTTGTCTCTGTCTTGAAAGGGACTCCATCTTTTCTGATTTCTCTTCACAGGCTTTATTGGAGTGTTGTACTTGAGTATGTAGTAAATAACAGTATTGAGTCCATGGAATGTTTGTTGCCTACCTCTTAAGGTTTTGGATCTGTGCCTTTGAATGTGCATTCCCTGAGCATTTTCAATGTAGAGTTTACTCAACTGTCACTTTGTTCACTTCAGCTATAGCATACAGAAAATCCTTTTGGTTTGGTTGTTTATTTCCTCTGTTACTTTTGTAAGTATGTTAAACAGTTTTAATTTTTATTCATTTTTAACAGTTTTAAATAGTGAGGTATACCAATGCTTTAGTGTCTTGCTGTTCTTGGTAATTTACAAATGTTTCTACAGAAGCATTTTTTTTCCTCGACCAATTTTTAATATGTTAAAGCACTATACTTCTGAAGCATCATTGCTTAGTTTTCTTATTAGCCTTTTTGTAAGGATCTTTTCTCAGTAGTGTAAGAAAAGCACATAACTTTTTTCCTTCCTGTTTTGTTAATTTAGAATATTTGAGACATTTTTCATTTGTAGGAGCCATACTGGTTAGACTGTTTCATGCCACAGTTTCTGGCAGGGATTTAAGAGGTTGATTGCAGTATGTCTTTTTTTTCTTAAAAAAAATTCTTTTGATAATAGCTTTTATATATCTTACCCACTTCAAAAAGGCTTTTGATGTAACCATCCTAAATAGTATTAGACTTTATGGAAGTTGACTATGTGCCTAGTGTTCACCTTAAAAGCATATAGATAGAATTTCTGGGCCACTTTACAGGAATAAGTTGAAATAAATTAGTTTATTTCTTTTCTGGCCCTTGAGGCACCTTACAAGTACCTTTTGGGAATTGCTTGTAAAGTTGTCAGAGGGGGGAGCCAGAGCACAGGCTCTGGTCTGGTGTGGTGGCAGCACTGAGGATGGGGACCTGAAAAGGAGTGCCTCTAACCATTTTGCTCCCAAATGGTCACACGTGTGATGCAGCAGGTGAAATACCATTCAACAATACAATAGACAGAGTTCTTACCTGAATAGAGAGGATAGAAAACTGCTTGCTTGGGGACTGCAGGCCATCTTTCTTAACCAGTAAACTTAGTTTTAGTTCTCTCTTGTCTCAGTGCAGAACCAGCTTTACAAATTTGCAATTTTGGTTTCTTCTCTTTCTCCTCAGCTCTTTGCTACTTCTAGAGATTGCTACTTACCTTTTTCAGCCTTATTTCTCAGTATGGAAGAAAGTTCCATGGTTGGAGATGACAGTACCCCACAGCTGAAGCTAAACAAGCTATTTTGTTTATGTGTATTTCTCCCTTTCTGACTCTTAAGTTGTAATTTCACATACTTAGTGCATCAGACATTCGGCAGTATTGTTTCCAGTAATGCACACAAATGCACTTAGAGAACATTCTGTAACTGTAATTCACCTGTGCCTCCTGGGTTGACGTTTTCAAAGGAAATAAGATTTCTGTACTGCGTCTTTTCCAATCAGTGGGTAGGTGCATTTCCCTTGGTGTATCAAAAAGTGAGAGGGTGTAATTACTGCTTTATGCCTTATAGTTGAAAATCACTTGGGATGATGACTAAATTTCCAGGGGAGAAACCATACACTGGGTTGAATAAAGGCAGAATGTGTACAGACAGCTCATTTGGGCAAACTTGAAGGTACCCATTAGATCATAAGTGATGTAATACATTTAGAGACTTACAAGAAAGTTTTAAGCATTAGACATGTGTGATTTTTGGAAAAAAAAAAAAAGCAGCTTAACCAAGGAAGGTGTAATGTCCTCACTTATTCACCTAGGTGTACAAACCTGATGGGATAAGAATGTATGAGTCATTGAGGACTGAGCTTTTTAGGAGGAATCAGGAAAGTCATTGTTTTTTGTAGGAGTTACGTCTTTATGGCTTACAGAACTGTTATCTTGCCTTGCCTATCTTGCCTTTGAAATGTAAGTTCCATCCAGTGCCTTTCTTGCCTAACTTTTGTAAGGGGAGTGGAAAAAAAAGGAAATAGAAAGCTGAGGCAGTTGGAACATTTTTGACTGAATGAAAACGTGCTGTTTCCATGTCAAGCAATGGAGTTTCCGCAGCAGAAAGAGTAGAGCTGTGTATTACCATACTCAACAGCAAAAGGGCTAAGGACTGGTCCTGGGACACAGTGTTGTAACAGAATGTGATCTTGGTGTCTTTGTATGTGTGCAACATTTAAAAATAATTTCTTTCCTAATGCAAAATAAATCTTCGAACCTCTGCAGTTGATATGAAGCAGTCACTGCTTTTTCAATAGCTACAGGAAGAGGAGAAAGATAAGCTTAACATAGGCCTGGTTAAGTAAACCTGGATCTGATTTGCATCTTTCTTATTTTGTTCTTGTATATTATGGATGTGTTGGCCTATGGTGGTGGTATAAAAGAAAGTGCAAGGAAGTTGTTGCCCTGCACATGTACCATATGAAGCCTCCTCTCTGCAAAATGTGTCTTTCCTTGTGTCTCTGTTATATCCATGGTTACTCCCTCCCACCCTCATCTTTGCATCTGCCTTTCCTGTTCCCTAAGTGTTATGACTGGCTCCAAGCTACAGCAATGCTGCTTGTCCAGTCTGGAATCCAAACAGAATAGACAACTGTGGAACAAATATTGCATCCTTTTCCTCACCAAGTATTATCTGTCTCTGTACCTTGCTCAGCTGTTGATTCTTGCACAATTTTAAGGAAATTTGTTTCCTTGAGATCAAACACTTTCCTTGACCTTGTCAAGTTTGGCTGGAATTGAACAAAGAGTTCAAAACTGAAAAAGGCAGATGAGTAGCACAATTGTATGGAGGTTTATTATTTCCATATTAGATCAGACTGTAAAGCTAATAAAGCTGTAACTAGGTGCTTAAAGTAGAACTTGAGATAAATGATGGATGTATCATACTGAGCAATTTATAGCCACTGTAGGGGAACGTGTAGAATTCCATTGCTGTGCAGAGAACTCTGTGGTCCGTATGTATAGAAAGTATTGCATAAGAGAGATTATTTTTTCACCCCCCAGACTATTCCTGGAGAGATAGAATATCTTTTTAATATCAGTGGGTGGACATCATGAAGTGTCATTTCTAGTACTGTAGCCAGGGAGAAGGTAGAGACTTTCCTATCTAAGTGGAAGATAACCTGGATAATGCTGGTGTTTGCCTTTGCAGAAGTGCTTAGTTTATGAGCTAGAAGAGCATCTAGTGCAAAATTTTAAAAGCTTACGTGTGGGGAGCAAATAACTGAAAGTGATAAAATGTTTGGGGTGTGTGTGTGACATGAACATATTAGTTTGTACAATGCTCTGTCTTTGGGGTGATATCTACTGGGTTTTGAGGGTGTTCATGATTGAGTAGCTTAAATGGATTGAGTGATACACAAGTACCTAAACTGTATGTCTTTAGTATTCTGTTAACTCCCTTAGTTTTTTAGTATGTTACGTATGATGTGCAGAAGCTAATGTAATGAGGTTAATGATAAGATTAGGGAGAGCAGAATGCCCTAAACATAGAGTTCAGAAGTCATGCAACTTCCAGCATGGAAAGCTTGCTCAAGACTTTGGGGTGAATAGGCTTTGCACTTGTCAGGCTGTGTTGAAATAGGAAACACCCGCGCACACAACCTCATGTCGGTGTTTTGGGGATACGTGTGTCGGTTCTGGTGTACTGCAAGCCTCAGAATATGCTTAGTGTACTGGTGTAAATGTAAAGCAAAAAATTTAAAGCATCTAACACAACATCGTGTGCTACAGGAAGAGAGTGGTGGTGATCAGAGGTTTCATCAATGTCTTGGACCTCTGCCATAACAGAGAACTTCCCAAGGTCCCTCTTTCTGCTTTCTGTGTGGACCATGAGCCAGTGGCAAGGTGTAGCCACCACAAGGCTCAGTGTTTTGTCAGTGCTCCCTCCCAGTGCACTGCCATGACCAGCACCCTGCTGGTATCTCTGCTGCCAGGCTGGTACAAAAAGGCAGGGGACAGAGGATTCTGTCTTAATTCTTCCAGACCATTAGTAGAAGTTCAGAAGCATGGAATTAATTAGTTTAAAAGTATTCCAGACCACATCAAGTACATGGTGACAAAGCTTCTTTCTGGGTGCCGAAAAGGGTATCAGCAAATCAAACACTTAAAGCCTTGTTAGGATGACCTCACCTTTTTGGCCCCAGATTCACCCCAACCTGTCAGTGTATTTCAGCTTTACTATGAAGTGGTTCATGTTCTTGTCTCCGAGGCACACTGTTTGCCAGAAGTGAATATGGGCCTTCAAAAGTTGGAACTATGTGTCGTTTCTTGCCTGCATTTATTTGAAGTCAATTTATACTCATTTGATCTTTTTCTAGTTAAAACTGATGTTTAAATCTCAAGGAAGGAGAAAAATGGTATGTATTTAGAGAGTTGTCAAAAACATTTTAACCTTTGGTTTGCAGGCTAGAGAAACCAAATTTTTAATTACCCCTCAAAAATAGGTTTTCCATTTTTCTTCCTGTAAGTATAATAGCCTTTGTGCCCCATTTCTTCCAGTTCTGGATGAGATGATGCTTTTATTGAGGCTGAATCGAAGCCTTGTAGAATAGTATTAATAATTACTGTTAGTCTGAATGTGTTTTGCCTGCAAGAGCATAGAATGACTGTAGCTTTAGCAAATTCAGAACTTTGCGATTCAGAACTGCAGACTCTTCCTTATCTACCTCTGAAGAAGAGAAAGAGTGTAAATTGGTGTTGCTAATGAAACATGACTTTCATTTGGAGGATATGTAATGTAGAACTGGAAAGAAGAGGGTCCCTCTGTAGTGATGTTGGCAATGACATGTCTGTCTTAATATAAAACCAGCTTGTTCTAAATCCTCTCACTTTGAATACATTGAGTGCTGTTTTACTTATCCTTTTGTACACAAAGTACAGTCCTAAAGGAAACTTTCAAGTTTGACTTTGTCCTTGTTTCCATAATTAAGATATCTGGGCAGTAACACAAACTACTTAAAGGTCTTTAAAGAAACCCATCTTAATTCAGAGTTAAACTGGTTGCCATTTGATACCACCATCATCCAGAGCAGGATTAGAATGTTATTTTGCAACAGTGATTTAGGAATAAAATCCATACATCCTACAGCAGAATTTCATGGGCTAAATTTTCCTCCTAAGAATAAAGATTTTATAGCATCAGTGCCAATATAAAATTCACAAATACAGGTTACAGCATATGCCTGAGATCTCAAAATTGTTGCAGTAAAGAAAAAGATTGCAGCATCATCACATGTATTCATTCATTTTTGATAGCTGTGTTTTGGTACCAGTGAATGCTGTGTCTAACTCCTTGTAAATGTAGTAATCAGGCATTCATTCATGTTGGCCAAAGTAGCTAATGGTTCTCTTTTTTGTCACAAATAGCTGAAATATATTGTGTTGAACATAAACAAAAGTGTTTGATTACCATTTGCATATTTTATACATTCTTTTAACAGATGTGAAGGCAAAGTTTATAGTACTTGTATACTGCTGTGAAGTATTTGAGATCCATTCAGGAATATTGTCTTTGCATGGCTGTGTGTTTATTTAGGGGAACATTGGATGTCTCTGGAAAGGTATGAGACATTAGGAGTTTTGGGAGTAAGTTACTCTGTTTCTCCTGCATATGGAAAAACAGGTGAACAGATCCAGAAGATGTCTAATTTTTTCAGGTTTAACTTAAATTTCACCGTAGTTATTATAATTACCCTTGTTTGTACTTTTCCATTGTTGCTAATGCATAAAATTACAGTGGTCACAGCACAATTTAGCAATTCAGGATTTATCCCATAAAGTTAGCCAGATTCTAGCTTAGCCACTTAAATAAAAAATGCGGAGATAGAATGGTTTTTTGTTGCTTGTTCTTTGAAAAGACATATAAGGTTTATTGATTGCATAGTGCTAATTGTACCACAGCTTTCGGTTTTGATGGCGTTAATTGTTATGAAAGAGAGCGGTCTAAAGCAGAAAACACTCTACTGTTTAACATGGCCTTAATCAACTCATATAAAATCTTTGTTTGTAAGCAGTGTTCTAAAGGATGATCAAGAAAAAAGCAAAATGTGTGAGACAAAATATAAATCAACAGAAGTCAGAATAACTTTCACCTTGCCCGTGTTTTGAAAGTAGCCAGGATCAGAGGAGGGTATGAGAACAGGGCAACTGGGTGATGTTACCTCCCCAGAGCACTCTCCCAGCTTCCAGCAATTTGCAGTTCAGGGATTTCCTGAGGCACAACTGATCCCCATATGCATCTTGCGTTTTCTCAATGTTTAAGTAATACATTTTCTTTCTTTGGAATGCTGTAGTTAGGCAGGAGGCTGCTAGGCTTTGATCTAGGTAATATAGCTCATGTAAAGCAACTTTTGTTATTTCATACCCTTCATTATATTTTTTTAGTTGTTGAATTCTTGTGACCGTTAGTTTTTACATATCACTCTAGTCTCTAAACAGATTTAATACAATGAATTTCAATTTTATATATTCATTGTAGTTGAGCTATGTCTTCACCATGATGAATGAACTCATACTTTGTGCATTTATCATAAGTTAAGAGATAGTTAAGAGATTTCTGATAAATTTGTATTTATTTATCTCTTATAAAAATAAAACCCTATATGACTGAAAATTTTCTGTGGTTCTTATATAGCAGTTACATTATCAATTTTGCTCTGCTTTAAATATAATGATCTATTATCATATCTAAAAATGTTAGGTTTGCTTTACTGTTTGAGAGAGAAGCAGATCTGTTAGCACACTAGCAACCAACAATCCTACTTAGATTGTTAAGATGTTCAGATGTTAGTGCAGTGCATTCATATCTGCAGCCTTCTGCTTTGTCAAAATAATTTTTAGTTCAGGATTCAAATATTTTAATATTTGGTAATTTTCTGTATTGTTCACATATCTGGCAGCAGAATAATACAGGGGAGTATCTTATGATTTAATTTCAAGTAGTTCTTATAAATGACTAGAATAAAAAATTCTGCAGTTAGATTTGTTATGTTTAAATACATTGCAAAGTGATTTTAGTATTGTATTAATGATGCTATTATTAGATGGAGAGTACGGCAGAAATAAGTGTATTGCTTTTAGTCTACTGACTTATGTTACATTATTTCATAGAAGATTGTTTGGAAAATTGGATAGAGCTCAGATTGCTGACATGGTTCATACAGATTGGAAAGAATAGGCTAATATTGCACCTAAATAGAGAATGAAGTAGTAGCCAGTTTATAAAATGTGAGACAGTTTCTTAGCATAAGCTTCTTTGTGTAATATTAGATTCAAATTTTCTAGTGGTGGAATTTTTTTGGGGATCATGGAGAGATTAGAAACCTCAAACTGTACATCTGATATACTGAATAACTGAGCAGTGCAGAACAAATAATCTTTTGAGGTGGTTTAACAACTGATCAGTATAATGTATTGGTGCTCAACAAAATGTTTATTAGTTTAAGTGTAAATATTTAAAGTTTAAAAGCATACTTCGAAATTCATCATCTGGCTGGTTTTGTCATCTCTCTTCCCAGTCCTTTGTTCCTCACAGATGTGGAGTTTTACATAATTCTTCACTGTACTTTATGGCTTTTGAAATAGGAATCCTACTATGTTTTGTTTACAGGTGGAAAAATGGGTCATTTGATACTCGATGCCATTTTCCTGACCCTTTCTTATTTGTAAGATTAAAGCAGAAAAACTGTATGGATGCTTAGTTTTAGATTACTGGAGCTGCAGTAACATAGCCATATGTGAGGATGATTAAAGTGCAGATTAATCTTTGAAAGGAGGAGTTTTTTGAATATCTGCCTCTATTTTACATATTACTGTATGTTTTCAGTTGGCCACATAGATACAATCATGCTGTTTAAATTAAGTGACAGTGTTCTGGAACAGAATTCTGCTGCTTAGACGTGCTTTTTATAGTAAAAATGCAGATTATTTTATTCTTTAAGGTACATTTGTTTATAATTTAATGGTTCAGTACTCCTTCATGCAGAGGACTGTTCCAGGGTCTCAAGTACAGCAAATTTTAATAATTCTCCATGAAAATGTAATTGTGGCTAATGATACTGACCTTTCAGAATTTCAGTGTAACTGTTTGCTAGCTTCAAAGGTGTGTACTCAGGGTATTTTATTACTTTGTCACTGATATTAACACTTCTCAATTTCCTCTCCATTATCCAGCTGTAGTTCAGAGTGCCTCACTAATTGATGTACAAAGCTTAAATCTCTGCTATCTTGAATATACTGTGTGGATGCCAACAGCTTGCTCTCTGGTTATTTGGTTGCGTAACTTTTAGTAACCCTGCCAGTCTACACCAGATATGTGATTGTGGCTTTTAAGGATCGGATTTAAAGCTCAGATGTGTTCTGTGCTGAAAACAGCCCCTATAGGTCTGAGCAGTTGCACTGATGGTAGCTGCTGTCTGCTGCTTGCGGGTTGCCTGGCTGCCCAGAGGAATGGGAGAAATGTTTAATTTTGTGCATTTGGCATTGCTGGAGGAGTAGAACAGTGGTGGGGAAGAAGAAGGTACTCTTGCAACCTGCAACAGGGCTGCTAAGCAGAGCCTGCAAAGTCTGACACTTCTGTTTTCCTTGAGCTGGGAAGAAGCAATCTTTCAGGACAGCGGACTATTTTGTGTGCTGTGGTTGTGATTGGAGGGTCTGCTGTCCAGTTCAGAGATAAGAGTGATTTCCCAAGGTGCCCGGGGTCAAGACAGCAGAAACTCTGTCCCCAGTTTGTACAGTGGCTGTGGAGGAGTGCATCTACCTGCACACCAGGTAGATGGTGGCAGGTGGGGCAGTGCAAATCCTGGTGTTGTACAACAGGATTTGGGAATGAATATATGTCGTTTGTGGCAGATGAGGGGATGGTTTTGCTGTTTTAGTATAAAGCTGTATGTCACTGAAAAATTCCGGGTGCTTAAATGCCACTAGATTGATGTGTATTTGAGTGCGCATCCAGTCATGAAGTTCTCCCTTTCACATACAGTATAATAAAATTTCAAGGACTCTTAGATTTAGCTATCTTCAGGGCCAGAGGCCTCTGCCAGTCTGTTGTAATGTCTTTAACCTGTGGAGCCGCCTAATTTTGTTCATTTCCTCATGGATAGTATTTGTTAGAAGCTACAGTGACAAGTGGCACAGCAGTTCTGCAATAAAAGCCATGGGCAAGACAGACAGTCTTCCCTGAAATCTTACATTTTGATTGCATCCTTACTTGTCATCCCTCTGTGCTGGCTGAGCTGTAAGCATCTTGCTGGTCCATGAGAACAGATGTGGGCTGGGCTGTGCTTGCCTTGCACACGCTTGGCTAGTGTATGAAGTGTCGGTATCAAAAGACCGCTTTCTTCTTAACCTGCAAGGGTGGATGGACACATATATAGCAGCATGGGGATTTTTGAACTTTCTTGACTCAGGAGGAGAATGTTGTGATAAGGCTTAGTTGTCATTCTGGGAGAAAACACAAGGATTTTAAAATAAGCGCTGGGATGTCTTGAGGATTTTTAGTTTCTTGGAACATCGTGTTTCAGATTCAGTCTTACTTGCCGGAAACTTTCCGAATGCTGGCTAAAGCCTTCCAGTGTGCTGGTACCTGCAGAGCATGCCCAGCGGCACAGTGCTGGGGGACTCTGAGGAAACATATGATCTGGAACAGATGTTTTTTGTTGTGAAACCTCTGCAAATCTTAGCACAGCTTTCATCTTGTTGACGCTATTTTGTAGTGCACACAGTTACCTCAGAGATAAAGCCTGAACATGGAAAAGCTACATTCAGATGAATTGTGCTATTCAGCTTTGACACATCTCTTCCACTGCTGTCTTACAGTGAGCTAGCTACCTTTCACTCATTTCCTTCAGGCTGCATGCACTGATGGTGCTTTGGTTCACTAGCTCCCGAAGATAGAAGTCCTAACCTGTATGTTTTGGATATACCCATGTACCCCTAATCTCAGTCTTTTCCTAGAAAGCAGCAATTTGGCTGCACAAAAAGCAGAACTGGAGTTTGCCTTAGCTCTGCAATCTACAGCCAGTTCATGGATGTATTGGAAATTGTAGCTGTGCCATTAGCAGCAGTGTAGACTGAGGTGAACCTTGACAGTCGGTTGTCCATTTTAAAGCTCTTTTCTGACAGTGGGCATAAGAATATGATTGTAAGGAAGGTGCAAATAACTACAGAATTGTTTCTTCACATAAAAAGTGTTTCCTTATTGATTGACTTCAGTCCTGCAATATGGAAATTAATGTTACATTTTTGAAAAATAAAAAAGAAGCCAAAAACTCAACTTGGTTCTGATTCATGTAATTACCAGTTGCTGGTCTGGATCAAAAGTAGAGGGGCAAAACAGTAACCCATATCTATACCCTGGTATAAAGCATGCTACAGAGTTCAAATGTAAACTCCCCCTGCCCCTTCCCCAGGTACCTGTCTGCAAATTTAGGGTTGGATATTCAGGATTCAGTGTTGCTCATGTTATGTACCTCTGAAAAAGCATGCATACATGGGCACTGAAGTGTATATTTAGCTGGTTTGAGCATAGAGAGAGGATAATGAGCTTATATCCAGGATCTTGCTTGCATCTTGAATGAAAGCCCCAAGATTTTCTGCATTTCTTAATTGTTCTACTTACTTACTCATGACAATGTGTGGCCTTAGTCAAGGTTTAAAAAAAACCCAACAAAACCAAAACAAACCAAAGGAAAAAGTTCACTAGGTATATGCCTTCCACTCAGAAAAGTTTTATTTATTGATCTTATGATTATTCTTTTACAGTGAAATAAATGCCCGACTTGATGCTGTGTCTGAAATTCTACTGTCAGAATCCAGTGTGTTTGGTCAGATTCGAAATCTTCTTTGTAAGCTGCCAGATATAGAGAGAGGCCTCTGCAGTGTTTTTCACAAAAAGGTATACCCATAATTACCCTAATTTATTATTTTCTAAATGGCATCATTCTATCTTAATGTACTCTACATTAATGTACATCACTCTATCTTAATAGTTTTTGCATGTTTGTTTAAAAATATATTATTCTTAGCAAGACTGAGGCTGAAATAATAAAGGAATGCAAGTTTATAATTTTTTTTTTTTGCCTTATGGTAGAATCTTATTTCTTATCAGTGATATGCTGATAGAAGAAATGTCTGAGTAGGATTCTGGAATACATACATTGTATTGCTAATGCAAACAGGAAAAGCATCAATGGTACTCATGATTTAGTGGCTGGATTCAGTGAGATGGGATGGTGCAATAGGTCCTTGTGCCATGAATTATTTCCCTTTAAAACAAAGCATTGCATTCTGTATGCTTACCTAAAAACTCACTTGCAAGTGAAACCACTTGGCTGTAGTTAGCTGTTTTCAAATGTTGTTTATAAATTCTGTAATTTGGATCTCACTTGCACATTTTAATAAGAATTACTTGTAATGAGGCACCGACAATTCTTAGTTGAAGCAGATTAATGTGCTAATGGCACCTGTGCAGTACTTCATGTTCTTTTATTTCACTGTTATATTTAGAGGTTTTGACAGTTTGTTTTAGATAAAGGAATAAGTGGGTAAAAGGGGAGCAAAGTTGTAATTTCTTTGGATGGTACAGCACAAAGGTTGCCTCCCTCTGAAAATCTGAAATTCAGTTCTTGTATGATTTTTAAAGCCCTAATGTGTTGCAGTGTTAGGCACATAGGAAGACTTTTATGTTTCAATGAATGGATACAGAGGTCCAGCCATAATTAAGTTTATGAAAAGAGGGAGTGTGCACCAACCTCCCCATTCTCTAAAATGTACCATATCCACATAACACAATTGTTTTTTCAAAACAACTGTCCAGGAATTAGATAATTCACTTTTTAATGGTTTAACTCATTTCAGGTTGAGTGCTATGTAATAAAGTTTGTAGGGATACATCTGTATTTCACAGCATGCTGGCAATCCTCCACTGCTATCCAGTGCTTCTGCTTTGGTGTTGTGGGGTGTTTTTTCTTTGTTTGTTTTGGGTTTTTTTGTACTAGTCTGTATCTTGTTTCTTCAGGTGTCCTTTCCTATTGTAGGACTGCTTACCCTTCTCAGCTTTAAAGCTGGCATTGAGGTGGAACCATTCAGAGACCATGAACTTTCATGTGATTTTTGGAATGAGGAGACAATGTAGTTTGTCGTAACAACAGCCACTGTAGTGTAAAGATATGTATTTTGTGAATCAGATGTTGGAAAGAAGTTGCAGGAGAGGAGAAATGCTCCAACAGAATCCTTAAGAAGTATAAATGAGGGGGGGAAGGCTCCAAGCGTACACTTTTCCTTTGATGAATTACCTTCCTTCGGTAAAAATCTAGTTTGTCTTCCATTGCAGAAGTCTGTGGAGAGTACCCAAAGCACTGAGTAATCCCTGAAGATCTTTGGGTCTTTGAGGAAATGCCAGTGTTCCTGAAAGACAGGCTCTGTTTTGAATAAAGAATCAAAAGCAGGCTCTGGGAAACAGATTCTGCTGTCTAGACAGACAGTGAATATGGAGCCTGAAGAAAGGTCCCTCCAAAGCTGATACATATTCAAGAACATGGAGCAACTGGCTTTCATTAATATTTTATTTCGGAATATCCAGTGAATGCTGCCATTGCAGTTCCCGCTTTTCGGTTTCCCGAGCCTTTTCGGTTGTGTTAACTCCAAATGACCATCTCCCACATGCTCAAAATGAGGTTCCCTGCAATTTCATTCCCATTAAGGAGTCCAGAACTCCGAGTGGAGCACACTGATGGCTTAACTAAAGGAACGTACCTGTTAATTCAGAGTCAACTGAAGGAAAAATAGGTGAATGTGACAAGTATTTCATCCTTCAGGCCCTTTAGAGTTCAGTGATGTTAGTATCTGAGGAGGTATATTTCATGAAGGGAGACCTCTGAAGTGTACAGAGATGGCTGGATTTTCTCAGTCATTGCAAACATCTTTAATTCAGATTAGCCACTGCAGAACTTTTATTGTACAATACACTTTGTACCAGTAACCTCTAGAGGAGACAGAAAAAAATTATGCTCTGTTTTGGAACTTATGTTACAAAGCAAAGTGTCCTTATGGGAACTCTTCTGGTAAATAACATCGTCGTATATTTTCCTGGTCTGACTGTAATTTTATTTTATTTTTTAATAAGTCTGCTAATGTTGCTTATCTGGTAGCATCATTCAAGTTGACAATTGTTACTCTGACCCTCCACAAATTCCCATCACCCCAAACCACCTAAAACCACTGCTGATCTACCCCCAGGTACGAACTATCTGGAATGAGAACAGCATTCTTGTAGTACGATTTAGGTGTTACATTGGAGGTCATATTACCAGCTCTGAGTTTGCCTCAGCCTGAGAAAGAACTATGGGAATGGTTAAGGAGACAAGAGCAACGTCACTGTTGCAATAGAGAGTGGAATTAATACAAGGACTGGTTGTTCTTCTCAGTTCCTGCAGCTCCAGCACCTGACCAGGCAGAAACGCTGTCAACAGCATTCTATGGCAAGAGAAGGATGGCTAGAGATGAACTGTTTGAAGGCTTCTTGGTAGTGTTCAGAAGTTGACTTCAAAAGGAAACTGAGACAAGGAATTGTCAAGAGTTTTGTCTAAATAGTGCCTGGAGCTGATGCAGAATTAGATCTTGCTGGAAGACACAGTGGCTCAATGGTTTCTGTAACCAGTTCAGCCATGTCCTCTGGCCCCTGGGGAGAGACACCAGACACCAAATAAAACAAAATTTAGGCCACATGCTTTTCCTTTTGGGATCTGCATCTCAGGACAGTGGGAAATAGGAATGACAGAACCCTACATTCTTGTTTCAGTTAAAGTGATGACTGCTTAGCCTTGTCTTGGAGTGTGCAGAATGGAAGAGAGTGGTTGGAGACCTATGCTTTAATAGGTCTGAAAACTAGTACAGAGTAAACATGCCATCAGTACTTTTAGAAATGTGTCCTACAGGGCCATCCTGATGTTGCTTGCTGTTTTCATGCCTGGTTTCATGCAGTGTGTTTCAGAAGATAAATATTTATACAGGCTCGATCCATAACTGTTTATCTTATTTGTACCCTTTGCTCAATAAACATCATTTTTTGACTAAAGCTCAGTCACCAAAGTGGACAGGAATCATCATAACAAATGGTCATTGAATTTACAGAACAGATTAAAGTGAAGCTGTCTCACTGAACTCCTACACAAGGAGTGAGGTCAATAATCAAAACTTACCATGGCATGTGGTAAAATGTCATTTCAGTTTGTTCTAACTTCAACCATAGGCTCGCCCTTGTTCAGAGTTCCTCACAAGCTGCTGCAGTTGGGAAAACAGGTTCAGTTCTGAATCAGTCACCAAAACTTTGCTGCCCGCTTAACAGGCTGCTCACCTGTGCAAAATAAAGCAGGCAGTTACTACAAGGGGAGTATTTGCTGCTTGGTTGCCTACAGCCACCTTGTGGGATTTGCCTTTCAGTTTTTCAGTGAATACTTCAGTACTTCACTGTCATGCTCAGACTCTGCAGAGGAGTGCTGCTCAGATGGGTGCTAAGTGCTTAAAGTCTTTCACAGAATGACACTGAAAACATGCCCTATTCTGGAAGGTACATTTGATACTTCATTGAAGGT
Organism: Strix uralensis; assembly: GCF_047716275.1. Classification (NCBI taxonomy): domain Eukaryota; kingdom Metazoa; phylum Chordata; class Aves; order Strigiformes; family Strigidae; genus Strix; species Strix uralensis. The sequence goes on along the minus strand of NC_134012.1, from coordinate 7,832,499 downwards.
GGCGTGATTCTCAGAAGATTCAGAGAAAAAAGTTGTAATTCTGATTTTTTTCTCTTATTAAATCAATATCTGTTATATATGTCTAGGAATTTAGTTACTGTTTGTATACAATGTTTAAAATAAATTCTCTCCACAGCATAATATATTATTGACTACAGCAAATGCATATCATATTATTTTACTTTTTTCTTCTATGATACCAGTATGCACATCTTCCATATACTACACTTTTAATCTTTTAAAGAATTTGCATCACAGAGATTTTTAGATTTGCAGTACTAAGTGCTGATTTGAACAAATTGTTCCCTGTTAAGCTGATTAATACAAATAATGTCACAACAAGGGGACATAGTAATCTTAAAATTAAATATCTCATTTTTCCTAAACCAAAAATAGTATGCTCACTATACTAAAAACATAAAGGTAGCTATTACATGTTGAAAGGAGTGATAAATGTATGCTGCATTTCAACTCCCACTTTTATTTGAAATGCTTTTAACTAGGAGTGGTCAATGGCTGTCAGTTGTGGGTCTCTGTGGCTCCCTTTTAGATCTGTTGGAAATAATTTCACTCATGTAAACAGGGCTAAATTGCTTTCAGTGTTCTTGAAAGGGTGTTAGATCTGGCATACTGCTGTGGATCTTTCGTGCGTTCTTCTCAGTGGCAGCCATACCATTTTCAGTACGGTTTGATAAACTGCTGGCTGAAACTATTGTTTGGCATCACTGTCAAGTCTGAGGTTATTTTTCTAGTGCCAGAGAAGCTGTAGCTGTCATTGATGGCATTTTAAAATTAGACTTCAAAAATAGCATTGAATAAGCTTGTGAGAATCTTCCGTGAATGTAAGGCTATTAATCCTGCTTTATGTAAACCACTTTTACTGTATTTTAAAAGCTTCTAATTTATAACAGTTATATATCTTTTGTAAGGTTACTTAGGATTTAAATGGAATCAGTCCCACTTTAACAGAGTCCAGCTTTTCAGAGTTATTTTTACGCATCTGTTCCAAGTTATCTCTTTGCTTAGTAAATAATTTCTGCAGCGGAGCCATTAAATTTTAGATACAAAGTCCTGCAGTGTTACTAAAATCAAGCCAGGGGAAACAGTAATACCCTGAATAAGCACAAAATGGGTACGTTCATTGTCTTTCTTGGGAACGCTATGTTTAACGAAGTTGTTTGCAGTAAAGCATGCTGAATTTCCCGTTCTCCAAAGGTACTGGTGACTGTAGCTTGCAGTAGAATCCAATAGGTTTTAACTCATTAGATGACTGTTATGGTATGTAGGCTATCAGAGTTGCTGTGAGAAGCTTCAGGATGTTCATTAAAGATCCTTTGAGAAATCTCATGATAACTTTCAGGGTTGTTTATGGTGTCTTTTGTACATGACAAAGGTTTTTTTGTGGTTTTCTTCCCCCTGATTCCTTTATAGGTGACAGTGCCTTGAAATCTAGCTTCCTCCCCTTACTGAAGCCTCACCTTCACCAGCCTCACCACCCTTATTGAAGAACACCTCAGACAGGTGTTCTTATGTATTCTTAAAATCTTTTCCCACCCTCATATAGTGTACTAATTAAGTCCCATTTAGTTCCTTTTTTTAAAGAACAATTAAAAAACCACCTAAAGAAACACCACCTGTTCAATTTCTGTATTTCTTACTGTCGATATTTGCTCATTCTTCCTTTCTGGACATTATTCTCCTATGAATCACTTGTTGCTGTCTGTCAGGGACTTACTTTGCAATTTCATGTGTCAGGACTTCAGCCTTTGCCTCCTTGAGTACATTTTGTATTTAAGGGAAGCCTTGCAGAATTTTGTCCTTTATCTGGATCAAGGTTGATGATGATGATGCAGCCAGTCATACTGTATTTTACTTTGACTTTGAGTCCAGGATTTATCATTTGTTTAGTCTTTCAGACCTTTCCGTTGTGCTTTGACTTCAAATGCCATTGACAGATTTACTGCTTTATTTTTGGGGGTTTTTTGTTGTCAGATAGAATAAGTAAGTTCCAGATTATCAGAAAGATATTGGATCAATTGCAGCAAGTGCAGGGAGAACCAAAGTTTTCATGAGGCTGAATAATGGATTGTTTATGAAGAAAGATTAAAAGATTATAGTTTGGTTAAATCAATGATTAAAGGAGAACAGAAGGTTTAGAGATATTTGAAGGGTGTTAACAGCAAAGGAGTTGAGTTAGTGTAATGCAAAAGGGTAAAACTAGAGATATTTGGATTAATTTAATGCAAGGGAAATTTAGCCTATCTGATAAAACTTTTACATGATGGTACGTATTGCTTTATGGATTAGTTTCATAAAGGAAGCGTTAAGCACATAGTTTCTTGGAATATAAGGGCCCAAGACCAGACAAAAAGAAAACCCATGCAGAAAAGTTGAGCAGTTGCAGGAAGACCACCTAATGGTTCTCTTCTGTCCCTAGCTTCCATGGATCTGAAACAGAGATGAATTTAGGTTTTCCAGAAACATTCAGAATGTAATGTCCCTGGCCTTCCTGAATGTCATGAAATACCAGTCAAATATCTACCAACCTTGCCTGTTCAGTATGACAAGTTCAGTTCTCCAGCACACAGCCATGCTTCAAGTTAGTTGGAGAGTATCTGATAGATACTGGCTTTATGATAAGTTCAGTAACATTTACTTCAGTGATGGAATGCATTTTAAATGGCCAGGAATGATTTTTTTAAAATTTTTGTTTAATATAGCCTTTATGATAGAGAAAATCGGTGAACACAGCAATTAACCTTATAAATTATTTTCTTTCTAGCCTTACTATTGTCAGTCACTTAGAACTTCCAGTCTCCATACTGGATTGCCAAGGCTGCAGGTTTAGATGTATCTTTATTCTGTGTTTATACAACATGGAGGCCACTCTTCTATCACTGGTCACTGTAGTGACATGTATTTAATGTGAAGAGGGCTAAGGCTGTATCTGGAGTGTACCTTAATTTATTTTTTATTGTTTTCAGAAGGTTGCATTTAGATGGCCTTCATGTTCTGAAGGGCTAATAGGCATTATAGAGCAAACATTTTAGGGTTTACATATGTGGGGAGGGAGAGAAAAATATTCCTTTCCAGCCCAGCATTTTCGTTAATACTAGTTTCCATGTTTGGGTACAGAAGTTGTTTGGGAGAAAAAACTACAGTGTAATAGATGAGAGAATTGTCTTAGTTCTTGCATAAGAGTATGGGAAGGAAAGAGAAACAAAACTTTGATTCTGGGAAGAAACTGAAAATGTAGATGTGTTTTATGAAATAGTAATTCACTGAAGCCTACATGTTCTGTAATTGTTGTACTGATCACCACAAAATACTGACCAGAAATTAAATTCTAGACTGTATTGCCTGGGCTGCAGATGGAAAAAATATAGGAAGAGAAGAGTGGCATACAATGAATATTCTAGTAGAAGCATTCAGTATATACTATCCCCTTCCTTGCAATCCTCGTGTGAGGAAAATTAACTGGCTTTTCCAGTGTTGTCAGTTGACCAATTTGGAGAAGTTCAGAAGACTGAAGAAGGAATGTTTCTACAGATCAGTAAATATGAAAAAATACCAACATTAATTATTTATAGACAACTGTTTTCAAATCTTCTGTATTGCGTTTGCATGGCAAGGTTTTGGTAGCGGGGAGGTGTGGGATGGCTTCTGTGAGAAGCTGGTAGAAGTTTCCCCTACATCCAACAGAGCCAATACCAACCAGCTCCAAGATGGACCTGCTGCTGGCCAAGGCTGAACCCATTGGTGACAGTGGTAGCACCTTTGGATAACATATTTAATAAGGAGAAAAAGTTGCTGCGCAGCAGTAGTTGCAGCTGGTAGAGAGGAGTGAGAGCATGTGAGAGAAACTCTGCAGACACCCAGATCAGTGAAGAAGGAGGATGAGGAGATGCTCCAGGCACCGGAGCAGAGATTCCCCTGCAACCTGTGGTGCAGCCCATGGTGAGGCAGCTGTGCCCTGCAGCCCACAGTAGTCCACAGTGGAGCAGATGCCCACCTGCAGCCCGGGAAGGACCCCACACCAGAGCAGGGGGATGCCCAAGGGGTCTGTGACCCCGTGGGAAGCCCATGCTGGAGCAGGCTCCTGGTAGGACCTGTGGCCCCGTGGAGAGAGGAGCCCACGCTGGAGCAGGTTTGCTGGCAGGACTTGTGACCCTGTGGGGGACCCACGCTGGAGCAGTCTGTGCCTGAAGGACTGCACCCCGTGGGAGGGACCCACGCTGGAGCAGGTCATGAAGAGCTGCAGCCCATGGGATGGACCCACGTTGGAGAAGTTCATGGAGGGCTGTCTGCTGTGGGAGGGACCCCATGCTGGATCAGGGGAAGAGAGTGAGGAGCCATCCCCCTGTCCTACTGGTGTGGAGGAGGTAGAGAAAATTGGGAGTGAAGTTGAGCCCAGGAAGAAGGAAGGGGTGGGGGAAGATGTTTTAAGATTTAGTTTTTATTTCTCATTACCCTACTCTGATTTGATTGGTAATAAATTAAGCTAATTTCCCCAAGTTGAATCTGTTTTGCCAGTGACAGTAATTGGTGAATGATCTCTTCCTGTCCTTATCTTGACACATGAGCCTTTTATTATATTTTCCTGCCTCTGTCCAGCTAGGAGGGGAGAGGTAGAGTGGCTTTGGTGGGCACCTGGTGTCCAGCCACCACACCTTCTGAAATGGAAATGTCCTGGAGTGCCACTGGATTCAGCAGTGTTTGAAGGCACTAAGTGTCTCATAAGACTGGGTTTCCATTTGGTATGCAAATACAGTTTAGCACAAATGCAAACTTCTGTTAAGATCATTTCAGAGAGAACTGGAATTACCTAATTTATAGGTGGGCATGAGTACGGTAACTGAGAGCTGAATGGGTCAAAGGAGTGGGGGGGACTAGGAGTGTGGCAGGAGTTGGATTGTTTTGTTAGGTTGTTAACTGCTTGCAAAATCCTGACCCTGACTGCTAATTCTTGAAAATGAGCTAAAGGTAACAAACTGTGCTGATGCTGAAGAGTGTGTAGAATCTAACAGCAAAATATTTGAGCCGCGTCAGAAGTAATATTAATGGTTAAAAAAGAAAGAAGAGTTTCTCTTTCACAAGTCACTGCTTGTGGTGAGAAGCTGCTTTAAGGGAACCAATATGCTCCTACTCTGTGGATATCATGAAGCAAACTCTGAAAGTGCTGTGTGCTGTTGGCTCCAATCTGGGAGATTCCCTTCTGATGATGCCCTGGCTAACTGCCTGAAAGAGATAGAAAAATCTCTTTCATAACTCTGTAGTGAGGAGAGAATGAAAGACAAAGACAGGGTTAGTGTGTTCTCCTTAGTCTTCTCATCACATTGACCTGAGAGTAACCAGCCAGAGGCTGAAGCTGACAATAGCTACAAGCACTTTAAGCAATGACTGCTGGTTTTCTCTTTCTGGGTTGTTTTTTTTTTTCCCCTTTTCTTTTCTGTGTTCTTGTTCCAAGACTCTCCCTCTCTGTGCCTGACCTTGTCTTTCCAAATCCACTTTTGCCAAAACAGCAACCTGGAGATTTACATAACAGCACACATATGCACAAGCCTGTATGGACAAATTGTGGTGGTCATAAAATTACTCAACCTGTTTTTTTGCTGTTTGCACATTATTAGCCCATTTTTCTGCTCTTTGTCTGCTGCATGTGTGTTGCACATCTCCGTCCAACAACAGGAATAATGGAGATCAGCTCCCAACTGATTCCTAACAACAGGGGTTAGAACAATTAGTATGCCTTATTAACCTTGCAAATGTGATAAGATTATGCAGTTGTGTTACAGTCCATACATTTTAATTGTATTTTGTCTCCTTTTCAAAAACCAAAAAAAAACCCTGTAGAATTTAATGACAATATAATACATTGTAATGATTTAGACATTGCTTCCCTTCTCAGTGTTCAACCCAAGAGTTCTTCTTGATAGTCAGCACCCTATCTCGTCTGGACTTGGAAATTCAAGTTCTTGTTCCAGTCATCCATTCTCATGTGAAAACTCCCCTATTACAAAATGCACTGTTGGAAATCCCAGAACTTCTCTCCCCTGTAAAACATTATTTAGAGATCCTTAATGAAGAAGCAGCCAAGTAAGTAAATAGATGAATCTTCTGTGCCTCGCAGGCTTTCTGACTAAATGTATTCAGTTATGCTAATTATGCATCTTGTTTTAATGCACCTTAGTTTTTTGTTTTGTATTTATGTATGTATAGGTTGCTTATAGTTAAAAGCAGAGGTGGTTGTTTCCTGCAGCTTACATTCTTTTTTAAAGTTAAACTAGGTGAGCAAGTATTTTGCCTAGTGGGTATCTACCTCAGGCTGAATGAATAATTTTTTGAAAGTTTTTCAGCTGGTTTTGGAAATGAGTTTAGAGCAAACATGATTTGCTCATGTTAATTTGTTTAACAACTTTTTAATTATTTTTTTAAAATAGAGAAGCTATTCCTTTTGAAGAGAGACTTGACCTTTAGCAGAGTGGCTGCTCTGTTGTCAGGAATATGCCTTTTAGGATTTTTGTGAAAATTCATCAAAGCTTTGAGTGCCTCCCGTTTTTGTTTGTTTTTTTTTTTTAAATCTTTACACGCTCGCTAATGACAGTGAATATGAAGTTTAACAGCTCTGAAGATTCCATGTAGCCTGTGTGATTTGCACCCCCTTAGAGCATTTCTGGGGTTATTGCCCTGTTCATGGACTCCCTCTAGAGAATGACTAAAGGAGCACCTACCTCAGTGTCTGGGTGTGATCAGGCTTTTCCCTGAAGTTGCCTTCCTGTAGTCTTGGAAAGGTGAGCTGAAAGTATGGAAGCTGTCTGCCCTTTTTTGTCTTAATTCTAGCCCTTGTTGGTCCAAGAAGAAAAATGTAGACGAAGAGGATGCTGAATTGGAATAAATGTTCATTGTAAAGGAGAATGTCTTTAAATAATTTGTTATAGACTATTTCTTCTGAAGAACTGCCACCTCCCTTGTTACCCCAGATCCTAGTTTTAACCACAGAAAGAAGAAAGCAGGAGGCTTAAGATGCAGAACAGTAAAAAAAGAACATGAGTTCAGAAAGGGACGGATGTGTAAATACCTCTCAGGGTACAGGATTTAGGAGGAATACCTTGTGGCCAGTAGAAGTCACTGCCCTTCTGAAAACAAGGAGTATAAAATCTTCTAAAAAAAGTTTCTGTAGTGGTGCTAGGCACAGATGCAGCCTGTCTGGCTTACACAGCCAACCTTTCTGAGCACTTCACAGGTGTTTGATCTTTCAGCGTAGTAAAGGACATTCTGAACGCAAAATTAGTATCATCCGGCTTTATGTCCAGATCATCCTAAACATCCTCTCTATGAGCAAGTTTCATTTAACTTTGAACATTTCCTCATATAATATTATGAGATATTACATACCTAGAGATCCTTTGATGAAAGATGTGGTATGTAGTTTAATTTGTAGTTATATTGGGGCAACATAGTCTTGATCTTTTATTTTCAAAACAGACTAAAAATAAACATCAAATTAATTTATAAAATGTCTTTTGTCTTTCTCCAGCTGAGATTTACAATTAAAGAAATTTAAGAATTAAAACTTAGCACTTACTTTATTTGCTTCTGAATTAGGGACAGATGCAAGGTGTATAAATTTAGAAGTTGAGAAGGGTAGAAATAATTGCTATGCCGTTGGACAGGTGGATTATGAGATTTCTACCAATGCCTGGTATCCAATTATAGTTGTGGCACGTTATGACAAAACAGACTGTATCTTAATTATACCAGATTTACTGTAGATAGGTTTAAAATACGGATTTTTTCCTGTCACTGTGATGATGGCTACAATGGTATACAAAAAGAAGATACAATAGTATAAGTAGAAGATATCATTACTGATCTGCAGAATGCATAGATTTTATTTGCATTTATTCAAGATAACTAAAATAGCTTACTTTTTGGCCTTTACATATCTCAAGCTTGTGTGGCAATATTATTTGTACTCAAAAACGTTTTTTTCATTGAAATCATGATGACTACTTATACATACATGCACACACACACTTGTGCACACATATGTATACTGCATCACGTGTTAATTTTATTATGTGGTGTGGATGAAATCCTGTAGGGTTTTCAAAAGTATTCCTCTGCTCCAGGAGAGTTCGAGATTTCAGGTTTTGTGGTTTTTTTTTTTAACTGTCAACTTTTAAATTTTTGGTAGGCATCATATAGCAGTGACAGTCTTCACAGTCAGCTGCTGGCTACTAGTGATCTTTTTTTCCTTGCATTCCCATGGAAACAGGTCTAATTAGCACAAAATCGTTTCTAAAAATTAGAATTGTATTTTAAAATGGCATCTTTACCATCACTTATATAATAACTATGTCCATGTGATGCAAATTCAAAGCAGAGCTTTGTGTTACCTGTCTGGTCACTGACTCCAGTTGTAGTTTCATTCTCAAGCAAAGGGGTATCGGAGTAGGTGGTATATTAGACTTTTTATTACTTTCATGTTTTATTGCTTTCAGTTTGCTAATTACTTGCTCTCCAAATATTAGATTTCAGGGTAATTATGTAATTAACTGGTAGTTTTGTATTTGCTCTAAAATACAAATGTGTATTCCAATTAACTTAGGGCTGATTGCACTACTTTTTATTGTTTGCCTGATACTAATTAGGATAAGTTACATTTTTGTTATTTTTTTATGACAACCATATCTTTAATAGCTTGTTCAGCTTCCCAGTTTTAAACATTTGAATGGCATTGTCTGTTTCAGGTTTCAATCCTGAGGTGAGATAGTGCAGCCAAAACAATTCTGTCATTTTCTGACATTGAGACTAGAAAAGAGCATTGTTTTGCATGTATTAAAAAATGCTCTGGTTGATCTTTTCTTGAGAAAAGGAAGCTACTCTTAAGAAACTCCAGATGACATCCTGCTTTGTTGAAGGCCTTGTGGGAGCGATTTTTCTTTGCAATCCTCATTTAAATCTACCCAGATTTGGCCAAATTCTAAATATGTGAAAAATCGTAGAGACATCATGTGTTCATGTTACGCAGAAATTATCTAGACCTTCACATTTAATCATGATAAAGATGATAACAGTACTTCGGATGCTCCAGGTTGAGACAGCAATTGCATTCCAGAATTATGAATTGAGACATAAGGGAATGATCTTTCTTGTGCCTCCGTTTCTTGCTCTGCTCGACTGAGGGAGAACAAACAGAAAGCTGCAGGATGCATGTTCAGAGACAACAAAAAACCCAAGTCAGCAGGATTTGGTATAGAACAACGAGCATAGTATGATAGAGTAGAAACGAACAGAAATAGGTTGATTTTGAATAGACGGGGGGGCTGTATCTTGGTGTAGCCTCTTAGAGTTCCTATAGACAGTGGCTTTTCTATTTATGTAGTGTGTATGGCAGCTTTTGGTAGATGTGATGTACTATGACCAGCTAACAGCAAAGCTGTATTTAGAGGGGAATAAAGCTAGTGTTAAAACAAATGAGAATAACAAAAATATGGATACAACTAGTAGAATTAGGGAATGTATACTTGGTTTTACTGTTATTTTATATTATGCTTCTTATGGATAGGACTGGAGACAAAACCCAATTGTTCAAGGACCTTGCAGACTTCCCTGTCATCAGAAAGAAAAAGGAGGAGATCCTGGATGTGCTTTCTAAAATCCAATTGCATCTGACAGACATTCGTAAACAGATTAAGAATCCTTCTGCAGAGTATGTTACAGTTTCTGGTCAAGAGGTAATATGGTGTCTATTACGTATGACTGTATCTTTGCTTGTCTAGAAAATAGCTTGAAAGTTAGGCTTAACTAGAACTCTTTGCACTTAGTATGATATTTGATGAGGTCATTTGACTATAATCTTTTGTACAACTTTAAAGAACAGTTTTATGACAATGTTACTTTTTTATTTGTTAAGCCAATTACTTAGTGATTTAAATAGTAAAGACACATTAGTGCAGTTGAATATGGTGCAGTAATGCTTTGCTTTTCTGTATATGTAGAAACACTTGCATACTTCCAGGGTTAATTACATGGCTATTAAGTGCTGAAATATTCTCAGAGAACAAGGAAGCATAGCATTAGGTTAATTTGAAGAATGGTAAAATGATTTGTAAGTACTGATTAAGACTGTAATTTGAAAGATGGGAGAGAAGAGGAACAGTAAAATAACATTTATCATTCTTTAATACTTTTAATTCTTAGAAACGGTAGTTGTGGACTGGAGCTTTGTTTGCTAGATGCTGTGCAAGTGTGGGCAGGTCACGCTCTAGCGAGCTGAGAAGTTCCATGCAAAAAAAAAAAAAAAGATGACAGTTCCTGCCAGACTTGTGGGGGAACTGGAAGGAGCAGTGAGGTAGCACTGTTCAACATCGTTCTTTGGGAACTGAGAGTAGGAAGGTTGGGGAAAACTCCACAGAAAATTGGGAAAAGAAAGGAGTTAGGAAACTGAATGAGAGTTAGGAGTAAAAGAGATGAATCAGTGAGGACAGGGAGGAAAGGAACTGGAAGCAGTCCCCTGTCACATTGAGAACCTAGGAAGCTGAGAAAGACCCAAGATACACAACAGGGAGCAGACAGGCAATGCTGAAGTAAAGAGAGCATGTGAGAAGGGATGAATTAGACATAGAAGCATTTGATGAAGATTTTGGGTAGATGTTTCTTTCGATGGTGAAGCTGAGAAGAGGAAACATATGGCTAAAGAGTTGGGTAGGCTGTCAGCATGGATGGTGAAGTCCAGGAGGAAACGTGAAGAGTGCATTTTGAGTGTTGTTGAGGAAAGAAAGAGCCAGGAGTTGAGAGATTACTCTCAGAGAGGCTGGATTAAGAGGTGGATGATGACACGTGTGTGAGGGAGCAGAGAAGAGAAGAATTGATCAAAGAAATGAGAGCATCTGAGGAAGTAATCAGATGTGAACTGGACAGGAGAGTTTCAGAAACTGCCAGTCACTATGCACATGTTTAAGAGAGGAGGCCTTTGTAGCAGGGGAGGACTCAGAAACCATTACAGACAGAGATCTCTCTTGTTTATTCACGGAAGGAGCTGCAGAGGTTAGGGATAGCTGTTATTTAATTACATCTGGTATGGGTGTTTCAGAGAAATCAAAAGAGGCAGTAGAGGAAGTGTTGAAGAATATGGTCAGTGAGGAGAGGAAAGATACTAAAAGAATGGAAGTAATGGAAAGGAAATTGTATGGGAGGAGCAGAGCATAGGCATAACAAGAGTCTCTTTGAGTTGAGCTCTTTCTTCCTCAGATCTGTATGGGGTATTGTTCTTATGTTCTTGCAGCACTCTGATAGATGTAGTATTCAGACACTTCTTCACAACAGACCTGAGCAGAAGCAGGTTTATGGTTTGCTAGTTCTGGAAGAGAGACTGCCAGGAAACTTTTTTTATGTATCTTCCTACTCTGAACATCTGTTCAGGGAGCAGACATTCTTGAAGGGGTGGAAAAAAAAAAATCAAACTATCTACTCCTTCATGTGATCCCCCAAACCCATGATTAAGAATACATGGTTAGATTTTCAGAGTCAGCCCACAGTTTAACTTACATTTGTTAAGTTCCTGTTCTGATGAAGATCCAGTTGACACATACCTTTTCCAGAATATGAGGTTACACCCGTATCTATCTTGTCTTTTGTTTCCAGACCTCTAATGTAATTTTTAGTATGCACTAAACAGGACAGAAAGCTGTCTGGATAGTGATAGCACTGCTATTTGTTTCAGGCAGGATTTAGAGAGAAATTGCTACATTTGGCAAATATTTGCTTCTTTCATTGCATAAGTAGTGCTTTGATCTCAGTTTATTTAATACTTCAATTATTTATCTAATAGGGCTAAGAATTAAAGGATAAAAATAAATGCTTTTGTTTTGAAGAAGATTGCAACCTCTGTGCTTCTTTCTCACTAGCCACACAAACAAGCCAGGCAATTGAACTGACTGTGTTAATTTAGACTGTTCGGAGTTCAGTTAGGCCTCCAACATAGACACAAATGTGGTACTATTTTCTGTCTTCCTTTTGTAAACACAGCATGTTTAATTGTTTTGAGATGAATTTCAGAAAAAACTGTAATACCAGCACATCAGCAACACCACTAGTGGCGGCAGCAGTTGGCTTACTTTCAAATCTTTGTAGGTTTCTGCTTCTACCCATTTTCAGTCTTGTTATCTCATGCATATTAAGCATGTGTATTAAGTTTCTACAGTACCAAATATTTTTAAAGTGTCTTAGGTGAATTAAGAGCTAGTGTACTATGTCCTTGCTGGAGTCTTGTGCTCATGTTAGGATTATTATTCTTGTTTGTACTTGAAGATGATTGCTGGCTATTCTGGTGAGCTGTGGAAGTTTTTTATCTGAATTATGCTGAATGTAATGAAAAAGCTTTGTCAGATGAGAGTCTCGTGGTTTTCTGTAAAGGTGATCAGATTCTGGGTTAATCTAATCTCTGCTAGAAATTAATTTTCCAGCTGAATTCTTTTATTTGAGAATGCCTCAATTCTTTGATGCCTAGGACCTCAGGCTAGTGTTACGATGATAACCGATGTGAATCATATAAAATACTGCAATAAACACATAATGTAAATTTCATTGCACTGAGCCTCTTGCCATTACTGCTGGCTTCCCCTATTCCTTCCCTTTCTGACTCTGAGTTGATCCAAACTTGAAGCAAGGTACTGTAGATGCAGTGATCTGAGATTTTGAAATCTTGTCTGTGAAATGTTGTAGGTAGCTATGGCTCAGTATGAATCCCTGATCCCTAGACAGGAAGGCACATCTCACTGATAAGGAGCAACCTCAGAACAGGTGATATTATAGTGTAGAGTCCATGTAAATGCTGAATTCTCTACAAGGCCTGGTCAGGATCGGGTAAGCAATACTTACTAGCTTTAGTCTGGTTTTGGCTTGATAAGAGGGAGGTGAGAAGGGTGTGTTAGTGGGTGGAGGAATAGAAGGGCAGAGATGGGGCAGCAACATGGTAGGGCACAAAGCCAGCTCAGTATAGGAGTTGCTCTTTTGGCAGAAAATCTGTATGTCATAACCCTCACTCTGGGGGAAAAAAGAACGTTGGCTTCTGGTCTGCTCAGTGTCTTCAGGCTGAATATGTTTTTTCTCTGATTTGTGCAGATTTCTTGATATATGATGATTATGGTTCTGTAGTCTTTCTCACTTCCCATGATGTGTAATCTTACATTTCTGTTTATTTTAGTTTATGATAGAAGTCAAGAATTCCCATAAATCATCTGTGCCATCTGACTGGGTTATGATTAGTAGGTATGAAAAATGTCTTTGAAGTTTATTCTATTTAAATGTATAAGAAAAAAAGTGGTATTTTGGTATTACAATTAATTATGTACACATTCTCATTGCTCCATGTGTTTGTGTTTGGTTTTTCTAAACTGAAAACCAACCAAAATAGTTATGTTAATTTATTGCCATAATAAGTTTTGCTTAAAAGCAAACAAAACCAAACTGAAAAATGGATTTCTTAAAACATGTTTTTATATGGTAGATCCTTAGTGTACTATACTACTTGCTTAATCTTCTAAAGTAAAGGTATGGTGTCAAAATTTGGTCTTGATTCAGTAGTGCCTGTAGTTTGTAGATGCAAATCTTTCATAAAATTTTGATTGTTCTTATTGTATTCAGAAAGGTAATGGTAGCTGTGCAAATATCAGTTTGTGCATCTCAATAAACATGGTGTATTTAAAATGTCATTTTACTTACTCAAACAGACAAGCTTTGCTTGCTTTAGTACTTAGTGTTATGTAAGCATGATTTTAGATAGTTTTGGATACTTTTTCCAGTAGGTGAAACAGAGATGGACTGAATTATGTAGCTGGCTGTTTTTATTTTCAGCCATTCCTTTTATTATTTAAATGGGTTGAATACCTTAATGCTTTATGGTATAGAATCCATGTAAATGCTGAATTGTCTACAAGGCCTGCTGTATGTGTGAGCACAAACATCGTGAGATAGGCATAATCAAGGTGAACTCTGAAGTGATGTTTTAATCACTTATGCTAGAAATCAGTATTAAAAGTGCAAAGATCAGATAGAATTAGGATGATGAACAACATATTACAGTTTCTCTGGATTTTGTAAAAGAATGCCTGGGAATGCCAAAGTAACTCCTTAATGAAAATACATAAATAAATAGCAAGTGCCCCAAATGGAAACTATCAAGACAGTCTATATTTACTGAGTTTATTTCAGGCTTATCAGGAATTTTTCCTCTTTAAAGTGAAATTTTTTCTTGGAGTTCATTGTATATACAGTCAGAGAAAAGTCATCCATTTGTGCAGTGTATTGTGCAACAGAATTTTGTGAAATATGTAAATTTCAGTGATAGATGCTACATTGTGAAAAATATTTCAAAAGCCTTCTGAATGGGCAGTGGTGCAGTAACCAACCACTTTATTCACAATAAAGATCATTGGAATCAATAGAGTTTGGTACCACAATAAAAGAAGATTTTATTTTTTTTTTTAACATCAATTTTCAAGGCTCACAGTGAGTAAGAACACTAGTCCAATTTTGCATGGAGATGGTGTAACTGATTGCTTAGTAACCTTGATTTCCTATTTGGCTTTTTTCTCTCTTCCAGCACAAAAGCTGTCAGCCGTTTTCACTCTCCTTTTATTATAGAAAATTACAGACATCTGAATCAGCTCCGGGAGCAGCTAGTCCTTGACTGCAGTGCTGAATGGCTAAATTTTTTAGAGTGAGTTTACAAAATAGAGTCAGTTTCTATAATTCTACTTTCTTTTATTTATTTTTGTTACAAGAACAGAAAAAGAAGGATGCTTATCTTATTAAAAAAAAGAGTTGGTAATTCAATTATGTTACCCACGACTTTTAAGTATAGTCAATTAAAATATTGTTCTTCAGTTTAAAGCATTTGAAAGCAAGACCTTTGCAGACTGTGTCCTGAGACCAGCAGTGATGTCTCTAGATTTTAAAATCCTGATGAAAATACAGTATTAAATACATAAACTGGCTTTCAAAATTTGATAACTAGTATCACAACATTAAGAACTTGAAAGTGTGACTGCCTGTAAATGAGTGAAACTGAATCTAGGAGTTTTGTTATTATTGAAGGGCAATGTAAGTGAAATGAAAAAAGAATTTATAATACAAGCTAACCAAATTCACTTTTAATATTAATTGAAATAGACAATACCTTTGCTGTTAAGTGTGCCATTACTAAAAAAAAAGTAATAATAAATTAAGTACAATTGCAGTATTACAGTTTTTGAGTTAGGAATGTTTAGGGCAGTCTTTTGAGTGAGTGCGATTCTCCATAGCCCTATATTTTGTATGCTAACCCTGTGCCTGAATGTGAGTCTGTTTGCTAGAAAGTAATGGGAGAAACAGATCTTCCTCACAACTGGCATGGAAGATCTGTTTGTCTCAGATCAGGGTTTTGAATGGAGTTATTTGACTATTTAGCCAAAGGATCTTTAAAATGGGAGTTTAAAAAATATTTCTCAAAATTCTGAATACCTTTGATTTTTCAGATGTCTGGCTATCAACTACTTTTTTACTTCCATGAATTACAGACTCACTGAAATTGTCCCTCATGTCATATAATGATAATTGGCTTGCTTTCACTTGTGCATTTTTCCCCATTGCAAAAACTTAACAAGTTCCTTCTGAAGTTGTCTCCCTGGACATAACTGATGCCAAGGTTTGCCTTCAAGTAGGAACCCAGCAATTCTGTAAATTTGGTAGAAACTAGAACAACATTCCAATTCATTCTTCTCCAGGTTTGTTGCCTTTGCAATACTATAAAAATAATTCCGTTAGATGATGTGTTGTCACTATATTAGCCGTGTAAGTCTGAGTAGACCTATTTTAACCTTCCTTCCCTTAGATCTGCTACTTTTCATGTCCGCTTTGCTGTTTTCAATAGTGTTGTATGATAGCAGTATACAACAAGGAAAGAGACGTGTGTAGGAAAGTGCTCTTCTTTCCCACGCCTCCATTATTTATTGATTGATTTTTCTCCTCTACTGGTTTTATATTTCATGTTGTATCTTTGAGACTAGGAGAGGAAAAAACAAAATTCTTGAGGACTCTACTGAAAACTGTGTTCTCCTGGTAACGTCATTATTGTACTGGGGAAGGCAATTCCATGAATGGAAAATGAATTTTTGAATTTTCTGTTGTAGGTACCATATTTCATTGAAATTGTAGACAACTCCTGGGTTCAGGCACTTTTAGTTTATTTTTTTTGACTGTAACTTACGTTTGAAGTGAATTGGCAGTTGGGATTCAGTTGTCACTTTGATAAACAGTGGCATTTTTATAGACCTCATTTAGGCAGCAGGGATCAACTGCAGACCCTTTATATGCTATCTAATGAATTTCATTTTGCCTGCTTTTTTGTGCTTAAAAATAATTCACTGTTACAATGGAGCATGAAGTCCGTCTTGATTAAGATTGTGTCCTCCTATTGTAACTTAATACACTACTGGGAGATTTGAATTCAGGGTAATTGAAAGACCATAGGAGCCCTGTGAGAAGTATACATAGGATATATTTTGACACTACATTTGTATCTGTATGAAATTATTTTTTTCTCTTTTCTTCCTCCTGTTCCCTGTTTTGGCATAGCCATTTTAGTGAACATTATCACCCTGTGTCTAAAGCGATTGGTCACCTAGCAACTGTTGACTGTCTCTTCTCATTGGCCCAGGTGGCTAAACAAGGAGACTACTGCAGGTAATCAATTTTTAATTTTTATTTAGGATTTTATAGAGAACTATAAGAGAGCATTTAAAATAAATTTGATTTTAATATGTGTACTACGATAAAATGCATTATTAAAATTGTTTACAGTAGTTTCAGCTTAATCTGATTTTTGCAAAGCAACACATCTGGGTTTAATGCAAATCTGTAAACATTGCAGTTCAAATTTGACATCTTATGCTTGTCTGTCTGTTGTTTGACCTGAGTTTAGTAGGTAATATCTCACATATAAATAAATATATGTTGGACTTTGCATGGAAATTTTTTTGTCGTGTTTTTTTTTTCTCAGCAAGGTCTGAATTTATAATGTCTTCTAATACCTAAGATTCTTAGGTGTATGAGGTGTGTTTCAAAGATATATTTCAGGTAGATAATGGTTAAATATTAGTGCCAGCTTCCAAAGCAGTGATGATGGCTCACCTAGGATCATGTGTTAGGTCTGATGAGCTGTGCACATCCCTCTGCCCAAGACCCACACGTGCACCTCAGCACTACAGCCTGAGACTCTGGTGGTGCCAAGGCTGTCCTCCCTGCTCTCTGTGATGGGGAAACATGAACCCTCAAGTCCTGCTTCACCAGAGGTTGGTCCCGAGTTGGCCCCTGAGCCTGTACACCCTGTAACTCGGGTCTTCCTGCACCTCCTGAGCCTACATCTCTTGCACCCACATAGAGACAGTCAGTCTCACTGGGGTGCTGCCTTCCATACTGTGAGGTGTCTGTTGCCAGAGGCACTGGACAGTCACTGAGTCACTGCTTCAGCTTGCTGAGTGCTGTCTTAGAGGCCCACACTGAACTGTTTCTGAGGTTTACTGTAGACACAGCTGTAAGGGCTGTCTGTTTCCAGTCCCCAGCCATTCCCTCTGCCAGACAGTCCACGTACACACAGCACTTTTCAAAAGAGAGTAACTTTTTAAGTATTGTCATTGGCTGCACTGCAAATGCTTAGGAATAACCATATGAAATAGTAATATTTGAGAGCTGTGCAAATACAGCAAATCATGTATTAAATGTATGTGGATGAAGGGAAATCAACTTACATATGTTTCTGCTCTTATACAGCATTAAAGATAATATTGATCGCTTCTGGACTCTTGGGATCTTGTGTGCCTCTATCAAAACCTCGTTGAAAGTAATGGTGCACTTACTTCTGTATACTCAGATGAGAAAACAAACTGAAATCTGATTAATTCCCTGCGCAGAGTTTAAATCACTGAATTTTAAACAGTGGCTTAGAGCTTATAAACTGGCAGGAAGAAGGCTTCTCAGTGAAACTTCAGCTGTAGGGAAGGTGTCAATAATTAATTTTGGAGGGCTACTGAGGGAAAGATGGGACTTTTGTATTAACTAATTCAAACATTTCAGAGGAATGTTTTTTGATTAAGTGAGGGTTGTTTCATATCACCCTGCCTGAAACATGTAAATGAGTTGAAGTCAGGAGGAGCACTGTTGCTCTGCACAGTTGTTGGAGAGAGTAAGCACTTCTTACAGTTTTGAGGCATCTGAAGACCCCTGTTTTGGGAGACTCATCCTTTACACAGATGATGTATAGCATCAGGGCTCTCAGGCAACAAAGTTAGATACCTAAAGATGATGATGTAGGTAGTCCAGATATCATCATCTGATGTTTGAGTATCTGCTCTGCAGACTGACTTTGTTTAACTTTAAGGAATGCTGTTGAAAAGGTGGTACATGACTAAAGGACATGTTTTGCATTCCAAATTTTTTTTTTTTTAATTTTCTTACTGCATGACACATAATTGTCTGATTGTGGGAACAGAGGTCAGGGAAGACCTTTTGAATGACAGTGGCTGAGACCCTACTTCTGCAGGCCCCATTGTCTGAAACCAGAACAGGCAGTCAGCAAGGCTCATGACATCCTGAAACCACATCCTGTCTCACAATTATGTGGAAGGAGGCTTGAGCAGTTAGAAGAAGGGTATTAGTTCGGAAGACAAGGGCAGAATTATAAAATAGCAGATGGATCATTCAGCTGTCGTCTTGCTCTCTGGAATGTAAAGTGGAGGGTTACAGGAGGAAGTGCTTCTAGGTACATGCTTCTCCCTTTTCAGACCATCACATTACAGCTCCAAACAACGTACCCATCCAGGAAGTGAAAGGTGAAATTTCCTTTCTTTGTCCCCAGGGCCTAAGACTCTGTCTGTATTGGTTTCATCTCAGCTGTACAACTGCTGGAAATACCTTAATGCTAACAAACCAACATCACTATCGGCTTGCATCTCCTTCCCCACTGCTTTGTCCTCCTAAACTGCCATTTATTTTATCACCATTTTCCTTTCAAATAGCATCATCATTCTTCAACCCAAGAAAAATCACACTCCCCACACACTGTCTTCCCTCTAAAGTCTACCCAAAGTGTCAGTTAATTTCCAGTCAGAGATTTTTGAGGCTTTGTTCTGGTATTCCATTTTTCTCAGCTGCTGCCACTTTTCTTAAGTTACTACTCTTATTTCAGAGTTACTGTATTTCTAGTGTAGGAAAATGTTGCTGAGACATGAAACCACATTTACCTCTCCATTGAATGCTGCACGGTTTACAATGAAAAAGTAAACCTAGGTTGCAGAAAACAAAAAGAAATTGTAGTCATAATTCAGTGGAACATGCTGCTTTTGCATTTTTTTGTTCTGTGAAGAGCACACAGCTCTTGGAGATGGAGCTTTTCAGACATGGAGATACATAACGTAGAATTATATGTTATATTAGTAGACATGTAGACAAATTTGTAGCTAAGATGGAAGCATTTGAGACAAAACTTCTTTTTACATGGTTTGGAGATGAGAGAAAAATTAGTAGCATTGATCTGGTTTGCATATTCATTTCTAAAAAGGTACTGTAATTTCAGTGTTTCAACTTGGATAGTAAGCTCTTTCTATAGACAGTTATTGTTGGATGACTCTTATACATGTTTGGGAGCTGCTGTCAGATTATGAGAGCTGCTAATGTTTATAGGAGAGTTACAGCTCTGTCATACTGTAGTCTTTGATTTGACACTTTCCACCTGGTCTAGTGGAAGGTGTCCCTGCCCATGGCAGGGGGTTGGAAATAGCTGATCTTTAAGGTCCCTTCCAATCCAAACCATTCTATGATGCTATGATTGTATCATTTAATGTGTTACCAGTCATACTATACATAGCTGAACAATTTCCTTTACTCCCCATGCTCCAGTTAGGACTGAATGCAGTTATGGGCTGAACCAGTTCATCAGCAAGATCATTCTGAGAATAAGAAATGTATCTGCAAAAGTGGCATATTGCAGAAGGTGTTGCAGTGCTGGGAAGAAAGAAGACTGTCCTCCAGTTTGGAGATTTTGCTATTGCTTGTTCAATTCATAGTTCTTAATATTTTTTAGAATACACATAAATAACAGAAATCATTCCCTAGGTAATGAAAAAATGAAGAAAGTACGCTAAAATTTCTTTATCCAATCTGCTAATATTATTTTATAATTGAATGAAACCAAGGAATTACTGAGAAATATTTGATAGCAATAATTCATTTTTGTAACTTGTATTTTTTCACAAAAATCAGTGTCATCGATGACCCTTCTGCAGGCTTTAGTTACAGTAGGTCTAAACAATTGGTTACAATAAACATCGAAATTAATGTCTTTTACTTTTTGCAGACCAACTGTGCAAGATAATTGTCGAGAAATAATTATAAAAAATGGGAGGCATCCTGTGATTGATGTACTTCTGGGAGAACAGGATCAGTATGTTCCAAATACCACTAACCTTTCAGTAAGTACTGAGATAGTGTTTGAGCTTCAAAATCATTCAAGAGAAGGAATCTGGGATTTGCTTCTTGTCCAGGAAGTTAAAATAAATAATCATACAACTGTCTGCTTGGTTGCATTTCAGAATGATACTGCTAGATGTGACTACATCTGTTTGTCCTTTTTCTGGTATGTTGCAGCCAGATGCTCTCTTTACAACCTTGTTCAGTCTTAGTGGCACAAAGAAAAGAAAGGTGATCTCAAAATTAGGAAAATGAAAGTTTTAAATGGTTACTTTTGAAAAATTAATAATTACAGTTTTTTTAACAGCATCATCAGAAGGAGTCTGCATTTTGTCATAATTTTATCTCAAATTTTTGGATTTTTTTAATATACAAAATAGCAACAACTTAAGTTTCTGTGTAGCATGTTATAGGCTTAGTTTTCCGAATGAATTCTAAAATAGCTCAGATTTTTTTGGTTTTTTTAGGTATTAGTATTAATTTCATACAGCCTTTCTTAACATGACAAAGCAGACTTGGAGTTCTGACTCTTCACTACATAGTGTCAAGTACACACTCTGTATACTGCACATTAGTTGTAAGAAGCCTTTCATATTAACATATAATAAAGATCCGCCCTTGCGAGGTGTAGGTTGCGGGCTATGTTACTCATAAGTCTCCCTCTGGCTGTTGTTTTGTGCAATAGAGAATGGTGTTGAGAAGTAGTAAGACTACTACTTGCTTGGTATTGTTGTCAATAGGTCAAAGAAAGTCAGGGGGCTACTTCTTAACATTTTCTATGCAATGTTACCTAAATTTATGACCAAATTTGTCTAAAATTGTTATAAATATGACCTAAATTGTCTAAAATTGCTATAAATTTGTAATTACCATAGGTAGGAAACATTACTGTATTTTATTTCACATATCTGTTTCTGATAAGCACATTTTAGTTTTTTTCCTTCTTTTTTTCCTGAAAAACTAAAATCTGTCTTTTAAATTACATGCCCTTTTGACATTTTGTGGTTAATACTTAACTGTCTGTATATTTTTTTAAATACATGTCTGTTCTTAATGTAAAAGATGTGCTTTCAACTCAACTCTGAATACATAACTGCCTTTTCATAGTAAATATAGAAAAGGTATGAAACAGATGTCAGTGTGGAGCATTGCTGTCATAAACACCATTCAAATTTGTATGTATTTCTTGGGAAATATTTTTAAATACTGTTCTATACTGAAAAATGATACAGATATTGTGCAATACTTCAGGGAATGTTTTCAAAGTTATTTGTCAACTACAAACAAGTGACAGATGGCATTTACAAAAAATGCAGCATTTCATTCAGTAATTATCATGCACTTTCCCCCATTAGTCCCATTCTTATGTTGGCTTTCTAAATACTGAATATTGCAAAATCAAGTGATCATGGTAGAATCACTCCTGCCTCTACTGTTGGTTTGAGCTCTCTCTTTTTTGAGAGAGGTGGGTGGGAACCCAGTTTATTAAAGTGTGTCTAGTTCTAAACTGATGTTTGAACCAGCAGGAAAATGCATCTCCTGTCACGTTTTCAGCTGAAGTGTTGTCGAATAGCTAACTTTAGGAAAGCTTTCTTGCAGTGCCTGTCTTATTCTTCTATTCCCCCTCTCTTCCTCAAACATTCATGGATTCTTTTAGTACTTTTAACTTCAGCCATAAATTCCAGTAAGATGTTAACTTACGGTTGCATGCAATTGTAAGGGCAGATGGGTTCTCTCGTCTGATGTTACAGCATATGTTCTTTCTGAAAGCTGGCTCTGCAAACCAGCCACCGGTCTCACAACATGGTTGGAGGGACCCTGGAGGGCTACCAAACACATGCAAGAAATTTGTGGGTTTTACCAGATGAACTCATTCTGGTTTTAAGTATCTATAAATTCTGTTGTGTTGAGCCAAATGGTGGCCCTGACAAAGTTTTAGTAGCAGTATTGAAACTATACCTTGGAGACTAGAATGTAACAAATTTTGTTCTTTTATAATCATATGCATTTTATTACATCCATCCTTTATTCCTGATAATGGCATTTTCTGGGTTCCGACTTTATTGTGACTTCCTTATGGATGGGGTTTTCTTCACAAAAGCTAAACAGCTTTTTACATGTAATACTGATTGCACGTATCTTTATGATCTGGATTATGACATAAGTGACAGTCCTACCTGAATTTTATTTGCTTCCCTATTAACAGAATGAAAGCCTGATTGAAAAATGAATCTGTGAAGATTGTGAATTTTATTCTGTGGAGATTGTTGTTGTTGTTGTGAAAGTACCTGATCAGTTCCAACTTTCCTAAGTAGCATGGCTAATGTTCATTATAAACAGCTTGTCCTTTCTTCCATGCCCCTCCCATAGGGCAGTGGAATATGCTGGCTTTTGATTAGTTCATCAGTTGTTGGATTTCATTTTATGTATCCAGTAGAAAGAAGAAGTCTAGTTGTCTGAAATCCTTGCATAACTTAATTTCCTAGTCTTGATTCAGGTTATGAGAAAGCTTTATAGACCCATTGATGAGTTTTAATTTTGTATCAGCAATTGTCTTGCACTAGAGGAAGACAGTTTAATTCTGCAGCCATAGACATGTAGCAGTACCATAGTCTCACAGCTGAGATAAGCTCTTGCATCTGATTTCATTTTCCATAGTATTTCAGTGTTGAGATACACTTATTGATCAGAGATTGGATACAGTCTACTCACAATATCTGTGTTGCAGTCAAATATTTCCAAACTTGGCAATGTCTTGATTTCCTGTTGTAGCCGGTCTGTTTGAATGTGCGTATGTTGTACCAAGGCAGCAATTACGAATGGGTGTAAAATCTAGGTGAGGTCTTTGTCTGCCAGATCTTCTCCCCATTTGGCAATGAAAACTGTTAACTGGAGAGGAATCCAGATCAAAACCAAATTAGGACAGCACTGGCTATGCTGAAAGCTAATGAGTTTCTCCCTTTCTCCAGATAAAATTGCATAGAAAGTTCTTGGAGTGCTTCCTTGGCTCTTTGATGGAGAAAGGGAAGGCTCCCCCTCACTCTGTCCATTTTGCTCAAGAGTAATGAAAGTTGATTGTGATGCTTCTCTCTCACCAGACTGGAGAGATCTTAGGAAGATTTATCCATTGAGACTTCACAATATCTTGACAAGCAAACACAGTGAACTTCAAGAATGAAGGAAACAGTTCATCTAGAAGCAGAATGTTTAATCCTGAGGACTTGTCCTATGTCCCTCTAAGCACATACACACACCAGACTATCTTACAGGAGCACCATGTGCAGGACGATATATTTGACCACTGTTTTATGTTTCCAGGGAGATGGTGAAAGGGTCATGATAATAACTGGACCCAACATGGGAGGAAAGAGCTCCTATATAAAGCAAGTTGCATTGATCACAGTCATGGCACAGATTGGTTCTTACGTTCCTGCAGAGGAGTCAACAGTTGGTATTGTGGATGGTATTTTTACCAGGTAACCTTTCAAAACTTGCTGTATGTTTATGAAAATGTTATTGTGGCAGGGTGTATGTGTATATCAAAGTATATTTCATTTTTCATTCAGAACTTTAGAATTTATACTTGAAGTTTGCTTTTTCACTTTAAATACATGCATTGGTTGGTAGGTTTTGATTCTGGTTTTCTGGTAAGCTATAGTACTTGTTTTGGAATCTTTGAATCTTTAAAGTATAAGAATGTTAATGTGTCTGTCTTGATTAAGATCCAGATATCTAACTTTATCTGCCTGACTGGACATCTCAGCCAAATTTATTCTGTTGGGTGATAGCCAAATGATGTTTCCCCTAAAATGAATGCTGTCACCTCTAAAAATTATGTCACAGTTTCTGCTGTGCAGAGCAGTTGTATATGCTCACAATATTTGAGACTGAGAATTTGGGACTGTATATATTCTCTGCTTACTATCCTTCCTGTACTATCAGTCTTGAACACATTTTACTTGATGTCTTTTAAAGAATGAATAATAGCAGTTCATATCACTAAGTCTCAATTTTAAGATAGTGCTGAGTAATTTTCAAAGATTATCACTACAGTCAAAACTTTTGTATTTCATAATCTAATACTACCAAGTATTTTCCAGCTGTTTTTTACCCTTTTTCTTTAATCTATTTTTTAATCAGCAAAAGTTCTGTGTTATTGATGGTATTTGAGACGTATAATTATTTATGGTTGTAAGTTTCACAACAGTCATGTATATGTGTTATCTTTCCTGAAATTCTAGTTCTGTGATGGCAGTGTGCATTTCAGAGTTAACTTTTAACAGAGAATCTGAAATACCACTCATCTGGGATTGCTTTATTATATAAAGATGTGTTCTTATGCCTCACTGTGTCATGACAAAAATGAATGAAATTACGCTTTGATGCACTTCAATGCTAAGCAGTTGAACAAATTAGAAAACAATTTATATTATCTTTCCAAAATTAATTGGAGCTGAAAATTCAAAATGGTTAACTTTTTTCCCCTACCCTGTGTTGAAAGTAATTGACTGGTTGATAGGATGAACATTTCTCAAGGGGACATGGAGATACACAAGATCTGATTTACTTCACAGAAAAAACATTACAATGTTACTAACAATTTGAAAATTATTTTTGTCTTCCTCTGTGTTTTGTAGATGAGCTTAGAGTACTTGTGTTCACACTGACTTAATTTCTGATCATACGTGCATAAGTCTGTTACTCTTAAGCTTAGTATCCACCTTGCTCTAGTTTTATTTGACTGTCATTGCAGCAGGATTATTTCTGCAGAAAAATTAAGAAATGTGACACAGTCACTGGGACTGCCATTTTGGTTTTGGTCCACTAGAAAGTGAACAAACTGGGGTTTGTCCTCTACAGTGTGAAAACCTAGAAATGAATATATCTGAGTTCCAGCTGATCCCCACTGTATTTCTCTGATTCCACTTAGCTTTTCTCTATGTTACAGGTATTTTTCACATCTGTTCTGATAAGGTAGTGTGGTTGAAGGTAAAACTTACACTTTCAGATTTCAGGCCCAGCATACCTAGAGTGTGTTACTTACTGGCCATGAGGTTTCAGACCATTTCATTTGGAGCCCAGACAGATTCTAACACAGAGGATTGACTTTTTTCCCCCCCTTGTCTAAATTAGCTTTGGAAACTCAGCTGGATATGCCATTCTTCATTTAATGTGAAATGTGTCAAATACCAGATGAATATACTAAAGAATTACTTAAATTATTGTCATTGCACTGGCAATTGCGAGTAAACTAATTGGCTCAATATTAACCAAGAAGAAATTGAAAACATATTATGAATGAATTAGTTTAATGGTTAACAGGAAGCAAAAAAATCTGAGTTTATTGCATTCCTTCAGAAATCCAGGATGGTCACTTCAGTGTATAAATGATTGTCAGTGGAACTGCTCATCTGTGCATCTATTTAAACTTCTGTCTTTTGTGTAGTGTAATCTGAGGGAATAGATTGTACTGCTGGGGCATGCATTAGCCATCTGCAGTGTCCTTACAGGTTCCTAGATCTTGACCCAGTTGTAGCTTTCTTTTCAATACAAATGTTTAGGAGAATACTTGCATCATGATTTTGCTTCAGCCTGAAGAGTATGGGGGCTTTCCTTGCTCTACATACCCAAGTAAAGACATCCATGTTCCACAAGTAGGTAAGTTGTCAGTGCTCTTTTCTGTCCTGCTGATTTGATTGTCAGTAGGCACAAAGTGGTCTTTACTGCCCAGTCTGGTCTTTGCCTAACCCCTACTCCATTTTCACCTTCTCCAAATTATGAACTTCACCCTCTCCAACGAGAAAATGAGTAACTCACCAGATTCTGCAACTCAGAAGCTCAAGGTGTACAGAGACTGTCCAGGAAGTAGGCACCTCTGTTTTGGTTTATCTGTGGGTTTTGGGTTGTGGTTTGGTTTTTTTTTTTAGGGTTCTGTGAAAGGTCTTAAAGTATGTAAGTCTATTGGGTCAGGTTAATGTGGTGTTATATTCAGGGTATTTCTTAACCCTGGGAAGTTATCCTTGTAAATAGTTTTTAATGCCTGGTTGGAGGAGAGAAACAGTAAATTCAGCTGCCACATGATATGTTCTACATAGTTTCTTTAATGCTCTGTCTGGCTGAACATAGATTTCTAAAGCCTCAGCTTTTGCCAAGAACTCTCCTCTGGTAGGGAATGGGTTTGAAGAGATTTTCTCTTCACTCGCCCCCAGTTTTGCTTTTTTGTTTAGTTTTCTTCTGTGTTCTGTTTTGGGGGTTGTTTTTGTTTGGGTTTTTTTCATGGTATAACAGCTATGCAGACCTCCCTTCTGCACTGCCACCCCAGGCTACAAGTGTCTTGCTGGAAAATGGGATTTCTTTGCTGATAACTTTGGTATATTTTTAATCTTCTTAAAACATTCTATGGGAAGATGTCAGTTTCCAAGTTATTTTCATCACTGCCATGGTGTGTTGTTTTCTAGATGCTGCTGTTAGCATAGCACCCCTGCTCTGAGGGATGCTTTACAGGCTGACTCTATGAGGAGTTCTGTGCATCAGAAGCACCAACTGTTCTGCTGCTTGCTACGTTTTTTTGAACATTGGTGCTTTATACTGCAGTCTCTTTTTTGTTTGTAGAGTGCATCTTTGAAGTGTGAATTTATATAGGTTTAAGAGATTAACATTCGTCTAGTATTTGTATCTTATGTTCTAAGTAGGGTTTCCATGGAAATTGAAAGGTTGCTACTATGGTTATTGCTTTGGATATATTTAGTATTTATGTATTATAGCTTCTCTAAATTGACTTTAAGTTCTGCATTATATTAAACATTTTTAAAGATGCAAAAGGACTTGTATTGCTTACAGGTACCATGAAAATAGGAATGATTTATCTTCATTACCGAGTGTACAGACACAATGCAGTACTAAGGCTAGTCCAGGTATTTCAGAGTACTGTTTATGTCATCCTAAAGAGGGGGAAAGGGAGAGAATCTTCCACTGCATAATGCCCCTAAGCCCAGATGATATGCTGTTACAAGTCTGTAAATTGAAAACTTGGAGCGGTGGGTGGGAATAGTAATATCCTACAGTATGCTATTTGTGTTATCGACTTCTCAAGGAAGTCTCTGAGTACTCTTATGGACTCTCCGAAATCTTACCATTTCTTATTGGTAAAAGCAACCTTGCTATTCCCATTGCTATGCTTTGTGTCTAATCCTGGGAAGAGGGTGCCAGGGGTTGTGAAATAAGTAAAAAGTTTGCTTTATTGTTAGGTGGCTTCAGCTTCCTAACATCAGACTAAAAAGACACTAAATCATTCTCCAGATTTCTGTATTTTATTAGTAAAGCATTTATATAAATTTCTCACTTGAGATTCCATACTTATATTGGGTTTTTTTCATAAGTCAATGTCTGTGTAAACCATGTTCATACAAAAAAGTTACTGCTTTTCAGCCCTTATGCTATGCCCATTATTTAAGGTATATCTATGTAATATGGAGGAAGTACACAATATTTTGAGGATGTTTTGCTGGTTGATCTCTTAGTCCTTTTTTTTTTTTTCCTTCTCTAATAATGGATAATGTTATCATGCAACCTTTGCTTAAAGAATTTAAATTAATCAGTGCCATTATATTTAAGAATTTTAAAAGAGTTTTGGAAAGGTCAGCACCCAATCTATATTGACTTTTAATGGGATTTGAGCATTTAATTCTCTGATGTTTGAAAATTCCCATCTGAGTTTCTCCTTGCAGGAAATGGGTCCAATTTTTGCTTTAAATTAACCTTCAATTTGTGTTAGTTCTTCTAATGTAGTTATTCAGACGTTGAAATTAATATAATGTTTCTCTGTGTAGAAAGACAAAGCAAGTGTGGACACGCACATACAAGGAACTAATGAAAGAAATTTTGTAGACCTAATCATGTGTTCAGAAGAGGTGGTTTAGCTGAAGAAGAAAGCTGACCTTTAAATAGGTCCCACTTACAATCAATTACTGATATAATTTCTTACAGCTGTAGACTTCGGCCTACTTCCTGTAGGTCACCAGTAGCTCTTCATCAGGGTCAATTTTAAAAATTGAGAGAGAGAGAGAGAGAATGTTACAACAATTTGATGGTAAAATATGTTCAAATAAAGAAGCTAATTAATAGTTAAATCTACCAAGTGCTTTGTATTCAGGATTTTGAGAATCAATTTATTGAAATCACAAGCTGCCATTAGAAAGAATACTGTGAAGGAGACCCAACTTCTACCAACCCTGGTAAAGGGAGAAAGAAGAATTTCCTTCCTATTGCACTTACCTGCCTGGCTTTCTCTTCTTGTATTGAAATAAAAGCTGTTTCATTTATTTTGGAGATAAAATGCAGGTATGCACAGTCACAGTATAGTGACATATATCTTCCAGTGAAGTTTTATACCATCAGCTAGATTTGGCATACTATTAAAGGTGCAGCTTCAGTTGTCTGAACTAATTCGATGCACTGTGCTTCAATTGCATTTGAAAACTGCCTCTTGCAAGTTATGTGCCACATGCTTAAAGGTTAAAGGAATAAATAGAAGCATCAGTAAGATGCATGTAGATTGTCCTCTCATGCACTTCGTCTCTCTCAAAAGAGTTGTTACACTGTTTACAGATTCTCAACATGTCTTTAATCCTTATGATGGCAAAGAAATAGAGTTTGAATTGTCTAAGAAGGTATATTAAGAAAACAGGGATGGAGGAGGTTGGTAATTCAGGTTAACAGGCGATAGTGGTAGGTTGCCTAGGTAAGCAGCAGTTTAATACTTTTGCTTTATATAAGATATGCAGTTGCCTGCACTTCAAGGCAGTTGGTATAGTCTCTGCACATCACATGATCTGTATTTAGGTGTACAGAAATTTGTCCTACATTTTATCCTTGTAACAGATGATTTAAATGTATTTTTAACATGGAGGGCACTCCTCATTGCAGAGTCTATAGTTCGGAGATACTCACTTAGCTCAAATTCCACTGTATATATGAAAAAGTGAAAACAGACGGTGGTTGCTCACCTTGGCTAGGGAGGGACAATTTTGTTCTTCTAGCTTGTATTACATGTCTGTATATGGGGTCTTTCAGACAGACATGGCCACAAGTGGAATACTGAATCTGTCTGTTCCAGGGTTCAAGTTATATAGCTGGTTTGGTATTTTCTTGTCTTTCTTCCTTGTATAATGATCTTGAACATGTGTAATAGTTGCTCATTCAACTAAAACTGGAGTGCAAAAATCTTCAGGAAGCTGATCCTTACATGTCTGTTTGACATGGCAAAGCTGCAGAGCCATACAAATTAGGCCCTCTGACTTTAGGTTGTTGCCATCATAGAGTGACCTAATGCTTCTGATTCAGCAGAAGCTGTGTCCTGCTGAGGTACTTGCATGTGTTCCTGGCATGCGTCTGGTCTGCCTGCATTCCCAGATGTGGAAACTGAAAGAAAGCATCAGGTTCAGGCCATGCTTCTTGAAGGTGTCTTTGAAGACAGTCTTCAGACCCCAGTGCAGGGACCTACTTCATTCCCTTTCATACATAGGAAACTGCTTTCAGCTTTTGTGATCTTTGGATCTGTAAGGAGAGGGAGGAGACAAAGGAAAGGAAAGGATGTTTTCTACATTGGTCGAGAACTGCCAGCCTCATCCAACACTGAAATAATGAGGTAGTTTCATCCGCCTCGTCACTGGCCTTAGTTGGGTCATTTTATTTCAAATCCAGCAGCGAAGATCCAGTTCCAGCCACATACATTGCCAAGGAGTGGCAGTTCTGAGTTGATCAATGGGTTCAGTAAAGAGAAGGAATTTTGATTGCTGCAAGGGACAACAGTGTTACTGAGAGACTTGCCAGTTGAAGATCACCTTCTGCTATTGAAAATTGCATTTGCAGACCTACCCATGTGTACATGTGGTAACACAGTTCAGAGGACTCTCTACTCACCCCCTCACCTGCCCAGTCTTCCTAGAGTCTATCAAAACATCTATGAACAAGCTGTGTCAACCCTTGAAAAGACATTCCAGATGCAGATATTACTCAGTTTGCTATAGGAGCGTCAGTGAACAAGGTACTGCCAATCAGTCCCAGACCAGCACATCACTCCAGCCTGGCTTTTTATCCCGGTTGGGCCTGCTTTCTAGTGACAGAGTGGCACTCTGTCTTAGAGGCACCTCAGTAGTGCCCACCAGATAATCCTTCTTTCTCTTCTAAGAAACAGTATTAAGTGCAAGGAAAGCAAGCTCCTGTCTTCTCGGTTCTTTGGACAAAGTGACCATGCATGTTTTCAACGCTTTGCACAACTTATTATTTGCCAGTCAACTTATATTATGCATTCCAATATAAAGAAGAAATGGCATTATTTATATGTGCATGTAGCTTAACATGGTGACACTGATGAGATTAAGTCTCTTTTTGTCAGTAGGAAGCTGCTTTAAAGGCCAAGACATTTCATGACAGAGTCCCTCTAAGTGGGTAACTCAATGCATCGAGCTGTTCTGCCAGCTGGTGGCTGTACTTCCCTTGTTGACTGTCAATGCTTGCTCTGCTACTGCTCAGGTAGTATTTTCAACTGATCCTGAAATCTCCAAAGCTGAGATGTGGTGCATTCCACTTAAATTTGTGAACGTTGCACGCGCACATGAGAGAGAGCTTGATGTTATATCAAAAAAAAGCAGTATTTGAATGCCTGCTTGACTGATGTGACTGACACTCCTCATTTCCATCATCTTGTGAGCAGAAAAGCCCACGTCAGTCACCTGCAATTGGATACACACAGATGGAAGAGAAAAGGGCATTTGCATATCCCAAAGTGACATTTCTTGTATGAGTTTCTACAGCCATCATGGATCCTTTCACCCATATTATTTCTCTTCCTTGATTGTAGTCACCTAAAAGAGAGTTTATGGGCCAGAAAATAGGGGAACGTTTGTACAGGCTTGCAAGAATGCAGGATGCATGTAGCCCGTGGCCTGTTTCCCTTAACACCTGCAAGGACTGTAGGTATCTGTTTCTGCAAGGTGTGTGTGAGAGATCTGTTCAACTTTTTTGTTGTGTTTTGGTTTTTTTTACCTTATGCCAGGAAGCTCTCGTGTTGTCAATGGCATGAACACTAGCTGAGAGCGCAAAGTAGAGATGCAGAGGACTCAGGAGAGTGTACATAATACGGTATTTCTGTTAAGTTCTCTTACTGTGCACAGCAGAGCATGGCTATTCCTGTGCTGCGGTGGAAAAGCTGGCATATTGCTCTGCCATTTAGGAGAGGTACAAATTTATTCCACCTACAAGTGTATATTACAAAGGCAGAACTGTGACTAGGTGTAGCAAATTCTTGCATTTGATACAAGGGACCTTTAGGAACACCTGCAGTTGTTTTAAGGTCCCTAAAGCTTAACTTGTTTTGGCAGGGTCTAGAAGATAAGAGATGATAATCTGGAAAGAAATGCTGCTAAAGTTTAGAGGACAGTTTAGGGAAGAAGGATTTCTTCAAAGTAAACTAAAAAACCCAAGAAAACTCAGCCCTTATTAATCCACATTTCTTTAAAGGCTGTGCATCAAACATGCCATAATGCTTTCTTCTGTATGTTTTATTCAAAATGTTTCTTTGTCTCTACATGGTGGAATTGACTTTCAAAAAGGTGGGGTCTTAAAGTAGATATATTATGGATGTTACCTCCCTAAATATTTTAACAGCTATTTAATTCTGACAACTTGACAAACCCGTATTACTGTTTGGTCAAGAGTGTGTGGAGCTGAAAGAAACTAGTAGACAAACCTCACTATTTTCTCTCTAGACAAACTTTTTTTTTAACTGGATAAAATGCACATATTTATGTCATCATTACAAATTTTAGTACAATTAAAAATCATGATGGAAAGCAAATATTATGTTAACACCTATAAACATTTGAGCAATCAATTTTGAATATTGGTATTTATTTTTTCTTTACTTCATTGGAATGTCATCATCATTGAAATTTGGAAGATAATTAAACTTACATGATTTACTTTAACAGGTTAAAATGTTCCAAGGCTTTTTAACAGTACATTTTATAAGAAGTCTTGAGAAAATCAGAAAGCACAGGATGGAGTGGTATGTGAAGCAGGAAAAAGAGAATGTTTCTATCAAAATGGAAATTGAATGGAAGATGTTTTCCAAGTGCTTTTCACAATAAATTGAAATCTGAGGTAAATCACTTAAGAGTAAAAACAAAATAGTCCTCATAAATATTAATGGAAGTGAATGTTCCATTGATCTAACTTCCCAGCTTTTTGTAACTAGGCAAATAATGTTGCACTTAATTTCATTCCAGTTTTACTAGTTGATCAGTAGAAGGGAGCTGCACAGGAACAGGACAGAGTAGAGAAGTTTTTGTATTTAAAATAATAAATGAGCTCTGTTATTTTAGAGCTTTGCTGCAGAAATAGTGCTATTTGCACAGCAATGGACAAACAAACATTGAAAAAGAGCAGTTCATGCCCAGAATGCAGCTTGTTGTATTTTTTGCTACTTATACGTTGCTTGATTCACAGATAAGCTGTAGTTGCAAAGAGACTGCCCAGGAACTCGCTTGCTTGAAAATGGTTTAGAAGTGTTATTCATTAGAAGTTTCTTCCTACATAGAGATTTCACTAAACATGATAAAGAAATGAACATCCTCCATCCAAAGCTACTCTTGTGTATTTAACCTTGTGTGCTGAGGGAACAGCATGCTGATGATATTTTAAAATGGTTACTAGTGTGCGGGAAAGACTTGCAAAGCTTTTATGTCTTAAATGGACCTGTCCCATCTTATTGTCAGTCCTTTATTCTATGAGTGGAGCATGATGGTGTTGCTTTTCACCCTTTGAGGGGGTCTACAGTGATTTTGTTTTGTAATAAACCTTAAACAAAATATACTATTCTTGGAGTTATACATGAGAGATTACATAATCATGACTTTTTTTTTTTGTTTTTAAATCTACTGAAAAATCTTTCCCTGAAATTGCTGCATCATTACCATTTCAGGGTTTCTGTGCCTTTTTCGGAATTCTGGTACTGGCCACAATCTCCAGAATTAGTCAGATCATTGGTCTGGACTGACATAGGTTTTGTGTATTCACATACTTAGCAATAATAAGTTGTTGTCCTTTATAACAAACTTCAGTATTTTGCCAGAATAACATATAGTCTCTCATTTTTGTATCACATGCAGTATCACCAGGTACCAAACTAAAAAATTCCTTGTTTCCATTTATTGCTTTATTAAGCTTTATTGGTTTCTTTGAGACTTACAGGGTAGGATTATGAAGATTAGTCTTCCTGAGTGTCCTAGAAATATCAGTTAAATCACAAAACCTGGTGTGAAGATTCATCTAGTCACCTTCTTCATACCTTTATCATAAAAATCTAGGTTATGAAATTCTAGTCTTGAGGTGACAGCAGTGTTTGGCAGGGCAGTGTGCAGGCGTCCTATGTAATACAGAAATCACCAGGAGATTGAGTGCTGAATAGAAACTGTGGAGGAGTTTATCTCAGCAGAGCACCTTGTCTGTACATTAGCTGGTTTTGGCCAGAACTTTGATTGATGCTTAGTTTTTGGTGGTTTTTTGGTTTTTTTTTTTTTGTTATTTACACCTGAAAATAAATGTTTACATTTCAGTCATTCAGATTTTCCTTTGAAAAAAACCTAGATTGTCTCAATTTGCCTGTGCAGTCAGACTCTGAAAGATAAGGGTCAGAAAATTTAAAAGCAAAGGTACTTTTTCACATCTTTGTTTATTTAATACATACGTAGTAATGTTTACTGGTTTTGCCATACACATTAATTTATGTACTGTGCAGAAAAGTAGGGAACTGTTCTTACAAAGCAATCCCAAGTGACTGGCAAGTCCACTTGAGAATTTTATATACTGATATGCTAAACAGGTATTGTTTGCATTGCTCCGGAAAGCAATGACAGTCAGACAAACGGAATTTGTTAGTTGTCAAGAACCCAAAAGTGGTTTTCAGAAATGTTACTTTTTTATGGCACAGTAATTTGTTTCACTTTGTTCTTGCTTAATTGTATTTGTGTTTATTGCCAGAATAACAAAAAATACTTAAGCCTTTCATTTATGCTTACAGTCATATAATTACACCTCTGGGGTAAATGATTCCCAGCTTTCAGGGGAAAAAATATGGTGTATTAAATTCATTGCACCTACTTTTTTATCACGTGGAGATATTCTTTTTGAAAAAGAAGAAAATAAATAAAAGTTGTAGTTAGTGTTGTTAAGTTGAAAATTATTTTGTTCTGTTGTTCTAGAAAAGTTATGTCTTGGGCATATCACAGTACATGTGAACTGTAACTATTTCTGACAGTGTTCTATAGCTCTGTAGAAATAAATTAAGCGATGCTATGCATGTATTTGTAGCTAATTTAGTTTCATGTCTTTCACAGTAACATGCATCTGCAGTATTAGGATTATATCTCATATACATGTAATAACATTTCACAAAACAGCCTGGTTTACATACATGACATTTGATAAAATCTGTAAATACAAGCAACTGTTTTGTTTGCAGGGGTTTAAATCAGGCTTGAAAATTCATTGAAGTGAATAAAAGAATAAAAGACATATATATATACAGTGAGATTCATAAAACAATTTCTGCTGCATATTGCGTATTCCTGAAAGGGATTGTAAGGCTTTCCCCATAATGGTATATGGCCGGGGGGGGTGGTGGGGGGAAGAAAATTTGCCTGTGAAGCTGACCAGCTATTTTACAGTAAAGTTGAAGTTCTTACATTGAATGGTGATATTTGCCATTATAAAACTCTTCCGTGCTATGATTTAACCTAGTCACAACTTGAATTGGATTTTCTGTAGCGTCCACAGGTTTAAAGGGGAAAAGTTCACTTGCGCTGAATGCTTCAGCTGTTGTCCCTAGTCTGTTGCTATAGTTTCTGCTTTTTAATCCCCCTTGGCCTCAATCCTTCAGCTACATATGCACATTAACTTAATTACCTTGAGTTCCCTCGCTGGAATCTGCGAGTAGTAAGTGTGCATATTTTAGGGTTGGGTTTTTCTTTGTCTTCATTTTTTCAGCTTCTTCAAGCTAATATTGATGGTTCACAAATAAACACCCTGATTTGAATATCTATGCTTAAAATTTATCCTTCAGCAAAATGATTGTACGCTTAATCTGTTCTTTCTCTTGACCATCAGTAACGTTTATACAGCATTAGTGGTTTCCTGCGGAGAAATCAGGGTAATACCAAGCATGCATTTGGAGCTTCAGTTGCTTAATGGAGCCTTCATAAAACTACTCCATCTAGTACTGACCTGCTGGTATGCACTGCCTGCGCTGCCAGATCTCTCAGAAGGAGAGAAGCTGCAATAAAGACCTCAGTTTGGTACCTATGTACAAGAACAAATCATAGCTTTCTCATTGAGGGCAAGAAAAAGAAATGCTTAGTTCTGTGTGTATAAATGTAAAAGCTGATGGACCTGTGGAAAGCAATCCATTGATACATTATGTATAAAATCCTTTGCGTGTTTGAATGTGGAATTTAAGCTATTGCTATTGTGTCCTTGTTCTGCTAACAGACACCCCACTCTGCTTCTCAGAGAGCTCAGCCCTTGCGTCCTGATGGCCAGCTGCTGTAGGGCTGTGCATAATGTGTGATGGAGAAAAGACTCGAGCAAGTCCAGTTTTAAAATGCAATGGAAAATTTTAGAATTAACTAGAAATCTGCTGGATTATTTTAACAGTGAGTGATGTGTTTGCCCTAGGTGATGTAACACATATTTTTAAGGTGTTCTCATGTTATTGAGGGTATCATTGCTGAATTTCAGAAAGAACTTTCTCAGGTGTTCTTCACCAGGTAAAGTAACATAAGCTTTTGGAAGAACAACTGAATTTCTGTTGCCTTATAAAGCATTAGGAATGAGAGGATATTGGTTTGGTAACTTCTTGTCACTCAGTGACTGTATTGACTAAACCACTATTTCATCTCCACTAAGTCATACCTGTTCTGCCACTCAAGGTGAAGCTTTTCAAATATTGAATGTTCACTGCAATCTCTGGATGTTTTTCTTTAGCTTTCAGCAAAAAATCAATGCAGTCACATCTTGAAAGCTAATCCTGTTAGAAATGTTTCTTTTAATATACTGGGGTGCTTGTGTGTGCAGCATGCCTCTGTTGGCCAGGTCTACAAGGTAATGAGGATTTAAGTGAATACTTGTTTTGGCTATTTCAATTACCTAGTGATATGGAAAAGGGAGAGGAAAAAAAAGTAAAAAACACCATGAAACTGTAAATAGCTTTGGACTTTCTTTTCTTTCCAGGAGAATGCAAAGTATGTATCCCTAGTGGTCTTAGGTTTTACTAGTTTCATTAATTTCTCAGTGACTGAGAATATCATATGTCTACAATAATGTACAAAATAAAAATGTATTTTACATTAACTGTGTAATGCATTCCGTCAGGCTTTTCAACAACTGTTCTTCTAAATTGGATAACATACCATTGATATTTCTTCATTTAAAATTTGCAAATAAGCAGTTGCAGAAATGGTTGAGCATGTGTGTGCATGCTGACTGTAAATAGGTTAGTATCATGAGCATCTTCTGATTTCCCATCATCGTCATCCACGTAACTTTGCACACATTTACTTCTTGGAAGTTGCCCGTGAATAATGCAGAAATAAGAACTATACTGATAACAATGCTTTCCATCATACTTATGATAAGAGTTGTTTTTTTAAATTCTGTAATTGCAGTTTCTGTAAATTATTTTTCTTATTGTCAGGTTTTGGTTTGAATCAGTAAGAGCTTGATGGAAATGAAGTCAATGATTTACCAGTACTCTGTGGGGGAGTGTGAAGCATTAGTTTCTTGCCAGTGAACTGTTATAAATTTGCAGATGCTATCTTCTAAAGAATTACTTGGTAAATTTTTGTTGTATGAGGAGAATAGCCAGAAGTTACAAGCTGGGCTACTTTTATACGAACCACTGTGAAATTCTTATTAGCAGCTTGAGTGTTTCTAAAATACACAGGGTTTCAAATCGCTTTTGTGGGCAAAACTGAGCGATTGTTCTGGTTAAAGATGGTGGGATTCTTGGGACCGCAGTAGGAGAGGACAAGCAGTAGTCAGCTTGCCAATCCTCCATTTAGGATGCCTGTTTTCATTTTCTTGGCAGACCAGTTTGCAAACTACTGTGAAGTCTCAGTAAGTGTTGTTTGCTAGGTGCCTAATAGACAGTCAATAACCCAGTTCAATGGGAGAAGATTTCTCTAAGTGTGGAAGTGAAATTGTGCTTGTGTTCTCCCATTCATGTCAGGATCAATATCGAGTTTTTCTGTTGTCGTAATCATCTTTGGCTGATACTCACACTTTTGTGACCATTTGTTTGCTGCAGAGACCACATAAAACTTCATCTGAGAAGAGTGTTTTCTGCAAAAAATAAAAGGATACAAAACAGTTGTTATGACATCTTTATTAACTATACAGTGTTATTGAAAATGTGTTGTAGAGAATGCTC
Source organism: Strix uralensis (assembly GCF_047716275.1). NCBI lineage: Eukaryota > Metazoa > Chordata > Aves > Strigiformes > Strigidae > Strix > Strix uralensis. The sequence goes on along the minus strand of NC_134012.1, from coordinate 7,794,506 downwards.
CTATGCAAGAAAAGGGATAAACTGTAAGACAAGAGCCCATCTAATCCTTTCTTTCTGTAAACTAGTTATTTTAATTTAAATAACTCCTATTCAGATACAGTGATCTTTGAAATGACATTTTGAAGGGTTTTGTGTGAGAGGGAGTGAGTGAAATTGTAAAGTCACATTATGAATTTATTTTATTTGTGTTTTTCTCAGTGTTCTCTTTGAATCACAGAAGGAATGTCTTTGTTGGTGTGGTATTCTACATCTTGCATTTAAGATATTCTCAGAGAAAAGAGTCATTTTCTTTTAATGTTAATTGTTCTTGATGAATAAATAATTTGACTGTGAGTACGTTCTGAAATCAAGTCTGGCTTCAATTCTATCCCTGGGAAGACAAAACATATCTGGGAAGCTGAATGCCTTCTCTTGAAAACTGCAAAGGCCGTGTATAGAGACTCTATACTGGTTAGGTTTATTCTTCTGTAACAGGCACTAGGTTTCATTTATCCAGTAAGTATTTTAGATGAACTTTTAAAGTCAAGTGCATGTTTCTAAAACTTAAGTTGAAAAATTTTAAATTTCATTTAAGTTTTTTTTTCAGCACGAAGTATTTTATAAACTAGGGTCTAATAAATAGCATCAGAATGTTGACAACTGTATGAAAATAAGGCTTTAGAGAATGATTTTGAAGCCTTGTTTTCTAGGATTTGTTCAGCGTTACATAGTTGCTTTTTGTTACCACTGGAATCTCTTGGGCTGCTTGGTCACTTTCACAAACTGTGGGAGAGATTCACACTAACATAAAAGAATAATAAAATACCTGATGTCGACACAGTGCTCTTAATTTTATAACCAAACCAACTAACAGCATGTTGGGAAAGTTCTTTTGAAAGGTAGAATGGAAAAAACCTTAAATAGAAGCTTCGGGACTTCAGATTCATTTTTCTGCTTGAGAAATTAATTTTTTTCACTGCCTTCTGCCATACTGGAACAATTACTGTTTTAACCTACATGTTGTCACTTTCACCCCTTGACTGCTAGCATAGAGCAGCTGCAGTTCTCTGGGGGCCTCTCTGCTCTGCTCCAAAACAATGTCTTGGGTTATTCTGTTGTTCTTATGCCACTGTTAGTCATCAAGTCTGCAAGTCTATCCCCTTCTCCAGGAGACTGTTTTTTTTGAGAGCAGTAATAACAGGATGCTGAGAGAAGGAGCTCCAAGAAGAGCTTGGTGGTCTCAAATTTCCTTCTTCCATACAAATTTTTCATGGATGGCTGTCAGACATGTCTGATCAAAAGCTTAAAAGCACCAGACTTCGAAGTAACTTTCAGGGCCACATAGTTTAGCAATATTAGTTTGTGCCTGTTGAGAGCAAGTTTAAATGGATGCGGACTACCTAAAAATTCTTGAGATGTGAGGAAAAAAGTTATGCTATTTAATTCAAGTAATTTCTGAGTGGTATCATAGCTTGTATCTACTGCAGAATAAGGAAAATCTGTATCTTTTTCTCTGGGGGGTCACATACAGGTCAAGCATATAGTGCTGTCTGCTTTACATAAAGCTAGCTACTGCTGCATATCATCTAATTCCAAAAATTAATTTATGAAAGCATTGCCTCCCTGTTGTTTTTTCTGAGGCTATAGACAGGAATCTTTACCACTTGAAACCTAGCACTGAGAAGAGATAATGCCTCCTCTTTTTTTTTTTTCTTTACATAATAAATGTGTTGAACATTATAAGATGAAGAGCTTTTAATTTTATGAAATTTGGTTGGCTGTCAAAGAGACATTATAACAAGTGGTTTCCAGCCAAATTGCATTTGCTGAGGAGTGATGGATCTCTTGCCAGCACTAAAGAGGCACTCTTCACATTGGATGTCTGCACGCTCCTTGTGGGCAGAATATTATAGGAAAAAGTTTAATGTTTTGATGTATAAAAACATTTAGGAGGCAAGCTACATTAAAATGTAAATTCAAAGCAACTGAATCTTGTAGAAGTTCAGTGGGATTTATTACAGCTGTTTTAAACTTGAAAAAAAAGAATTGTTTAAGCAATAGGTGTTTTGACTCAAACTTTGTTGTATCAGGAATAATACAGCATACAGTTAGGGAGCAGTGCCTTGCTGCATATTAACTGTTAGTTTTATAAATGCAATCATCCACATTAAAATAGTTATTCTTGTTTCTGGGATAATATTGCTTACCTCATAGGTTTAAAAGACAAGTGTGATCCTTCTAGTCTCAAGGACAGAGGCAGAAAGAACAATTTCATCCATTTTCAAAGGATGACATTTAAGAGTTTTTATGTCATTTAAAAATACACTTTTTTTTTTACTCTATAGATAAGCCTGAGTTAGATTTGAATGTTTTAAAATGCTGAAAAGAAAGGCTTCTTTTGCAGCTGTTGTTAACAAGAGAAAGATAATTCTAATTTCTGTTTGTATCTTGATCATTTAGTGAGGAAGTTCTGAAAATTATTTTCGTGAATGCAAATTAGATACGAAATGACTAAATGATTTTGAAGGCTCTATGGAAATGATGCAATCCAAGAGAAAAATAGAACTGAGAACTCTCAGTGTAATCATCATAGGTGCAGAACACACAGCCTGTTAGATGCTGTCTCTGTAATGAAAAGCCAAATAAAAATTATAAAATAACAATACTAATAATCTAGGGTCAGAAACTAAGGTTAAAGTTGCCCATTTATGGAGCCAGAAATTGTTCAGATGTAAAAAGTATGTGTTGTTCTGGTGAACTTATTTGTAGTTAATTGTGTTAAAAATAGATCTAAGTTATATTGTTCTCTGTAGATCTGTGTAATACTGCAATAAAGGGGGATTGTTTGATTTTACAGTAGTACATGATGGCTGAACCAAACTAGAAAAGGGGCTGGGGGATGTTGTGGGCACTGTGAGAAATTCAGTAGTATGTTCATAGTTCTTAACCCATCATTTAAAAGGATTATAGTAGTAAGTGGCTTAATAAAATGTTAATTTCAGAATGCCTCAATATTGTGAATTATATGTTTAATTCAGTGAAATTCATGTAAAGTTTAATTAGCTTATGTGCAAAATCATCCTTCTTCCAGAGTATATGGGAATATACTTCCTGTGTGTGTATGTAAGCACGTACTCAATTAAATAAAAACACTCAATTTGTTCCTTGTATCATAATGCCCATCTCCAACCAAAATTCATTCATCTATAATTGAAGATTTGTGTATTGTGAAGTTATGCATGTCACGATACCAAATTTCCAGGACAGGAACTAGAGAATATATAGAAATCATAGTTGTACTGGGTCCAACCTGCTGGTTTTTTGTATTGGTAGTCAATTAACTCTTGACAATCCTAAGATTGTTATAAAATGATGAATATCTTGCTAGTGCTTCTGAAGGCAACAGAAGTATGCAGCAAAACAGAAGAGATGCAGCAAAAGACTGAGAGAAAAAAAAAAGCTATATTGGGATTCTCTTTAAAGGTTTTGAGTGACTTTAAATACTGTTGTGGCCAGCTGTTATATTTGAAAATGTAATATGCTAAGCCCATGAGTCAGTTTTCCTTAAATCAGTATGGCTTCTATGTAACTATATTATTGGTTGAAGAGAGTGAGCAAATCCATTTTTACAGCGCTACTCAGTGGCTTACTAGTGATAAGCTATCTCAAAAGTGATATTGTAATGCGATTAATGTAATTGAAAAGCATATATGGAAAAAGGAAATGTTCTTTCTTCCAAGTAGAAAGCATTTTAATTGAATAGGTAAGGAAAGCTGTAAAAGAAGAGAAAAACAGGGTGAATTGCCCACAGGTTTCTGAGATTAAAACTGCAATTTCACAATTTGAGCTAGAATTTGAGGATTGAAGGTTGCATGAATGTGAAACACTCCTCAAGACTTGTATGAAACATGAAGGAATTTGTGTATGTGTGTGTGTATGTGTTCGCATGCGGAGCAGAGAGGAAGCTCACCTGCATGGAGGCCAGTAAGTTCAAGGACAGTTGTGTAAAAGGATGAGGAGAGAAATCTTTCTCTTAAAATCATGTTTAAGCATGCTAGTAAGATTTGTGTACTGGTGTATTTATAGGAAATAATTGTTATTTTGTTACTGCCTGAAGGAACTAAATGCTGTATCTGGATGTACAAATACCTGGTCACATGAGTGTCCATTCTATCTCTACATAGAAATGCTAATATTTGATACTTTGAGGTGTTAGCATTTAAAAAACCATACAGATTAGATTGTTGAACTAAACAAAAAAAGTAAAATTCATTTTCATTGCTACCTTTGCTGGAAACCTTCTTGTGAGCTGACTGTTTTGAATTCCCAGGGTTCTTCTTAAGGGAAGAGCAGACTGCCTTGCACTGTTTGTCAAGGTGGAAGAATTGCATGCTAAGAAATACCCCCTTGTCTACCTTCTCTTTTTTCCCTGGTTCCTGTAGCTGACAATGGGATGCTGAGATTTCTGTCTGTGGATTTACTCTGGGACTAGTTACTGATGGCCCAGAAAAATTATCTGCTGTTCCTACAGCCTCACCTCCCCCAGATGCCTATAGGGTCAGTATACCATGTTGTCTTGGGGAATACATGCAAGCCCTTGTTTTATGGTATGTGAGTGGTTCCCTCTGGACCTTTCAGTCTTTTAGACTACCCTCAATCTCCACCATGTGCTGTTGCTTTTTTTCTTAAGCAGTAGCTTCTTCTGGGAGGTGAATGTTCTGCCTGGGTTTTTCTGCTCTGCTTAGAGCAGCAGCAAGAGATTTCTAACAAAATGGTTTCATTATCATGATTTTTTTTCCAGCGTTATATGGCATTTATTTGAACTTAATAAATTGATCTAGTTTGTATCCCAATGCAGAATGGGAGCGGCAGACAACATTTACAAAGGCCGAAGTACCTTTATGGAAGAACTGACAGATACTGCTGAGATAATAAGAAAAGCAACTTCAAGATCACTAGTAATTTTGGATGAATTGGGAAGAGGAACTAGCACACACGATGGAATTGCTATCGCTTATGCTACACTTGAACATTTTATTAGAGATGTAAGTGTTCAGTCTGACACATGCTTGCGAATGTTTTTTCAGCCTGTACTATGGTAGGCTAACTTCAACATGGTGAGTATTTCCTTGTAAAAATGTGGATGCTTAAACTCAGAGCAAAGGGATATGGATAAAGGATACCAGTCCTATATTGCTGTGTTTAAAAAAAAAATTAAAGTCAAACCTTCTTATGTGTCTATTTCATTGTTGTAGGTGGAGTCACTGACTCTGTTTGTCACTCACTATCCCTCAGTTTGTGAGCTAGAGAAGGTGTATCCAGAAAAAGTTGGTAATTACCACATGGCTTTCTTGGTGAATGAGGAGGAGAGTGCTGAACAAAAAGGTACAGTATAAATCCACCTGAGATTCTGGCACTATAGGTAGAGGCAGAAGTTGTAAAATTGTTACAGTAATTTAAACCTCCACATGAAAGTGATATATCCAAACTCACTAGAGTATCAGTCTATACACACATTTTGGGGGGCTTGAAAACTGAAGAACCATTTCTCTGTAATCTTATTAATATAAGGATGACTGAGCTAGATCAGATAAAATATTCATCCAGCCCAATATCCAACTTTTCACAGTAGCCTAATTCAAAGGATTAGGATCAAACATATGGCAACTCTTTCTCTAAAGGATCTCACTGTCTGCAAACATTTGCTATTTAGGGGGCTTCAAGAGCTACATGTGTTTTCTGTTTTTTAGTATCTTCAATGGATTTCATTTCAACAAGGTTGTCTAGTTTCCCTGAGTATCCTTCTGTACTTTTAGCATCTTCATCCTACTGTGTCAAGGAGCTCCAAAATTTAACACTGCATTGTGTGAAGAACCACCTCCTCTTGTTTATTTTGAAACTCTTTTGAAACAACATGTAGCTTCACTTGATGCTCCCAGTTCTTGAATTAGAAGAGGCAAAAGAATAATCTCTGTTCATCCTTTCTGTGCCATGCTTAATTTTGTAGATTGTTTATCATAATCCCATTCAGTTCTGGTTTTACCAAGCAGAAGAACAACAGCATTTTTCCTTCTTCCCACGGTTGCTCTGAATTAGTTAGTAGATTCGGTAAAGTTTGTCATCTTACTGCTTAGCTCTTTTTCTTGTATGACAATGGGTATGTTGAGTAACTCTGTCTAACCTAGTGATGATCACCCTTCATGGTGAGAACGGACTGTTAACGTCTGTTTCTTATCTTTTAACCAATTATTTACAAATGCAAAGGTCTTCCTTTTAGGTTATGGCTGCTTTTCAGAAGAGCATTTAATGCAGGACTCTTGTCAAAACTCTTTTGAAAATCTGCATGCAGTTTATCCACTGCATCTCTTACTCACATGTCTTCCAAATTTACAACAGATTTGTGATACAGGATTTCCCTTCATACAAACTGCTTTGCTTTTTTTTTTCTTGATGTATCAGGTTTAATCAGGTGCTTGACAATTCCGCTTTTATTCTGGTTTTCCTGCTTTGCCTAATAATGGCCTGTTCCCTGAATCATTCCTAGAATTTTTTTAAGAATTGGCATGGTATTTGCCATTAACCTTCCCTCTAATTCATTCTTAATATTGTATTATTATGCTTACGTTGTAAACTAATTGGGACAGGGCACTTTAGCATTTGTCACTAAATAATATGTTTAAATATATAATCTTACCACTTATAAAATGTTTTTTGGAGAGTCATTTTAAAAATTTAGGGTTTGGCTAGAGGGAGATTTCGGCTTTTGTATTCTGTCTAGTACTAGAAGCGGGGATCCCTGAAATGTGTTAACTTTGAGCACAGGTAGTCAAAGTAATGTTGTATTTATGTCAGCACTATCTGGCCACGCTGATGTTCCCAGTTAAGAGCATCACTCCTCTGAGCATCAGCATGTCCTTTTCTCACAGAGTTCATTAACTGAACTGTTGATCTCTGATACTTTCAGGCAGTTGAGATGTTGCCAACATTCAGTATTTACTATTCCTTAAACATTGTGTACATGAAACACTATACTTTGTGTTTCAGTGTGCTGCTTCAGCATTTCTACTTTCAGTGTTAGTTGACCTGAACCTTCAGGCCAATGTAATCTTTACTATTTTGCTACAGAAAGCATGATAGGTGTAGTACCACAGCTTGCGAGCAATGACACATCTATGTTTCTTACTCTGCCTGTATCTTTAGCACCTTCTGTCTTAACATTTTAATTGTTTTATTTAAAGTGAGATTTATGGCATATTTTTTTCCAATCTTTGGCTTGGATCACTCAGATCAAATCAGCTTGAGTCATCAGCATATATGGAAATCTTCATTGTTTCCAAAAACATGCATTTTTAAGACAGATGAATGAATGGCAATGAATGACCCCATAGTTTTTCTGGTCTTTACACAAGGTCTGGGTTGTGCAGAGATGCAACAAGGATGTCTGAAGAGGAAGGAGTAATCAGACTTATAATGATGGCTATTATGTTTTCATCTTAGTGTCATGGAATAGAAAGAATCCCTACCAGAAGATCCACCATCCTAACCTTTGGTTTTTCATAAGCATTTTCTATGGCTCTTAGTTTCCTGGCAGGCAGCTAACTTTTTGTTGTGCTGTAGTTATGGACTTCTTAATTGTGGGAATTAATTGTGGTAAGTAAAATGCATAGTCTCAAGGAAACATTTTTCTTTCCTATTTCTGCAATGGAATAAATCACACAGGAAGCATGAATGAATGAGACCACAGTCTTTGCCATTTTGGTCTTTGGTCTACTACATTATTATTAACATAACAGAGGATTTTTTGATTTTGGTTTTATTTTTTGTAGGATCTGAAGATGAAGAGAATCCTGAATTTATCACTTTTCTTTATCAAATAACTAAAGGAGTCTCTGCAAGGAGTTACGGGCTAAATGTTGCCAAACTGGCAGATATTCCTGAAGAAATCTTGAAGAAGGCAGCTCATAAATCAAAGGAGTTGGAGAGAATAGTGAATATGAAAAGGTAAGAACAATTGTGATTTTCTTTTTTTGATTTTTTTTTTTTCCCCCTAATGAAACTTCAGCTATGAATCGAAGAGCATTTCAGACAGTGTGCATTGAAAAGAACAGTAAAAGCTACTTCAGATATCCTCCTACCCTCCAGGGAAGAGACGGTGAAACAAAACTTTGAAAAAAGTCTTCAGGAAATTGTGCTATCCATTTCAATTAAAGCTTTAGCTTTTATAGTTACCTATTATGTCAGAGGTTAATTGCTGCCCGCTGAAACATGGAAAAAAATAAATGCTTATTGAGCTAACATCAGAAATAAACTATTTTTTATTATGGCAAATACTAGCAAATTTATTTTCACTGTTTTCAGGAAGACAAATTTGAAATATAACTATCTTCTAATACCTACTTCTCTTCTCACCGGTAATAGTGAAAATTTTAATAGATGTGATTTAGAAAGTATATTATTCACTTTGGAACTTGAAACTGCATTTGCATACTGTAGTGTAGAAGGGATTGCTGATATTATTCTTCTGGTTTAACTTTAAAGTAAATATTTATAGTATCATTTGATTGCCCCCCCAAACACAAAATTTTAATGAAAGTCTTAGGATTTTAATATTTTTCTGATAACCAATTTTCACTTAGGGGTATATGTACCTTATGTATTAAAGTAGTTGTGAAAATTCCCATGTGTATCAAATACCATCATCTTTATAAAACCTGTAACATTATGTATACAGTTTAGATACAAATATGTCATAGTATTCATTTTCACTGAATTTTTTGGTATTATTTTCAGTGGCAGTCCTATCAGCAAAATTCAAATAGCCCTTTAGGAATATAATAAATCAAGACTCTTGTCTGATGGCCATAACTATTCCTGACAGAATAATTAGATATGAGAAAATTTTAAGCACTAATTATTTGTAGGTGCAAGCAGCTATTTTGAACTTAACGGTGCTTAGCGCTTAACACCGGTTTTTATCTCCTTTTAAGAAAGTGAAATAAAAATATTCTATTGAAGATACATGCAGTTTATGGCAAAAATAATGTGGTGTCTTATGTTAATTGGAAATAATAGTCCATCAATGACAAAAGTAAAACAACAAATTACTATCAGTATCTTAACTCTGTTGTTATAGGATACGTAGGGTTCTAAAATCAAGAGAAAACTGTTCAGAAAGGTGAGAGTATGAGCTGGAAGGGCAGAGTTACTGTGTAATAAAATTAAGATGTGAAATAATATACTGTGTCCCTTTGCTTTATCTTCCTTTGTTCTATGAAAATCATGCTAGCATATTACTTGGACACAAATAGAGCTCCAGCATGTCTCCATCGCTAAAAAGAGAGTTAATTGCATAGAAAACCTATGAGTAGTAAAAATAGTATACGATGATGTCATTAGAAGACTGATTAACAGCGCCCATAGAGGGGTAGAGTGAGGGCTGACTGGGCAATTTTAATTATGGGATTTAATTGTATTCCATTTATCAGCTTTTGAGTAGGTAAGCTACCATCTGTATTTTATCTCTCAGTATTTAATTTGCTTGTATTCTTAAAGTGAAAAAGAATGAATACTTAATCTAAAGCTGTGATGAGTCCTTTATCCTGACTTATGACTAAGGCTGAAAGCCCCTGCACCCCACACTTCACTGCAGACTGCTGCCCCCTGAGCTACACCAGCTGGAGCAGGCTCCCCAAGCCTTTTCTCCCCTGCCCTTTCTCCGTGGTGTCAGGGCTGGTTTTGGCATGACGACAGAACAGGGGTCTGAGCCAGCTGAAAAGACATTCTTTCTCCGGTTGATATCATGCAAGTTCAGTTTCCTGATGTTACATGTGAACAGGCATTACTACCTGAAGAAGGAAAGGGTGGGAGCGAGAAGAGGAGGAAGCCCTTGATTCTGGCAGCAGTTGGTAGAGTAAAGGTAACCTCGGGACTGCAGCCCTGCCTGCCAGACCAGCCTACCCCATCTGAAATTTGAGACTTTTGCCTCCCCCTTTACTGAGACAATGCTATGTAGGGGGCCAGGGACAAGGGACACCCACCACACAGCAGTTACTAATTCATCGGGTTTGACCCATACCAGGTTATCCCTTCATTATGGACCTCATTGTGCAGTTTGGAGGGAACTTCATGCATCTATATAAACCTGGAGCTCAAGTCACCAAAAATGAAAAAAATATCAAATGTGTCTGATGATTTTACAGTGCATAAAGTATTGTACTATGTAATCCTTAATTTTTCCAGTTCTCCTATGCAGGTCATTACAGAAGTATTTTCTTTTGTATATTCCTGTTTATTTCACTATTGCCATGATGTGATCTAGGTGTCAATGTATTATTCTATACCTTCTCCCCAAAAGAGACAGTAACAAGTTTAAAAATAGGTATGGTATATCTGCAGTAGGAAGTAAAAGATTACGATGATCTTGGGAATCAAACTCAGAGCTGTTCATAGCAGTATACTTGTGCTGTCACAATACCCACCGGCCAGCTGCCTTGTCTTATTTTTTTAAATCACTTTTGTATTATTTAAGAAAATCCACTGGGTAATTCCATCCAGTCTTGACATCTTTGTCATCAGGAATGTGTGTTTAACCCATTTTAAATGTCGTCTTGTTATTTCTCATGGCTCTTATGAGACCTTCTTAAATAAAAAAATAGTAAAAAGAAAGTAGAAAGGATGTATATATTAATTTATTTCAAAAATGCATTACCTCTTTGTGATTCTACAAGTGCAAATTTGTAGGAACTGAATGCTGAAAATTAAATGGTGCAAACTACAATACTGTTCATTTCCTTTAATGATTTACTCTTGCTCAGTGTTTTATTTCATCTTGTCAGTGCTTGTGGTACTGTAAGTTAGTTACAAAATTAAATTGTTGACTGTCCTAGAGCTGGAATACATACATTTGAAAATGTTAACTGATTGTTTAAAGACCACATAACATTTTGAGCTATGCAAACTGCTATTTTTGAATGTGTATAAAATTTTGTAGATGACTGTAGGGCTTTCAGGGTTTGATGTACTTAATTTAAAAATGTGTCTTTATTTTGATTGAATTTTTTTTTCCACAGAAAAAAACTAAAGTCCTTTGCTGAAGTATGGAAGATAAATGATTCTCAGGAGCTACAAAAATGGAAAAGTATGCATGAACCTGAAGATGAAAGAAAGGACAGTTTTTAATCCTCAAATCATGCTTAAAGATGGAAAATATTTGAGATACAAAACATACATCTGGAGACTAATAGTTTCTATCAGGGTGTAGTTCTAGGTGCATTAAGCTGACTTCTCTGCCTTTTGAGAGATAAGAGATGCTGCATTGTGATACGATGTCCCACATCCACTTCCTGATTGCACGTAATGTTCTTATTCCACATTCCTTCCCTGAAGTGTTTCCCACCCTTAATTGCAAAATGTCTGCTGGCATTGGATTTCATTTCTAATATGTTTAGAAAACATGAAAAATTGTGTTGGTAAATTATTAGGTGAATCTTTTATAAATAAAATAATGTCTTTTAACTTTATTGTACTTCAGTTTCTAAAACGTTCCTCTGCGTTGGGAAAATGTAGCTCAGTCTTGACTATGCTTTACTGTTGTGCAGTTGGTAAGAATGAATACCATACAGAGAAATTTTTTTTTTGTTGTTCTAGTAGTAATGAATTTAAAATTCACTGGTTCTGTAGAGCACCCACTATATTTTATGTGCACAATGAATTTAAGAAAGTGTGTGTTATGTGGTTGGACAGGAGAGTTTTGTTTCTACTGATGGGATTGATGCTGGTGCAACTGGTATTTTTCAAGGCAGCAGCAGAAAACATTCATTGACTGTGTTCTGTTTTCCCTCTTCTTCATTCTCATGCATGCCTGCTTCATTTTCAGCTTCAGCTTTTCTCCTGATCTTGGCCCTCTGGTATGGACAGGAGAAAGACTTCCTCTAAGTAATGTTGAAGTATCGTAAGATGAGGTGAAAGAGGTGATTCAGACTATGCAACTGGCATCCCCAGTGCTCTGTCAGATGCAGAGCAAAGTTGAGAAAAACAGATGTTTTTCAGTTTTTTATTGGCAGTTTTCAAGTCCAGATTTCAAATGGGAATGTGATATCCAAACTGATTTTCCTTTATAACCATAACCAGGTGAAATATCTTGCTATGAAAATGGACATTGATGTTCACATACTTAAACATTGGCAAATAGTTTGTTGGATTTAAAAATAAATATTAAGTGGAAAGAAGTGAAATAAATATAATCTTGATTTTTCTATAAAGAAAAGAATAAAATGAGGTTTTGCAATCTGAGACAGCTCAACCTTTCTAATTTTTTCAGTAAATGAGGGATTTTTTTCAAAATAATGCATGTCAGATGAATATGAAATAATGTCATTGCAGGTGATTCAATTAGCCTTTCCAACATAGAGAACTTTACGCAGAAAAGGGTGTTGTTTTTTTTTTACCTGTGATAAACAATTGCTAACCTTCACCTAAGACTTTTTTTCCAGGTTCTTCAGATGACAAAGCATCATTTAAACAAATAGTTTGCCTGCTGCTCACATAGCAGCAATCAATGAGACCACCTTCTTCCAGAGTGTGCAGTATATTTATCTAAACTGGAAGAGCTGAAGAAGAAAACTAGTCTTTCAAGGTGTGGTTACACCTGTGTTTATCTATGCCACACATTGTCAAGCATAATGAGTGTAATGCTCCATTATTAACGCACACAGATGCAGTGCGTTAGATCTAAAGACCTCTGACCATAGTCTTCAAAAAGAATAAATGAGCCATTACTAAATTCACATATATGCTAAACATAAGCACTAAAAGTAAGACTGCCTTTGCCCTTAAGGGAGGATTCAGACTATGGTCAGACAAGAAAAAAACACCTGGATGCAGTCTGGGGAAAAAAAAAGTAGAAATACGATTAAGAATGGGGAAATGGACACTGGCCTGCACATACGATCAAGTTCAAAGCAGTTACAGCAGACTTTTCTCTTAATGTCTGTGATCACGTTGGAAATAACTTTTTGATTTTAGCCCTGCTCAGTTCAACAGTGGAGGTTAACTTGCTATCCCAATAAGGTTTCTTCTAGATATACAACCTAATTATTAAAGCTACTGTTTTATCCGCTGCTGATCATTATAATTCCTAGCAGATATGTAAAAAGTCACAACCATTTGAGAATGCACTGTAAGGAGATGCATACTGTCATTAGATGCGTTTACTGCTGTTTTTAGGGTGCACTTGTAACGAACCACATAGTACAGTGCAGATGTATCTAGACCTTGTGCTGCTGATGTGGAGCAGCTGTGCTTGTTAGCAGAGCGAGCACCATGTGAGGGCGATCGCTCTGGGATGTGAGGAGTTCAGAGCTCACTTGGGTGCGTTTGTGGAGCATGAGATTAGGCGTAGTCTAGACAGGCAACCAGACAGACATTCCTTGGCCTTTGGTAGCACAGAGTGCAAGGGGGATATAAAGAAACAAAGTGTTGCTGGAAAACAAGGAAAGGCATTAATTTTGCAGTATTTTTTTTCATTTCTTTTGCTGTGGTAAGTTGGGACTTCTGTGTCTGTCAGAGCAGGAGTCCTTCAAGGAGACAGAAAGATGAGAAGCTGCTCTTGTGGTTCTGTCCCGTGCTGTTCTGTCCTGTCCTGTGCTGTTCTTTTCTTGCACACTAAGCTTCATATTAAAGGCAATTTGAAGTACAGTTTTGGTAGTGGTATGATCTTGGAGATGTGCCCTGTTTTTTAAACCAGAGTAACAAAATTTTTTCTTTGTGCTGAGTCAGCAAGTTGGATCCTGCGTACTGACAGCTGTAAGGTTAAAGAATGACCCATACTTAGATGGTCCTTGGTCATAGTGGGAATTCATGCTAGTCTTTAGTTTGCCTTCAGGAAAAGAATGTCTAAATCTCTTTGTCTAAATACTAATAGTTTTGGAAACCTGCACAGAGTATTGGCTCCTATTGACTGTGCCAGCATGTTATTGACATTGTTAAAATTTAATATTGATGTGAACAATACACTTTTTTGCTATACACATAGGTACAGTCTCCTTGAAAGACTTTTGTGCTTTATGGGTTTTATCCATTTTTTAAAAGATGGTATTTATCACTTCTGTAAGTTTTTCTCATTGTTCTCCCTTTCCTGCTCTTAGCATAAAAATTTTTATGCCTTTGTGCATCTTCTCTTGAATTGCCTTTAGAAATTAGTGCCACAGGTTAGCAGCAAGAACTGGTAGGCCATTTTGATGGAAGAGGAGGAGAAAGAGGGCTGGATACACTGTCACTGCCTTTTTGTATTTGGTTATGTAAGAATGTTATTATAGAATATGCACAGTAAAATACATTACCAGTAGCAATTACCTTTCTTACTGGCATACAACATCTTTCACTGAAGTAATTCTCAAGAGGATTTTTTTTTTGTATTGCAAAGTTTTCCAGAAGTATTTATAGAAATGACATGAATTTACCTGCCGCATAAGTTTGCAACATGTATAAATGAATTTAAAGATCACTGAAATGTCAGCTGAGTCAGGTGTTGCAGTAAGTCTGTTCACTGCAATGAAAGTAATGTTTATTTATTGAAACCTACTGGAAAGTAAATTATCCAAATATTTCTACTACATGTAAAATTTAGTGAGAATTTAATTCACTTATTTTAACTTCTTATTCTGATATAAATGCCTGTTTCATAGGGAAATAAAGGTTTGGTAGATTGTGTTGCACTGAGAGAAGTAGGACTCTTCCAGAATCTGGTTCCCACTTCAGAATGCCTGTTGGAGGGCTTCCTCCCCCATTCTCACCCCAGGGTGGCCATTGCAATCTCCTCCAAATTCCTGGCACCAGTACTGCAAGTCTTGGACAGCAGGTCAGTGTGAACTGCCTGTCTCTTTTCCCCCTGAACGGAGAGGATGGCTCTCATTACCTTTTAATTGTTCCTAAACATGAAGTCCATAGCAAGCTGAAATTTACCGTCTCAGCATAATTTTCCCATCTGTTTTCAAAGCTTTCCTCCATTTCACTGCAAAATCTGGCAATCAAATCCAGATCAAACATTTGTTAAATCCAAATTCAGTTCTGGGGGACAAATTTGCAGTCTGCTGATCTGAATCAGAAGTTTTAAAAAAGCATACAGCCAGAGCTCAAGAAGATATTTACAGCTGAACAAGGATAAATTCAGGGTTGAAAATCCAGCTGGTAGGTAAACATGGGATTCAGTTCTGAGACCACTTGTTTGGGTCTTTGACCTGCATCGGTCCAGCACTGTTGACTGTTCTTGTTTTGTAGCTCTGTACAGGGGAAGCCAAGGATTCACCCAGCTTGGTAGAGTCCTGTACTAAAAATACTCTTGCCAGAATTATAGAACTCTGCTTACCTTAATGATGCTACCATTGTCATTGTACATGGCTGAGCACATTTGGTGTGGAAATCTTCCCTTTGCTTGAAATGGTAGATCAGTTTCTTCTTCCTCAGCTACAGATGCACAAACTCGATGACCTCCTTAATTACATTATAGATTTTTCTTCTTGCCTAGCCTTCTTAAAAATCTTAGAAAACAATTTCTGAAGCAATCATCTTGTTTTGCAAGATGCGAGTCCTTGCAGGCCATGATGCTGTGAAATGGTGTCTTGAGACTAAACTGGTTTAAGTCATAAGTGAGCTGTAGAGAAAAGGATGACAGTGCCTAAGATACTATTCAGGGGAAATAAAGGGAGAATAAGATAAAGCCAGATATAGAAATCTAAGAATAATTAGCTGTTCTAAGAATAATGGCATTAGGAAACAGGATGGTTTCCTCCTACATGGTGTCAGGATTTGTTAAGGAGCGAGCAGGCACCAGCTTGATTGATATTTTGGCTACAGTCTTGCTAGCCAGCAGGTACAGCATGTAAGATTAATATGAGTTTGCCTGAGGCTGGATTCTGCAGTGAGCCCTTGCGCTTTTGCCCTGGATGTCCAGCACTCTGTCTACACACAGTATAAAGAGCATCTTGCCCAAAGAAGTCACAGGGAGATGGAGGTGGTGCCTGCCCGCTCATGGGATTCATGTCGTTGCACCCATAGCTTGTGAAGGATGAACTAAGCCTGGGGCAGGAGACACTGCTGCTTATTTCAAACAGTGGCCTTTCATCACTTGGTACGTACTGGCCAGCACATGACTCCAGTTTGTCACCTAACTTGCTCACTGTGCTGTGAGGGAGGGCAGGGAGGTAAGTTTGATGGCCCCTCTCCTCTTTGTGGGTCACATGCAGGACTGGTGTTTTCATCGCTTGGGAAGGAGAAGGAACTCGGCCCATCCTCAGACCTGCACAGGGTCAGCAGAGGACAAAGTTTAGCCCTGAAATACAGAAGTTAGCCAGTATTTTAAATGCATTTCTGCAAAACAGTTTTCATTAAGAGACACAGTATTCAAATATTTATGTTCTTTTGAACTTCCAAGCAATCTGTAATAACGTTTTGACTTCCCTCCTTCCAAACGGTTGCTTGTAAGTAAAAGTATTTTTTTCGGGTGTTATAAGGTGATCTTATTTAAAATACCGATAGCTGCATCTAGTAATAATCATGAAATAGATTTTAATGAAATTTTTTAAATTTTTTCTTCTTTTAAGTGGTTTATGACTTTACAATATGCTTATAAGAAAAAGGGTGATTCCTGGGAAAGGAGGGATCAGGAAACACAGTACACAGCAAATGTTGAATACCATTCAGCAATAAGGAAGTAGAAATCAATGTTGCTTTTTACTTACAATAATCCAAATATCTAGGGTGACTTAAAACTCAGAGTGTCCTGAATACAGGAAGATTACTAGATATAATTATCTCACTCTTATGTAACGCAAAATAAAAGTTTCAGTCAAGTACTGAGCTTTTCCTTCTGCCTACATATTGAAATATTTCTCTTTGCATATCCCTCTCTGCATAAAGCATTAGAAATTGCCTATCATCTTAGATCATTTCAGAATATCTCATGTATTATGTGAGCACATACAGTTCTCACGGCGGGGGGGGAGGCAAAAATCACAGCACGGTTATGCCAGTCACTAGAGGCAAGTATGACTGAGCTTACCAAGCGGGACCTCCTTTGGCTGGAAGGTTTGTCAGGGTGGTGGACTGGTGGTTGCTTTTACATGGCTGTGCAGGACCATCCCTCAGCCTCCCCCAGGCCCTGGTCCTCTGGCTGGACCATGTCCCTCATAGGAGGAGAGCCAGGGGGGGAATGCTGTTCCTCCCTGGACTTTGGCATGGTGAGCCTGCAGGATCCAGTGGGGCAGAGGGACCAGGCATGCGCCCTCAGAGGGTTGGGTTGTTTAGCCAGCTGAGATTCCCACTGCTGGAGAGGAAGGGAGAGAGGGAAGGTCTGTTCTCTGGTTAGACCGAGTTGATCCACCACAGGGGACAAAACCGCAGATGGGATACAGAGGGCAAATATTTGTTTTGCAGTGAGAAGGCTAAAGATCATTCCTTAGATCTCTACTTAGATGTGCTAACTTAGGCAGCTTGTCAGCCCCCCTGTGTGCCTGAAACATCTCACTCTCAGCTGCTGGAAAAACAAGTGCTTCAGTGAGAACAATCAGAGGGGAGTGGGGGGACACTTAAGGAGAGGGCCTTGAAACTGCATGTTTGTCTTTGTTAAAGTCAGCCTACCCAAAAAGTGCATCACCAGGGAGTGATAAGACTTGTAATTTGGATTTTTTTCAAAACTGATCTCAAAGTAAGTAAGTTTTAATAATGCTAAGTACACAACACCAAGATACACTGAGCCAGCTTTTCTGTGCAGTTCAAGAATATTAGCTATTAGACTGTTAACGTTGCAAGCAGCATGGTGTCCAGTGAGACTGCCCTCTTCCCAGCTGGTTGGTATCTGTGGTGTTTGTACTCTCCTTGGTTATGTTTTATGCACACTTTGAGTTAATTTCATTTCATTGTGGCTCACTGTGAAAGTATTTATACTCTGTATAAAGTGAAATACTGTGCTCTATTTGCAGTGCTTTACTTAAGCAAGGACTGTATTAATGCAATAAGTAGCTATATTAAAAGAGCTGATCTTCTATGCAAGTTCCTATTCTTAGCTTTCACACAGGAAAACTGCTAATCCTTTAATTAAATTTGCAAACTAAAGCTGTGTGAGCCTTTGACACTTATTTTTTTGAGAAGCCATTAAAAGTAAGCAAAAGTAAGCTCAAGTCCCTGGCCAGTGATACATCTAGTCTGACGTGATGTGACATCTGACAAGCCAGCAGGTTGAGAAGCTGTAGCTTTCCTTCCCCCTCTGTCCCCAGCAGTAGAAAAAAATCTCCACCTGTTTCCCAAGTGATGTGTAGTATGCAGACAGCATGTGTGCAGCTATGTGCATGGCACTCAGATTTTATCCATTCCCACAGAGTTTCATACAGGAGTGTCTTAATTCCTCTGGATCTCTCCAAGGCACCTTTGCATCATAACATCCTCTCTCCCATCGCTGTGTGATGTCCTTAGGACACAGCTTTACTCCCCTTTTCAATAGTTCTAACAGGCTTTGTAGTCTATTCCTCATATCCACCGTTTGTTTCTCAGCTAGTATGTGCTACAACCATATCATCTATCATTGCTTATAATTTTGTTTTCTCCTCATAAAAGTGCAGGGTATTCAACAAAAAAATAAAGGCCTTGATGATAAATTGAAACTTTCCTCTATGCAGCAGCACTCTGCAAGTAGTTCATTCTCCCTCCAGTGACTGACTGTTGGCATTTTCATGGAGGCTACAACAGTGCTCTGGATTTTATGTTGCCAGTGCTTTAATGTAAAAATGTTTCAGTACTTTCCTTTGTTGTGCTGTTCTTTAGGCCAGCATGCTCTGCAGCCTCTCTCCTCTCCTCCAATTTCTGTAAAGACCTGTCCACATGCCTCATAATCAGATGTAGGATTGATGAGACCAGTCACACAGTAAACAAGCGGTTCGGCTGCAAGGATCGCTTCCCTGCAGATTGGGAAACACTGGGCCAAGCGTGTGTTTCCCTCTTGTCAGGCTGAGTTTACTGCTATCTGCAGTTTCTTAGCAGATCCTCAATTCTAAAAGCTTAATCTTTAGGGCCCCTTAAAAAGGTTCCCAGGGACTTCAGCGAGAGTCGGGTTTGATTCTAGGTTAGAAATTGGTTCGTTACTTCCCCTGTGTTTCACAAAATCTCGGCTGGTGTTGTCTGTATAGCACTGTTTTTAACTTACACATTTAATAATTTCTTCCTTCTGTATTTTTGAAATGTAGGTAAGAGAATGATAGGGAGAGGCATTTTGACTCTCTTGACACCTTTATACAGTAATTCTTTAATACTTTGCATGCTAAGCAAAGTATGGTATTGGAATAAAGGAATATCTGAAAATATTGTTCAAGTCTCAACCTCACTCGGTTTCTCAGTTTTAGATCCACTAAGTTTTGAGGCAAGTTTATAGCAAGTGGCCCAGTGCCATACATCAGTTTCCCTTAGCTTGCTTGTCGGATCTCTGTGATCGCTATTAAGCATTTAAAAAATTTCCCTTTCATTTCCTCTCCCGTTAAGCACTTACTGAAAATAGATTTTTTTTTTTAAATGGTTGTTGTGTTTAAAACCTCACTAGCTTCCTATAACAGACTTCACAGTGAAGCTCTTTATTAACATACAAATGTAGCTGCTCGGTGTTACAGAAGGAATTGGTTAGACAATGGAAAGCACAGTGTTGCAGTGAAAAAGGAGCAAAGAAACTGAAGTTGACTGAGCACAACAATGTTGTGCATTAGCGAACAGGGAATGCTGCTCCTACAGAGCTCTCTGTTTAGCACTGAGCAGGTGGGCACTTCACTAGGCTTGGACACAGCCACGGTCTTGGAGGAGAGGAGAAAGTGGCTGTCATAGCGACGTGTAATAGTAATTTGTGAGGTTGCTGAAACCCCATCTTTCTTTTAGGAGATTTTCAGTGGCTTTATGTGTAATTCATTGCATGTAGAAGATACGTTTTCCCCAGTTAAGACCACGTATCCTGACAAAAGATTTATGCATTTTATTTGGACTGGGTTTGCAAGTGAGGAAATGATTGCTTATTAAGGACCCAAGGCAATGCAACCTTTTCTTTGCTGGCAACATGAGGCAGAAGTGTCAGAATAGTTTATAATGTTCCAAACAGGGAGAGGAGATGAATTATTTGCAAGAACAAATCCTGGTCCTGCACTAGTGTCAAAGTGGTCTTGTCACAGGTTATGAGCTAAATAGTGTATGTGCTGGTGAGTACTTGCCTTAGAGGTTTACAAGCTATTGCGAAGAAAGTTACTGACAAACTGCATGGAAAATTGCACTTTTTGGTGCCTGAATCTTAGAAACTGAGGGCTATGCATTTTGTACGTGCCTTTTTTTGACTGTCCCAAGATAAGCACTGTAACTGACTTCAACTTTGGCCCATGTTACACTTATGAAGAAACTGATTACTTGGGTAAGAGTTCATACTGCTTTGGAGTTTACAGTTCTGTGACTGGAAGTGATTCTCCTGAAATAAGTGGGATTATAAATGAACTGAGAATAGCATTGCCTTTAAGGAAGACACAACATTTTCAACAAGTGCCAGCAAAAAGCCATGAAAACAGAATGTTTGTGTTGCATCTCTGTTAGACTCTGTAAGTCTTTACCTTACAGATGAGGCTGGGCAATTTCAGCCCAGGTCAGTGTTCTGACACTCATACATGCATTGTAGACAAGCTACTGTAAGTTATGGCCTCTGTAACGGTGGGAGACCACCACTACAGAAGTATGTGTGAGCCTACTTTTACTCTGGATGTACTATGGACAAGAGACAGTCGTATCACCTCTCATGTCTCCCCTACACCTTGCTCTTTCAAGCCTTGAGTATTTTTTGAACTTATTGGACAGTTTCAATCTGTATCTCAAACACACGCTCCTCAACAGTGTACAAGGAAGCTTGGTAGTTGAGGAGAGAAGACTCAAATGAGTCCAAATGACCTGCTGGGGAAGAGCAGGCAGGCATTGAACCCTTCTCCTCTTGCAAGGTCGCAGTAAGTGAGCTCACCAGCATGTGTGGGAGTTGCTCATGTACAGCCAGGCTACGTGTGCATGCAGATGCCTCCACCAGGCAAGAGGGAGCTGGCTGCCATGGGAAGGGTATTTGGGAAGAGGGTCAGAAGGCTGGAGGAAGGAAGGCTCTAATCTTTCCATTGTTGATGGGGTGACATTAGAAATCTTTCCTTGATGCACAACTACATTGTCAGATAACAAAATTTTCTGTAAGCCAACTCAGTGTGTTGTTCATACACACACATACATGTATATATTCTAAAAGCCATGTTCTCACCTGTTAGAAGCAATTATTTTGAAAATACTTTGTTCTAATTAAGCTATATTCTTTCCACAGGCAACCATTTTAAAATGCCCATTGGATTTCCCAGTTTTGCCACTACTGTGTGAGTCCAGTCCTAATTTTTTTAATAACAAATGTCATGCCACAGTATTGGGAGATGTAAAGGGTGTGAGTCAGCCACCTGACCACAGAAAACGAATGCCGTTTGAAGTGCCCTGGGATAGCTGAGACATCCTTATGAGGCTGGCAAATGTGACAAAATGCACAGGGAGGACCCAGCTACTCTGGTGTGGGTCTTGTCCTGGGGTTGGCAAATGCTATGGTTGCGCATGTTTGGGCAAGTCAAGACCAAAGAGATAGCAGCAAATTTCCTGCCTGATATGAGACTGCCCAAGCATTCCTGGGTTGTGCCTGCAGCTTGTTTCATTGAGCAGCTGATCACTCTTTGCATAGGCACCTTGCTGCAGCGTTGATGTGCCGACTCTCCTTTTATTCACCCTTGACTGTTTATCTCTAACACACCTCAGAGGACTGAACCAGAATATTGGTACATTGGATCACAGCCATTCACATGCAAAGGACTGCTCACAAAAAAGTTTTTTTGAGATTAACTTCTAGTACCTTCACTACCATGGTTCACTTGTGTTTCCAAAAGTAATCATTTGCGTGAAAAAGCGTTGAACTATACTGCACTGATGGATTGATTTATGCAGTAAAATTCATACTCAGTCCTCAAGACCTGCAAGTCTTGTTTCAGTGTTGTGACATGTCACAGAAGACAGTGGTGGCAATGATTTAGTCATCTGTGCTTCACAAGTCCATTCCAGGAAGAGCGCAAGGCTGAAGGGTCCTTTTACTCTCAACAGACCTCCGTATATGCAAACTTTCTATCGCATTAAGTTTGTCCTTGCCTCTCTAAGCTGCTAAGTAGCTTCAGTGCGTAGCACACTGGCGTGTAACATTTTTGAGCACTGCTGCCTGCTTTAAGCTGTGTCATGGACAATATCCACTCCTTGGCTTTGGAGGCCCAAGATCCCTACTGCTTCCTGAACAGGACCAACAATAATTCCCACTCAGAGATGGCTTGTCTATTTTGATTGTCACCAAAGCTGCTCCCCCCCCATTCACCAGTAACTCATATTGCACTATAAACAAAACATAGTTCAAGGATTTTTTTTTTATTCTGAATGGTAAGCAGTCTGTTGCTATGTTCAAACTGAAAGCTTTTAAGAGGGCACTTTATTATGACCTTCACAGAAAATACAAAACTAATGTATCTAACTTTCAGCTGAGGATTGTTTATGTACTGCAGCAGTTAACTGTTGGCAGAAGCCTTCACCTCACACATAAATAGTAGGTAACAGTCTGTCAGTCATCTACTTTAAGAGTTGATATTGTTTGGATAGCATTGGCAGCAGTTTCATATTTGTGCAAACTTGTCAGGGTAAACCCTCTCCTAGGTGCACAGAATGAGTATTTTAAACATTCATGTAAGAAACAGCATTACTGACCGTTTAGAGCCCAGAAATGGAGTTTGCCATCAGAAAAGACTCTTTTCTCAGGATTGCTCCTCACTGCTCATTCATCTTGGTTTCACTTTCTCCATCTACAAAAAGGGAGACAGTGCAGGTCTAATTCACAGTGGCAATGCAATGAATATTTAGTACATGCTTTCTTGTGACATGCCTTGTGAAGTGGAAAGAAGCAGCTTCTAAAGACAGTGTGCATGGATAGAGGTTAATCAGGTAATTATTTTCAGCTGAGAGCTAGCTTACATAAAAGCATATATATACCTCTTATACTGAAGAATACTTTGCATCTTTATCTCTTGTCTAATTTTTCCACATCACTTTTCATGTACTGAATGATAAAAAGCTGTGACAAGATTCCCATTCCAAAGCATGGATTTAGGCCAAAGAGGCCACCTTTGCATCTAGGATGAGGGAGAAAAAAATGTCCAAACGTTCTTCTTTGGGGTTTGCTCTTTCCTGCATGTAAGTTATCTTCTCCAGTGTAACTTTTTTTCTCTACCAGCAAGTGCAACAACACAGTGTGCTCTGCCCAGTCTAACAGCCAAGAGGACCAATAATTTTCTCCAAAAGATTGTTCTTCTCCAAAACCAGTTGCAGTTTGGGAGCAAGGTATGTAACATGTGACATGTTAGAAGAAACTTCATATCCCCTGTCTTTAAGTTCTAGCTTTTCTGTCTCTTTTTGAACTTTTTTCAAGTGAACACCAAGGACTATAAAGGAGGGGAGCACTTGTGGGTGTGGCTAGCCATGACTGGCACAGACAAGTCCCAGATTCTTCCTTCAGGCTGGTTCTGCCGATGGGTCAGGATTCTCCCCATGGTGCAGTGCTTTTGACAAGAATTGGTATTATGCAGCAAGTAATATTTTGTGCTGAGTAATTTTTGTGCCGGTAGAAACGTGTGAACATAGACAAAGGAATGTAGGAGGAAAACGTGGACTGAGTGAGACTTGAAACCAATTCTCCCATTGTAACACAGTCACGGGCTTGGTTTGGTCCCACTGAGAAGATGATGTGGGACTGGTTGATCTCACCATTCCTGCTGAAACATCATCCCTGGTATCACCTGGTATGTTGTCCACCTGAGCATAGCTTGTTTCCTCTCCTGCTAAGCCTGTTCTGGCTTATTTACTTGCAATGAAAGTCCAGATTTCATCATCATTCATATCCAAGACCACCTAAGTGGCATAGCGAGTGCTTTGCTTCTGTCACATCTGGAGAGCTGGTGCTTAAGAAGGACTCAAGGCAAAGTCCTGGTTGCTCTGGCAGGTGGATCAGGGCAGCCTCAAATCATGGCGTGATGGTGAAACAAGGAATTCAGTGTACTACTTAAAGGGTCCTGCTGACATCCATGTTTGCTGTACAGCAGCTCTCTACTGCTGGAGAGAAGTTAAACTCATTATCTCATTGCTTTATATGAGAAAAAAAGTCACGTTATTTGCAGATAAGAATAAGGGATGCTTTGTTAGGTTTCTAATTTGCATAATTAGGGGTATGATGTGTTTTTCTCTTAGTAATCTTGAGAGCCTTGCTCTTGTTTATGCTGTTATATGTATGAATGAAAAAAAGGCTGTCTCTGCTCTCATGCCTTAAAAAAATACGTCATTTTTGCATCTTGGGAATGGATTCTTCTTTGGATTTGTGGAGTGGTCAGGACATAAAGCAGCAGCTTTTCAAGGCAATAGCTAATAATAACACCCACCTCTCAATCATGAATTGTTGTAAGTGCCGTGTAAATCAGGAAACAGACAGCTGCTATCATGAAGAGGAAATGACTGCAGGCTGAGCCAGCCTGAGCCTGTGGTGAAAAACACCATTTCTAAACAAGCTGTTTCAGGAAGTCCTATGTGACAAAACTTCCAAGGAAAGAAACGGCATTCATGAGAGGACAATCAGCTTTCTTTAAGGCTCAGGACAACCACTAAGGAGTACAATGGGAAGGATTTGTCTGGGATGAGCTAGGTAGAACAGTCCCCTTCTTCCCAGCACTAATGCTAAACTGTGTTTATCAAAGCAGGGCTTGAAAAGGAAGCTTGCAATATTTCTTTTCTTCATGCCTCTGTCTCCTCTTCTCATGCATTTAGAGGAGCAGGTATTGTCTTTGCTGATAGGTTCAGGAGTTTTGACTTCCCTGTTCAGTGCTGTCTTCTTCAAGGCTTGTACTGCTTATATTGTGCTTATAAATGCCAGCTGCAGACCAGAAATCACCGATCCGTGCCTGGGCTTGGATAAGAGACAAAGGTAAAAGCAGTCACTGGAAGTTAAGCAATTTGGGCTGATACCACCTGCATCTTCCCAAACAATGAGGATGAGAAGCAACAGGAGTTGTTAAAAGTCCTGGGGGATTCTCTACTGCTGGGTATTTTTTACATGTGAATGGATGCTTTTGTGGAAGAGAGAGAAATTGATTGAAGGTAGTGTTCTGGATTGTGACATTTTAAAAAAGCACATTGCTTTTTCTGCAGAACTGTAATTGTGATTCAAAATACAGATAAAATCAGTAATAAAGGAAAAGTACAATGAATAAAGAAGGGGCGGTCTGGAAGCTACATATGGATAAAAGTAGGTGAGATTAAGTTTAGTCTAAATAGTCCACAGCACTTATGGAAGAAAATTTCTGTAGCAATTGAAAGATGAAAATAAACTTTCACAATACAGTGTAAGCTCTGCTGCAAGTATATATGCTGACATTTTTGGGTTTTCACTTTTCTGGATTTTTCCTTCTGCACAGCTTTAGTTCTCAGATTGTCAGACACCAAAACCACATTCCCCCAATTAACAAATCGACTTGTTTAACTTGCTCAGAAGATCTGCAGATGGATTATTTCAACAAAAGACACAATAAAGAGATTCATTGTAAAGGTCGCAAATGAAAAAAATTACTCTGTTTTTCGTGGTTTCCAAGCAAAATCTTGCCACCTCAGTTAGCAAAGTGTAAGCAGGGCACATCAAGATTTCTTGATATTACTAAATCATGGGGGGGAGTTTTCACTCACAAATAAAGGGATATTAACGTTATTTCAGCATATGAAAGCCACAGCATCTTTTAAGTCAGTAAAAGTTGTTAAGAACTGAAATCAACTGATGCGATACCATCTCAAGGGTTTCAAGATGAGTTTTTAATGTATTCTGCAAATAGATTCATGTTGATTTCTTTCAGAAACAATGAAAAAATCCATCTACTCTTGCTAGTAAAACCACAGTATATCTCACTACATTATTGGTTGCAAATTAAATTTATTTTTCACAGAATAAACTATATTATGTCAAGTTGCAAGAGTGAACAATAGTTATTGTCGGGAAATAGGTTCAGATAAGTTGTACAAACCACACTTCCTCCCTTAGATTTTCCCAAACTAAAATTGCAGATTGTGGCCTGGGGACAAAGTGTACCCTGAGCTCTTGAAGCAATGGGAGATTCAGTTCTGGCTCATTTCCCTGGGGTCTCAAAGGGTGTGAAATTGCCCTCAGCAGACCAAGCCCACAAATGTTCCCTGCTTGCTTTTGTCCTGAGCCAGTCTTGCAGGAAATCAGTCATTGTTTTTAGTGATGCTACCCACGGTACTTTGTTGTTCTTCAGACAAGGTGTCTGCACAGGAGTTATAGCATGGGTTACACAAAATCATCTCTATGCTGTCTCGTAGCTGCAGAGCTCCTAAGAGGGGGACTATGACCACCGAAGCCCTGATGGAGCACCTATTAGGCTCACTTCAACAGCATGAAGGACTGTGGTCCCTTTTTGTGGGTGGGCCTCAACAGAGAAACAGCCATGGAAATAAGTGTCAGCTGCACAATGCAAAACATCTTTTGATCAGACTGTTTTGACTAAGAGCATAAAGCATAAACCAGCAACACTGTGCTCTCTGGCTGCATCACTTTCTGGACACTCTGGCTGACAGTAACTCTAGACTCTGCAGACCTCTCCTCTGCATTTGCCGATATAAAACCAAGTAGCACAGTAGCACAAGTCTTTTCTTATTTCATGAATAAAGAATATCAGTAATCAGATTTTCCTTTCTCCTCACATGGCTAAGCCAGTACGGCAA
Organism: Strix uralensis; assembly: GCF_047716275.1. Lineage (NCBI taxonomy): Eukaryota > Metazoa > Chordata > Aves > Strigiformes > Strigidae > Strix > Strix uralensis. Next base: position 7,767,644 of record NC_134012.1, on the reverse strand, counting down.
GAGTAACAGAAAGCAGACAGTTTTGCACCGACTGGATAAAACACAATTTCTAATGTACATCCGATAGGCAGAAGTGTCAGATGGTCAGTTGGAGGCATATGACTCTACAGTCATATGAGAGAGTCCAGCCACATGGGACTGTTTAGTTTTCTAGATTAGTTATTTAAAACCTGCTGGTGTGTTTAGGGAATTTCCCACAAGGAACGAGGAAGACGAAGAGAAGCTGTTGGAGAAGGTGGCTGCTTCTGCCTGTCCCCTCTTGCCATCAGGTTTCCAGCTGACAGGAGTGTCAGGAGCGTGTTGGCACTGCTGCGGGGCTGCAAGGAACAAACATTAATATGTGCTATGTTTTCTTCTGCAGTTATTTACCAAAGATTCTGCAGACTTTTATATAGCGTTAGTTGATTAGCCATTGCCCTGTAGTTCCAGGAAGGCATTTAATCAGTTAATAAATATAGTTCCTTAAGCAATAGTTATTATCTAAACCACCTATATACAGATTATTCTTGCTGTTCAAAGTCACCTTTAAAGTTACTGGCAAAGGAAGGTCATATGTAAACACTCTCATTCCAGCTGTAATTTGTCTTGCTTCATGCTCTCAGACCTACATGGGAATTAAGAACTAAAACTAATAGAAACTTACACCAACTTTCTTCTGGAAAAGAGTTATTATTAATCATATCTTAGAATCATAGAATCACAGAATGGTTTAGGTTGGAAGGGACCTTAAAGACCATCCAGTTCCAACCCCCCTGCCATGGGCAGGGACACCTTCCACTAGACCAGGTTGCTCAAAGCCCCGTCCAACCTGTCTGTGTCTTGTGAGCTGAATTTGCTGAGGTTTCTGAACAAAAGCTTATGTTTGAAGATTAAGGCGGTGGAGCTAATCATGTTTAAACACCACTAAGACAAGAAGGAAGAGAGACAGTAAGGTCAGCTCTGGAACTGCAGGAGAAGTCACTCAGCCCTGTACATGGTCTGCAGCCAGACAGTGCTGAGTCTTCCAATGTTTTTAAAATTTAGATTTGGCAGTGAGGTTTTATTGGTGGTTTATGCAGATAAGAGTTTCATTTCATTAAATGCAATTGTGTCCCCTCCAGAAACCTACTGGTCCCACTTCAGAAAAGGCGCAGTTTCATAGTTGGCTTAAAATACTCTAAGACTCCTGCTGATAGAAGGTGGTGTCATTCTCCCACCCCAAGCCCTGGACTACCTCTTTTTTGCATCAGGGCTAGCAACTGAGTGACTGCAAGGCAGGAACTACTAGTAATTTTATTGCTTGTTTAATTTTCAGGGAGATGAGCAAAGTGGACCAACTTACCCTACAACCATGGGACTGCTATTACCTGAATAAAGCAATTATTAAAAATGTGTAGCTGGGGTAGGGAAAAGGAAATGGGTTAAAATGAAGGCAAAACCAGTCTTTTAAAAAACAGTGCAGTATCAAGTTATGTTGAATGAACTATTGCATCTTAAGTGGTCTGCAAACCCAGGTGACCTCAGGCTCCAGTTCTGCAAGCACGTTTTGCCAGAAACATATCTGTGCTGCTGAGAAAACTGGTCCTACTCTCCTCTGTGCCTGTTCCCTCCCTTGCAATGGCCAAATAGTTGTCTGAATTTTGGGGACATGTTCCTAAAACTGAACAGTTTGGAAGTTTTTTTTTTTTCTTCTAATGTTACAGCAACAGTTTATCCTATAATCTGGTTTAGGTGGCAGTTTGCAGAAAAAAGATCCAGAGCTAGTCATCAATCATAAACTGAATATGAGTCAACAGTACCATGCTGTTGTGAAAAAGGCAGACGTTAGATGAAGCAGGAGTGTATCCTGCAAGACAGGTGACGTCACCCTCCTGCTCTCCTCAGAGCCGGTGAGGACTCAGAGCGAACGCCTTGTCCAGCTGTGGGCAGCATATCAACAGAGACATGGACCTACTGGAGTGAGACCAGGGAAGGGACGTGGCAACGATGAGTTATCTGGAAAGAGGGCCAAGGGAAGACTGTGAAGTGGTTTAACCTGGAGAGAGGAAGACACTGCAACAGTCTTCTGAAAGGTAAAAGGCAGCAAGGACCAGCCTGTTCTCCATGTCCCATGGGGGTATAGAGGGACAGAGACTTAACACTGCAGGAAAGAAGATTCAGGTTATACATTAAGGGAAAACTCCTAAAGGTAAGGTTAGCTAAACACTTGAATAGATGCTGTGGAGCATCTGGGAAAAAATCCAAAGTCTTGGAGATCTCTGAAGCTGGAGAGATAAACATCAGTTAGGGATGATGCTGGCTTTGCTGAGTCTGCCTAGGGAAGGGAGGGGATTATCTTTTTAAGCCCATACAAGCTCTATGAGTTAATGGTATCCTAGTTAGTGTGTACATGTGGGTTTTTATACGCATACGAATGAATAATATATTCCTACATCATTACTAGTATCTCTGTGTTTATGCAATTATTATTATAAGCACTATGATTTCAGTAATCAGGGAAGACTGGTTTTCTGAAAAACCCTTCCTCAAAGGCTAGAGAATATAAGTGATTTTTTTCTTTTTTTTGGTGACAATATGAAAAAAATTTTGGAACTGCTTAAGGACAAAAAGATTAGAGGGTGTTCATGCTTGTAAGACATGAATTTGATGATGTGTATCTTTTCTGTCTCTTACAACATTACCTAAATGGTAAAACTGTCTTCTGAACTAACAGCTACCTGGGTCTTTTCAACACAAGCTTCACCCCCCTTCAGGAATTTGAAGCAGAGAGGTTGAGGTGAGAGCCATAGGCTCTATTTTTGCTAATGAATTTTATGTTTTTTTGAAAGATAGCAAAGAGAGGAGGACAAGGAGAGCACTGAAAACTGAATGCTTTAAGTCAGGACTAGCAGTTAGTCACAGACAGCATCACATCGTTAACATGCACTCAGCCTGCGAGCGCCACAGCAATAGCAAGTCCTCATTGAGGGGGCTCGGCAAATACCGTTCAGAACGGACACAGCATCAGCCAACCCTTTCTGCAAGGTCGGTAAATAGATCTGTTTGGGGCTTCGCATACAGAGTATTTATGGCCAAGCAGCATCAGCCACGGCAGGGTCACACTTGCAGAAATTCGTGCAAGTTTGTAGCGTGCAGAACTGAAGGAGATGCCGCTGAAGATGTTGTTTTTGTAAAAGAGGGGTGGCAGAGCTTCCACTTGCAGTGAGTGCCTTTGCCAGCTACGTAACCTCCTCAGACACAGATGAAGAAACAGCACTGCCTTCCACCCCAAGTATGACTACAGTCTGGCTTTTCTATCCAACCCTACAAATAAGCTGTATCAAAAAGAGGATTTTGTTTTCCAGGCCCTTTGAGTTTTATGGTCTTCTTTTTTAAAAAAAAGCTCTCAAGATAGAGGAAGATCAAGTTTGTACACATGGTTTGTGGACATGTGCCTAAATGCTACTGTATACCAACTGATTAATTTGGGGGAGGCAGGAAGCAGTTGTAACTCTTCTACCCATATGTGACATGCTTTGCTGCATTATGACATTACATCTCCACTGGCTTAATTTTTTAAAAATTTTTTTTATTTTGAGTATATGATTGTGTTTACCACAAACTGCGTTTAGTCAAAACTTTCAGTATAATTGATTATAATGAAAAATGTGTGTGGGGAATAAACTCTTGTTTCTAATGCAAATAGATTCATATTTCTGCTCAGTTTTTCTGGGTAGATGAGCACTGCAGGAAATCTGTGCATAGCTGTATTTTTGTTTGATTAATTAGGAAGATTAGCTCAGAGAAGGATGTTTTAGAGGTAGCAGAATAAATGGGCACTTTGAGATTTTATTATCTTTCCTGAATATTTGCTTTATTAAGTGTTTTGCTGTATCTGGGAAGGAAATAACAAAGAGAACAACAGCAGTGACTATTGCTACGAAGTCCGAATGAAACCAGCATGCTGTTACTACCTAATTTTGTTTCATCCTTGCCTACCAGACTCCTTTACCTAACTTCTTTTTTGGTCTGTTCCTCAGTTATGCTAGTACTTCTAATTTTAACAGCTATTCTGATGCATATATGTTAATAGACTTATATAATTTATACAGTACATCCCAGTAAGGCTGACAATGTACAGCTCACAGATGAATTCAAGCAAGAGCAATAATTCAAGAAAGAACAGCATAAATATGGTGTGAAATGAAATTAGAACAATACTTTTTATATAAATTATATACATTTCATTTATATTTCATATCCATTTTTATGTAATAACTCAATTTCAGTCATATCTGATGGCTTTAATTTTAGGCAATTAATATCTTTTAACTGTTATGGAAGAAGGCAATTTTGATGAAAAAAATCACAGAGTGGCATAGAATAATAAACCCACCATCTTTACATATAACTATCTGTATATATATGTGACATACCAAAATGTGAGTCAATCATTTATCACACTTATAAAGTATTCTTGCAGCCATAGATGAACAGGCAATTGCAACATGATAAAATTAGTCCAACTGTGATGGTTGCCTAAAGCTCCTGCAAGCATGTAGGTAGGATTAATCATGTAGGATTCATTTCGTTCCTACCTACAGAGAGAGGAGCAAAAATCAGCAGGAAAATGCTTAGCACATTTTGCTTTTAGAAGTGCTATCTTGTGATCATTTAAGTACTGTCACTAGTACCATAGATGGGCTGGAATAGGGACAATGAGATGTTACCTACACCAGCCTAAGCCTGTTCTCACTTGGAGGATGCCCCAGCGTGGAGTTTCTCCCTTTTTCTTGAGCTTTACACCAGAGGAAAATGGCTGTAAATGGGAGGGAGCATGACTCAACAGATGTATGGGGCATGCTGACCTCTTTCCTCTTATTTCCCCCTTCCATAGCTGAATGTGTTACCAAACATACTGAAAACAGACAAGCTGCAGTGACTGATTTACACTGCTTACTGACAGGTACCAGATAACAATTCAGAGATAAATGAGCAATCATTTACTCTAGTGGAAGTTTTATAACTTAGAGCAGGATTTGTTCTAATTACTGTCTTTTACTGAATAAGAACGAGTGACCTGAGGGCATAAACCCCTGTATCCCATTACTAATTCCACAAGCCATTCATTAATGTCATTTAGAGCATTTTAAAAGCTTTTCTGAAAAAGAGATTGGTACATGGCTATCGGAGGGATTGAGAGGAATAACTTGGAGTTATTCTCCCCTCCTGCACAGACCCCAAACGCTGTGCAGCCAAGCTGGCTGCCTTCTTTTGATGCTACCTGAGAAACACGTAACAAAATGCTTTATCAAAACAATTTCAATTCATCCTGTGTCTGCCAAGAAAGTGTCCTATACTCTAGACGTCTCCTTTTCCTTTCTTTCAGTTGCACAGCTTGTCAACTTGCATGGCAGATGAATAACACAGAAACATAAAGACATACCCTCCAGAAGAAAAGAATTCAGTTTTATAGGCTGAACAAGCTTAATCATCCATAGTAATTACATCAGTAAGTGATAACAACTATAACAACCTAGAATGTTCCTTTAATCCAATGGAAGTAACATTTACAAGAGAAATATATATGTGAACAGTTAATAAAGATAACCACAATCCATATTAAGAACGTGTATATAATACACATATATAATAGAAAGCTTTCTGTCAAAAACCTCAAAAAGCTGATGCTTTGGGATACAAGTTAAATGTTACCAGAAGTGAGAACACTGTAGATGCCACGGAGAAGTACACGGGATGTATTTTCCTTCCACAGGATGGGACAACCTGTCACCTGAAACTCTTCCAGTGAATTCTCACTGACATAGCTCAAAGTGCTTTACAAATAAATTCATGTATTTATTCCCACTGCATTGAAACTAAGGTGCAAGGAAATGCTATAACATCTGTAAGACCAGTGACTTTCATTTTGGGGGAGAACCACGGTGTCTTGAGTTCTTTATGCTGGAACTGGCAGTGATTTTTCTAATGGTGTGGTTCATTAAAAAAAAAAAAAAAAGTTCAATTAGCAGTAAACATTTTGAGGAAAAGATAATATTTGACATATGTTTAACCTCAGACTTTTTGGAAGAATTTTCAAATGTTTAAGGCCCTTTGACTTTTGCAAAACGAAACCAAAAATGCCTGAATTTTCCAGGCTGTTTAAATGGTTGCACAATACAATTTCCCTAATCCATTTCTTCCCCAGAGTTCTGGAGAATAATGTTTTTAGAGATTTCTGCACTGAGCACAATTGATGATGGATATTTTTTTTTACAATCTTAAACTTGGGAAAATGTTTCTCACCCAGTCGTACACTGTAGGTTTCATATCCTTACTTCACCTATACTGCAGGCTCATGTGCCTATAGGATGTCTTAATTCCAGATCTTTGTTGCTCTTTCTGCAGAAGACTCTAAGGCATTACCTAATAAGCCTTTTGTATTATCTGACAAAACTACTATGCAATAGCTATACCTGATCTGTGTATCTACACATGTTAAAAGATTTAGAATTATTTCCCCAAAGCCATTATATAGCACAGCAAAAGATAGAAACAGTATAAATAAACAAGATAAGTATTTTCATGTTGCCTCTTTCTTTGGTAAAAAAAGCACCACTGAAACAAGAAATAATCTTACTCAAAATTCTCAAATATTATAAATATAACTTTATTATTCATAGAAGAAAATAGGACGTCGAAGTGGAATAAATATACCTTTCAGCTCCACTCGTTACCACTAGTATTTAACCAAAAGGTTATGTGAATACTCAAAACAATACAACTGACCCAAGAAGACAAACAAACATAACAGTAACACACATGGGTGAACACAAACTTTATTTTTTTAAATGGTAAAATTATTTTTCTTTTACATTCTTACTGTGCAGTCAAAAGGAACCTAATCATGAAATAAGTCACAACTAATTTCTGCACTAAAAAAGGCCAAGTGCATTTTTATATGGATTCAGGTGTTTATTCACTTTATACTACTTTATTCAGTAGGGGCTTTGTGACAAGTACAATAAATGCTATTTTTGTATTCCGTTTAAAAAATATATGCATTAATATGAAGTGCAATTAATGTACTTCTACCTTGGGAAACATTCTACTACAAAAGATGAAATTACAAATTTTCTGTATGATGTTGAATATAATTGTAGTTGGATATTGGTTTGAGTTTTTAAAATTTTTATTATGTTTCTCTGGGCTATTTTTTCTCCTTTGTTCTTTCCCTCTTTTTTTTTTTTTTTTTTCCTCCTCAGAAATGTATATTTCATAGCTCCCAAGCACCTACAAAGGTTATCAGCTGAGAATCTGAACAACATAAATGTGAACCAGGAGGAATGTGCATTAGCAACAGTGGGTCAGCAGTTACAGATACCTGCTATCCACTTCTCACTTGAGCAGAAATTCCCAAAGCAAAGAGTGGCTGATGTTAAGCTTAATTTCTTTACTCTTGTTAGGCAACACTATTGTTTGGTATCTTTTTGCTTGCATGTGTGGGGTGATAACATTGGCTCACATCACTGTCATCAGGGCTCCTCTGCCTACAGCCTTCTAAGATCTTTTTCTTCTACTGTTACACACATTTTCTCCAGGCGTTTGTAGAGTCCCAGCTGCATCTGAATGGATTCATTAAAATGGTTTTCAGTATATTGCATCTGTATCAAATACAAATGCAATGTTCTCATGAAAAGGCATTGTCTCAGAAATTTCACATGATCTAGAGATGATGTGGGTACCCTGCAACATTTGATTTCTCTTAAGAGAACAGTGGATTCCATTTCCCATAAAATTTATTTTTATGGTATATGGGTCTGCCTACCTACAAAGTAAGGTGCTGTACTTCTGAAAGCTGCTCAGCTGCATAATACATTAAATGTCTCTTTCAAGGTGACTATGGGGAATGTTACTTCTAGTTTATCAAACCTGTTTCTATTGAATTATGCACCCCTGTGGCAAATTATTTGCAGGCTTTATGCCAGATGGATAGAATTCTCTGTATCAGTATCGAGCCTTGTAAACATCACAAATTCTTCCCAGGGTTACTTACTTATTCCAGATGGCACCCGCTGCGCTCTCTGTATCTTTCTTCCAATCTGTGGGGCTTACTTTTTCCCAAGAAATGAGAATGCTCTAATATTTTACACATTTTTCCTATTTTTATGCCAATATGTGAAAGTATCTTGACAGAATAAGCAAAAAGTGATTTGCATTTATGCTCAGTTCACGTTGAATAAGAAGAAAAGGAAATTTTATCCTACTGTGTCTTTTTAATTCTAAAGTAATTTTCCCAGTTACCAAGGGCTTTCTGAAACTTAGAGTAATCATAGCCTAGTGTCTGCTGAACCCTTTACTTGCAAGAGCTCAGTCATCAGGCTGTCTCTCTTGACTCACATTTGGAGAACATTATGAAATCTGTGTTATGACATGCCAATGTCTTTGGAACATTTAAAGTACTAATTTAAGCTATCTCCCAAGAATGTCGAGACAGTTTCATGCTTTGGCCATTTGTGAGATGTAGGACAATACTCTTCTTAAGGATACCACACCAATCACAGGGTCTGTGAAATTCTCATTACATAGTGTTCAGAATAGGGAAAATGAGAGTAATCTCTACTAACTTTAAAAATCAGGGCTCAGCTCTGACAGTCATATTCCCATGAAGTGAGTGTGTGTCTCAATATGAAAATTTTATCTGTATGAAGAGAGTTTTAAAATACTATTTTCACTATGCTTTGCATCAGATCTGGAGCTTAGTTTATGTCTGTTGTATCTGTATTATATAAAGTACTTCTGGAGCTTTTAATTAACTGAGTGTATCTGCATATCTTTAAACCTTTGGTCAACAAGCCAAATACTGGCTCTTCCATTTTAATCCCAGCTAGTGAAACTGGAGCTAGTCTCTGGAGCAAAGGAACCAGCTGAAAATAGGCTTAAGGAGAAAAGCTGCCTATCTTTTCTTCCCTGTGTGATTTTAGTGCTGATTTGGACTATCACCATTTCCACATTCAAAATGCTTTCTTTTTCAGCATTACCCTTGATCTAATCCTCTTGCTTCATGGCATGTATTGAACTGACCCTACCCAGCTCTCCTCTTCCTCTCCCACATTATTGCCTACCAGCCTCCTCAATCTGCCCCCTGTGTGTTCGTCTCTTTTCTTCCTATTTCAGAGTCCCACTCTTACCCCCAGGATCTCTATGGGTGATTTCCACCTTTTCACCAACCACCTGGTTTTCCAGCCTTACCCAACAGCCATGACTCTCATGCTCTGTCACTCCCAACTTTGTCTTCTCCACTCTCTCTCCAACATCACTTCCCAGTAACTCCTTCCTCTGTTCCTCGCTGTTAGGATCCTCATACTATCTTCTCCAATTCCCCAGCCATCCTGAGCCCTTGCTTACTCATGCTGGCTTCCTCTGTTCTTCACCTCATTACCATCAGTCTGCCAACGAGGCTGAATTCTTCCACAACCCACTTGCTTTTGCCTCCTGCCTAAATAGTGCTATTTCTTCGATTTAATTGAGTCCCTTCATTCCAGCTTTTCTTTTTTTTTTTTTCTGCTTTTGATTTTCTCCAGCCTGACTGTGAGATAGCTTCTGCCATGCTTTTTTTTCAATCATCCTTCATATTTTTCCACGCTGTCCCTGACTACAGGCAAGAACTCCTCAATGACCTCTACAGACACACCAAACTGTTTCTTTCAAAAGTTCCTCTAAAACCTTCTTTTGCTATTTTTCTCCCAAAATCTCAGCAACAAATGTGCTAACAGTGTACCAAGAATGCTGCCTATAACAACAGGCAGTGCATTTACTAGTCCTTGTACTTCTCCTTTCGGCTGGCTCTAGTGATCTAATCTTATGCTTAGACTAAATTGTTCCTGGCATGGATCCTTTTCTTGTGTTTATGCAGCATTTAGCACAAAGAGACTAAGGCATTAAACCATAACGATAAAATCCTCACCTGCCTAAAAGGTAAATGATCTGCAGTTACCTGCCTCCTGCTGAAATTTCCCACTAAAAGAAGTGGTCCCTTGGTTACCCTTCAGTACAGCAGTAAAAATCCTTTCCTCAGAGCTTCCAAATCAGTGTGTGTGGAGCTGCAAAATTGTGTGTTGGACAGCAATTGTGTATGTTGTAACAAGATGTTTCTGCTACATACAGAAATTACATGCTCTGTTTACTTAAAGTGAGTGCAAATGCTCTTCCTGGGAAAGGTGTGCAAGTGACATCAGAGGCTCTACTCATGCTTTGTGTAGAGTTGTCATGAAATTATCCTTACTGCCACTTTGTGGAAGACCTGGGAGGGTATTAGCCTGAGATTCCTGAAGAAAGGGATCATGAACACTTGTTCCACCACCTTTCTCATATGACTGGGGGGTATGTGTAGTCACATCTCTTCCACAGAAAGGCTGACCTCAACATTTGCTTCCAGTTGATTAAAAGAACAAGTAACCAAGAGGAATGAATTACCATGACCTAGTATACACAGTGATTTAAAATTGGTTAGCTGAGACAATTCCCCCCCCAAATGTCTAGATAAAATGGGAAAAGTGTATATTCTCCAATGACATCAACTGGATCAAGCAAGCACAAAATTGTTTGTAGTCATTTAAAAGGAGAATGATAAAGGTAAGTGACATTTCCACACACAGGAGAACATCCCATTATTTTCAAGATACTCAGGACTTACTATACCAGTGACGTATAATATAATACATTTGAAAAAATTCCTGCTTTATCAGGTAACTAAGTCTTACCTGGATATTATAAATACCTTTCAAATAGTCAAATCATGCTCTGTTCCTTAAAGTGTGAACCATTATGTCTGCAAAACTCGGTAAGTAAAATTACAAAGAAGGTATTCATTCAGTTCTACTTTTCAGACACTATGTAACAGAGATATATAGTTATACTCTAAGTGAAACTTGGTTTCTTCCCCATACGTAAGATACTGTAGTAGCTGTTCAACAGCTTTACAAAATTATTTTGTATTTGATATATTACATTGACATGAAAAGGCAAATAATGATTTACTATCCCAATTTGTGACAAATAAGCGTTCCAGATGTATAAAAACATAGAGCAAATACATACGAGCCCAGACATAAAAATGATAGCATAACAAATTTTTTCCATTGCTTTAATAAATTTTCATTACTATTACATTAATAGTATTTTTTCCAAGGTGCTTTTCAGAATAGAGGCCTGAATTTTACATACTTTCTGAAATAGATTTTCCTGTCACCCGTCACTCAGAAGAGTGACAACTCAATGACTTGTCCCCCAAACTCTCAGAGTCAATTCTGGGTATCAGAATCAGCAATTGCACTGTCATACAACACTAAGTATTTCGCTATTTATGACAGCTTTGAACAACATGCAATGAATTCTCTCCCAATGGAAATGTCAAGGTAAATGTAGGTAAATGTAGGCTAAATTATCTCAGCTGATATGTGACCACAACTTTTCACCACAGTTTTACAGGAAGCTCCTTGGGGCCTATAATGACACAACACTCAGGAATGAATCCTCTGGAATGAAAATATACAAAAGGAAGGGTTAAGGAGAACATGAAATAAAGTAAACCAGTGTGCTCATCTGTATGTTCTTCAGAGCCCTATGGAGTAAATTACATCAACACATTCCTTTACATCTGTTTGCACATATAACTCGATCATGTTCATACATATGAATTTGGCCTAGAATTTCTTTTTCAAAAGCCACAAACAACCCCTTATTTATTGTTGGTAATGAAGAAATTTCTTTAAAAAATCATATTTTCTTACATGTGTTTAGACGTATTAGGTGGATATGTAATAGATGTTTAAAGCAATAAAAACTAAGAATAATCAAGTAATAAAGAAAATATCATTGAGAGAACTAAATCATACTTTGAACAATAAAGCACAGGACTTCATGACAAACTGATGGTTACACAATCAGCGTTCACTGTAGTGAACAGGAATATTAGATGCCTCGTAATTTCTATGGATTGCTATGCAATGACATATTCAACATTTTCAGCTTAGGAAAAATGCCTGCGCGACTAGGAGAAAATGATGTAGTAAAAGGAAACCCACTCTTTATTTTGTTGCTAAAATTTAACTCCCGTCATTTATTTTTACTGTGTGACTCAGGTGTTGTGGTAGAATAGATGGTGCATAATCATTTCTGATGTATGCAAAAGCTTTATTAATGTACAAATTACATAAGTTGGGACAAAAACTTGCAGCTTATCTTGGCAAAGAGGGGTTCTTACTATAGCATTTGGTCGTGATATACGATGTGCTTGTTTTGGAAGGCACTAACTATTCAGTGTCAAGTATCTGAAATCTCTTCTGAGTTGCAGTCTGCTTCTTTCCCTTAGTTTTACTGCCTTGCCATTTACTTACATCAAGAGATACGATATCCCATGAAATTTCACACACCAAATTAATACTGACCTGGATAGCACTAGCTGAGTGAAATGGAATTAAAGATGCATTGTAAGAGGCAAGTAAGAACCCAGTCATTGAGATGCGTGAATATGAGTTATTTCATACATGCAAATCATCCAAATGATCTCCAACCCCTGTCCAAAACCCAGACTTCCCTGGACATTACGTGTTAGGCTCAGATTTCACTATATGCAAAGCTGCAAGGCAAACTAGTCAGTTCCAGCAGGATTTGTGCATCTGTTTGTTTCTTCTAATACAAAGTTGTCTGTTCACAGAATGAGAGCCTTAAAACTCCACAGTTCCTGTAAATAATACTCAAAATCATAATTGCTGACAGAGATCACACAGGGAATATTTTCTAACTCGTTTTGTGCATTACACTGCATACTGAGTATTGTAATTTTCATGGTTTTGTTCGGACAGTGAATAAGAGAATCAATTTTCTTTCTTTCTTGTATGACTTGGTAAAGCAAGAGAGACAGAAAGCTACACATGCAAAATACGCTTTCAAATGAAAGAATTTCAAATGCCTTTTCGTGAAAGAACCTTAAAGGGAAGTTTAAATAATTTGGTAAATTAAAGGTGCAGGGTCCTCTCGTTCGTAGAAATTTCCACATCGCTTAGGTTTTATGTAAAACAATTCTTAATATCAGCTTAATGCCAGAGCTTATTTTTTATAATTAAGGGCTGCTCGTACCTCGTACTGTCCTGACTTCAGAAACAACACCGTGCCTGCTGCTAGCCTTACTAAACTCAGCGTAAAAATAAACCCGACTAACTGCTCTCCAAGCACAGCGCACCCAGATTTGCCTCTCGGGATGCGATGAGCCACCCCCCCCCCTTCTCTCGGCTGCCCCCACGCACCCACCCCGCCGCACCCGCGGGAGCTGGGGGCTGTCCCCACCCGCGACGCTGCCTGCTGCAGCCGCGGCAGCCCCGAGCGGTGGCGGGGACCCAGAAATTGTCCCTGCCCGCCGCAAGCCAGCCCTGACACAGGGCAAAACAGTCCTCGCGGGGTTATTCCCGACACGGATGCCCGGGAAGGTGCGGGGGTGTATTTCCCCGGGGTGGGACCTCACCTCCCCCTCCTTGCCTTTACTCAGTGTGCCTACCGGGTTAAAAGTGACGGGTTTCTGGTATTTCGCTTGGGTTTCACTTCTTGCTTTTGCTTTAATTCGCCACGCAGCTCCAAAACGAAGTTACCGGCTCTCGCCGCCGCGCTCCGCCAGCCCCGCCGCTTTCCAAGATTTGCACTCAAAGAATCGAAAAGGCGAAAACTATCGGGAAACCAACCGCAAGCCCCAAACCAGCCGGCGGCTCCCGCCCCGTCCCGTCCAGCCCAAGCGCACGGCTGCCTGCAGGTGCCCCATCCCGCACCCCCAAACCCCCATCCCCCCGGTACCCCCCGTGTCCTCCCCGTCGTCGTCGTCGTCCCCCCCCCCCCCCCATCGGAGGGAGGAACCGGGGCGCTGCCGCGGCGATTTTGCTCTTTAAATCGCTCTCCAAAGCGGCTTACAGCTGATCCCTCCACGTCACGGCGGAGTTGCCCGGGGAAAACGGGGGGGGGGGCGCAGATCGCCGCCGCCTCCCTCTGTCCTCCCGCGGGGCGTCGGAGAGGCGGCGCAGAGAGGAGAAGCGTGGAGGGGGTGGAGGGGGGACACGACGGGGACACGGCGAGGGAGGGGGGGGGATGCCGCGGCGGGTTTAGCGGCGGCCGCCCCCGGGGGGGCGGGCGGAGCTCGGGGCGGGGGGCGGGGGCCGCCCGTCGGTGCGTGCCGGCGCCCATGAAGCGCTGCCGCGGCGCGGCACAGCCGGTGCCGCCGCGCTGAGCGCCCGCGGAGGCTGCGCTGAAGGCGGGCGGGCGGGCGGGCGAGCGGCCGCAAGCTCCGGGCCACCATGCAGAAGAGCGTGCGGTACAACGAGGGGCACGCCCTGTACCTGGCGCTGCTGGCCCGCAAGGAAGGCACCAAGCGGGGCTACCTGAGCAAGAAGACGGCGGAGACCAACCGCTGGCACGAGAAGTGGTTCGCCCTCTACCAAAACGTGCTCTTCTACTTCGAGGGCGAGCAGAGCGCCCGCCCCGCCGGCATGTACATGCTGGAGGGTTGCAACTGCGAGAGGGTGCCGGCTCCCAAGGGCTGCGCCGCCGGCAGCGCCAAGGATGCCGCGCTGGACAAGCAGGTACCGGCCGCGATCTCCGGCGGCCCCGACGGCCGCCCCGCTCCCCTCGGGCAGCGGCAGCAGCGCCCGCCCGCCCGCCCCGGGCTCGGCTGCGGGGCGGGAGGGACAGAGGGCGGGAGGCAGGAGCCGGAGGGGGGGTGCGGGGCAGGCGAGGCGGTGCCGGAGCTCCGGCCGTCGGGGCGCCCGGGCCGCGTCGCCCCTCGCGTCTCGCCCGCCCCGCAGGGGTGACCCCCAGGCCACGGCGGGGGGGGGCGGTGCCGCTCCTGGA